>NW_027596148.1:0-600000 GCF_964194155.1 Cetorhinus maximus
TCCCTTTAAGCTCCCCCTGATCTCTCTGGCCCTTTAACCTCCCCCTGATCTCTCTCTCTGTCCAGTTAACCTCCCCGTGATCTCACTCTCTGTCCCATTAACCTCCCCATGATCTCATTCTCTGTCCCATTAACCTCCCCGTGATCTCACTCTATGACCCTTTAATTTTCCCGTGATCTCAATCTCTGTCCCTTTAACCTGTCCGTGATCTCATTCTCTGTACCTTTAACCTCCCCATGATCTCACTCTCTGTCCCTTTAACCTCCCCCGTGATCTCACTCTCTGGCCCATTAACCTCCCTGTGATCTCACTCTCTGTCCCATCAACATCATCGTGATCTCACTCTCTGCTCCTTTAATCTCCCTGTGATTTCACTCTCTGACCTTCAATATCCCTTGTGATCTCACTCTCTGTCCCTTTAACCTCCACGAGATCTCACTCTCTGTCCCTTTAACCTACCCCTGATCTCACTCTCTGTCCCTTTAACCTCCCCGTGATCTCACTCTCTGTCCTTTTAACCTCCCCATGATCACACCCTCTGTCCCTTTAATCTCCCCGTGATCTCACTCTCTGTCCCTTTAACCTCCCTGTGATCTCACATTCTGTCCCTTTAACCTCCCCGTGATCTCACTCTCTGCCCCTATAACCTCCCCATGATCTCATTCTCTGTCTCTTTAACCAGCCCCTGATCTCACTCTCTGTCCCTGTAACTGTCCCCCTGATCTCACTCTCTGTCCCTCTCACTGTCCACGTGATCTCACTCTCTGTCCCCTAAACTGTCCCCTGATCTCACTCTCTGTCCCTTTAACGTCCCCGTGATCTCACTTTGTCCCATTAACCTTCCGGTGATCTCATTCTCTGTCTCTTTAACCTCCCCGTGATCTCACTCTCTGTCCCTTTAACCTCCCCATGATCTCACTCTCTGTCCCATTAACCTCCCCGTGATCTCACTCTCTGTCCATTTAACCTCCCCGTGATCTCACTCTCTGTCCCTTTAAGAGCCCCGTGATATCACTCTCTTTCCATTTAATCTTCCCGAGATCTCACTCTGTCCCTTAACCTTCCCTGACCTCATTATCTGTTCATTTAACTGTCCCCCTGAATACAATCTCTGTCCCTTTAACTGTCCCTTTGATATCACTCTCAGTCTCTTTAACTGGCCCCTGATCTCACTCTCTGTCCCTTTAATAGTCCCTGCTCTCTCTCTGTCCCTTTAGCAATCCCTCATATCACTCTTTGCACTTTAACTGTCCCCCTCATCTCCCTCTCAGTCCCTTTAACTGTCCCTGATCTTTCTCTCTGTCCCTATAACTGTCCCTGATCTCAATCTCATTCCCATTAACATTCCCGTGATCTCACCCTCTTTCCCTTTAACCTCCCCATGATCTCACTCTCTGTCCCTTTAACCTGCCCGTGATCTCACTCTCTGGCCCATTAACCTCCCTGTGATCTCACTCTCTGTCCCTTTAATCTCCCTGTGATCTCACTCTCTGACCTTCAACATCCCCGTGATCTCACTCTCTGTCCCTTTAACCTCCCCGTGATCTCACTCTCTGTCCCTTTAACCTCCCCGTGATCTCACTATCTCTCCCTTTAACCTCCCCGTGATCTCACTATCTGTCCCTTTAACCTCCCCGTACTCTAACACTCTGTCCCTTTAACGTCCCCGTGATCTCACTCTCTGCCCCTATAACCTCCCCATGATCTCATTCTCTGTCTCTTTAACCAGCCCCTGATCTCACTCTCTGTCCCTGTAACTGTCCCCCTGATCTCACTCTCTGTCCCTCTCACTGTCCACGTGATCTCACTCTCTGTCCCCTAAACTGTCCCCTGATCTCACTCTCTGTCCCTTTAACGTCCCCGTGATCTCACTTTGTCCCATTAACCTTCCGGTGATCTCATTCTCTGTCCCTTTAACCTCCCCGTGATCTCACTCTCTGTCCCTTAAACCTCCCCATGATCTCACTCTCTGTCCCCTTAACCTCCCCGTGATCTCACTCTCTGTCCATTTAACCTCCCCGTGATCTCACTCTCTGTCCCTTTAACCGCCCCGTGATATCACTCTCTTTCCATTTAATCTTCCTGAGATCTCACTCTGTCCCTTAACCTTCCCTGACCTCATTATCTGTTCATTTAACTGTCCCCCTGAATACAATCTCTGTCCCTTTAACTGTCCCTTTGATATCACTCTCAGTCTCTTTAACTGGCCCCCGATCTCACTCTCTGTCCCTTTAATAGTCCCTGCTCTCTCTCTGTCCCTTTAGCAATCCCTCATATCACTCTTTGCACTTTAACTGTCCCCCTCATCTCCCTCTCAGTCCCTTTAACTGTCCCTGATCTTTCTCTCTGTCCCTATAACTGTCCCTGATCTCAATCTCATTCCCATTAACATTCCCGTGATCTCACCCTCTTTCCCTTTAACCTCCCCATGATCTCACTCTCTGTCCCTTTAACCTGCCCGTGATCCCACTCTCTGGCCCATTAACCTCCCTGTGATCTCACTCTCTGTCCCTTTAATCTCCCTGTGATCTCACTCTCTGACCTTCAACATCCCCGTGATCTCACTCTCTGTCCCTTTAACCTCCCCGTGATCTCACTATCTCTCCCTTTAACCTCCCCGTGATCTCACTCTCTGTATCTTTAACCTCCCCGTGATCTCACTCTCTGACCCTTTAACCTCCCCATGATCACACCCTCTGTCCCTTTAATCTCCCCGTGATCTCACTATCTGTCCCTTTAACCTCCCCGTACTCTAACACTCTGTCCCTTTAACGTCCCCGTGATCTCACTCTCTGCCCCTATAACCTCCCCATGATCTCACTCTTTGTCCCTTTAACCTGCCCCTGATCTCACTCTCTGTCCCTCACACTGTCCACATGATCTCACTCTCTGTCCCCTACACTGTCCCCCTGATCTCACTCTCTGACCCTTGAACCTCACCGTGATCTCACTCTCTGTCCCTTTAACGTCCCCCTAAATCCACTCTCAGTCCGTTTAACCACCTCGTGATCTCACTCTCTGTCCCTTTAACCTCCCCGTGATCTCACTCTCTGTGCCTTTAACCTCCCCGTGATCTCACTCTCTGTCCCTTTAAACACCCCATGATCTCACACTCTGTCCCTTTAACCTCCCCGTGCTCTGACTCTCTGTCCCTTTTACCTCCCCTTCATCGCACTCAATGTCCCTATAACCTCCCAGTGATCTCACTCTCTGTCCCTGTAACCTCCCCGTGACCTCACTCACTTTCCATTTAACCTCACCGTGATCTCACTCTCTGTCCCTTTAACCGCCCCGTGATCTCAATGTCCGTCCCTTAAACCTCCCCGTGATATCACTCTCTTTACATTTAAACATCTAGTGATCTCACTCTGTCCCTTTAACCTTCCCCTGATCTCATTCTCTGTTCCTTTAACTGTCCCCCTGATCTCAATCTCTGTCCCTTTAACTGTCCCCTTGGTATCACTCTCAGTCCCTTTAACTGGCTCCCGATCTCTCTCTCTGTCCCTTTAGCTGTCCCTGATATCACTCTTTGTCCCTTTAACTGTACCGCTGATCTCCCTCTCAGTCCCTTTAATTGTCCCTGATCTATCTCTCTGTCCCTATAACTGTCCCTGATCTCAATCTCTATCCCATTAACATTCCCGTGATCTCACCCTCTTTCCCATTAACCTCCCCGTGATCTCACTCTCTGTCCCTTTAACCTCCCCATGATCACACTCTCATCCCTTTAACCTCCACGAGATCTCACTCTCTGTCCCTTTAACCTACCCGTGATCTCACTCTCTGTCCCTTTAACCTCCCCGTACTCTAACACTCTGTCCCTTTAACGTCCCCGTGATCTCACTCTCTGTCCCTTTAACGTCCCCGTAAAGCCACTCTCAGTCCGTTTAACCACCCCGAGATCTCACTCTCTGACCCTTTAACCTCCCCGTGATCTCACACTGTCCCTTTAACAACCCCGTGATCTCACACTGTCCATTTAACCTCCCCGTGATCTCACTCTCTGTCCCTTTAACGTCCCCGTGATCTCACTCTGTCCCTTTAACCTCCCCGTGATCTCACATTGTCCCTTTAACCTCCCCGTGATCTCACTCTCTGCCCCTATAAACTCCCCGTGATCTCACTCTCTGTCCTATTAACCTACCCGTACATTCACTCTCTGTCCCTTTAACCTCCTCCTGATCGCAATCTCTGTACCTTTAACTGTCCCTGATATCACTCTCTGACCATTTAACTGTCCCTGAACTCACTGTCTGTCACTTTAAATGTCCCACTGATCTCACTCTCTGTCCCTTGAAATGTCCCTGATCTCACTCTCTGTCCCTTTAACCTCCCCGTCATCTCACTCTCTGTCCCTTTAACCTCCCCGTGATCTCACTCTATATATCATTAACCTCCCCCTGATCTCACTCGCTGTCCCTTTAACTATCCCCGTGATCTCATTCGCTGTCCCTTGAAATGTCCCCCTGATCTCACTCTCCGTCCCTTGAACTGTCCCCCTGACCTCACTATCTGTCCCTTTAACTAATGCCCTAATCTCACACTCTGTCCCTTTAATTGGCCCCGATGATCTCACTCTCTGTCCCTTTAACCTCCCTTCGATCTCAATCTCTGTCCCTTTAAACTCCCTGTGATCTCACTCTCAGTCCCTTTAACCTCCCCGTGATCTCACTCTCTGTCCTTTTAACCTCCCCGTGATCTCACTCTCTGTCCTTTTAACCTGCCCGTGATACTCACTCTCTGTCCCTTTAACATCCCTGATCTATCTCTCTGTCCCTTTAACCTCCCCGTGATCTCACTCACTGTCCCTTTAACTTTCCCGTGATCTCACTCTCTATCCCTTAAACTTACCCGTAATCTCACTTTCTGTCCCTTTAACCTCCCCGTGATCTCACTCTCTATCCCTTAAACCTCCCCGTGATATCACTCTCTGTCCCTTTAACCTCCCCGTGATCTCACTCTCTGTCCCTTTAACCTCCCCGTGATCTCACTCTCTGGCCCATTAACCTCCCCCTGATATCACTCTCTGTCCCCTTAACCGCTCCGTGATCTCGCTCTCTGTCCCATTAACCTCACCGTCATCTCACTCTCTGTCCCTTGAACGTCCCTGTGATCTCAATCTCTGTGCCTTTAAACTCCCCGTGATCTCACTCTCTGTCTCTTTAACGTCCCAGTGATCTCACTCTGTTCATTTAATCTTCCCGTGATCTCAATCTCTGTCCATTTAAACTCCCCGTTATCTCATTCTCTGTCCCTTTCACCTCCCCGTGATCTCACCCTCTGTCCCATTAACCTCCCCGTGATCTCACTCTCTGTCCCATAAACCTCCCCGTGATCTCACTCTCTGTACCTTTAACCTCACCGTGATCTCACTGTCTGTCCCATTAACGTCCCCCGGATCTCACTCTCTATCCCTCTAACCTCCCCGTGATATCACTCCCTGTCCGCTTGATCCACTCTCTGTCCCCTTAACTTTCCCGTGATCTCACTCTCTATCCTTTAAACCTCCCCGTCATGTGACTCTCTGTCCCTTTAACCTACCCGTGATTTCACTCCCTGTCCCTTTAACCACCCCGTGATCTCACTCTTTGTACCTTTAACCTCCCCGTGATCTAACTCTCTGTCCCTTTAACATCCCCGTGATCTCACTCTCTGTCCCTTTAATGTCCCAGTGATCTCACTCTGTCCATTTAATCTTCACATGATCTCAATCTCTGTCCATTGAAACTCCCCGTGATCTCATTCTCTGTCCCATTCACCTTCCCGTGATATCACTCTCTGTCCCTTTAACCTCCCCGTGATATTACTCTCTGTCCCTTTAATATCCACGTGACCTCACTCTCTGTCCCATTAACCGCCTCGTGATCTCACTCTCTGTCGCTTTAACCTCCCCGTAATCTCTCTCTGTCCCTTCAACCTACCCGTGTTCTCACTCTCGGTCCTGTTAACCTCCCCGTGATCAAAACCTCTGTCCCTTTAACTTCCCAGTGATCTCACTCTCTGTCCCTTTAACCGCTCAGATTTAGCACTCTGTCCCTTTAACCTCCCAGTGATCTCACTCTCTGTCCCTTTACCATCCCAGTAATCTCACTCTCTGTCCCTTTAACCTTCCCGTGATCTCACTCCCTTTCCCTTTAACCTCCCCATGATCACACTTTCTTTCCCTTTAAACTCCCGTGATCTCACTCACTGTCCCTTAAACCTCCCCGTGACGGCACTAAATGTCCATTTAACCTCCCCGTGATCTCACTCTCTCTCCCTTTAACCTCCCCGTGAAATCACTCTCTATCCCTTTAACCTCCCCGTGATCTCACTCTCTGTCCCATTAACTTCCCCGTGACCTCACTCTCTGTCCCTTTAATCTTCCCGTGATCTCAATCTCTGTCCATTTAACCTGCCCGTGATATCACTCTCTGTCCCTTTAACCTCCCTGTGATCTCATTCTGTCCCTTTAACCTCCCCGTGATCACACTCACTGTCCATTTAAATTCCCCGTGATCTCACTCTCTTTCCATTTAACCATCCCGTCATCTCACTCTTTCCCTTTAACCTTCCCTGATCTCATTCTCTGCTCCTTTAACTGTCCCCCTGATCTCAATCTCTGTCCCTTTAACTGTCCATTGATATCACTCTCAGTCCCTTTAACTGGCCCCCGATCTCACTCTCTGTCCCTTTAATAGTCCCTGCTCTCTCTCTGTACTTTTAGCTGTCCCTGATATCACTCTTTGTCCCGGTAACTGTCTCCCTGACCTCTGTCTCTGTCCCTATAAATGTCCCTGATCTCCATCTCTGTCCATTTATCATTCCCGTGATCTCACCCTCTTTCCCTTTAACCTCCCCGTGATCTCAATCTCTGTCCCTTTAACATCCCCGTGATATCACTCTCTGTCCCTTTAACCTCCCTGTGATCTCACTCTGTCCCTTTAATCTTCCCATGATCTCATTCTCTGTCCCTTTAACCTCCCCGTCATCTCACTCTCTGTCCCTTTAACCTCCTCGTGATCTCAATCTCTGTGCGTATAAACTTCCCAGTTATTTCACTCTCTGTCCCATTAACGTCCCAGTGATCTCACTCTGTCCATTTAATCTTCCCGTGATCTCAATCTCTGTCCATTTAAACGCCCCGTGATCTCATTCTCGGTCCCTTTCACCTCCCCGTGATCTCACTCTCTGTCCCATTAACCTCCCCGCGATCTCACTCTCTGTCCCATTAACCTCCCCGTGATCTCACTCTCGGTCCCTTTAACCTCCCTTTGATCTCACTCACTGTCCCATTAACGTCCCCCTGATCTCACTCTCTATCCCTTTAACCTCCCTGTGATATCACTCCCTGTATATTTAACCTCCCAGTGATCTCACTCTCTGTCCCTTTAACCTCCCCGTGATCTCACTCTCTGGCCAATTAACCTCCGCCTGATCTCACTCTCTGTCCCCTTAACTTTCCCATGATCTCACTCTCTATCCCATTAACCTCCTCGTGATCTCACTCCCTGTACCTTTAACCACCCCGTGATCTCACTCTCTGTACCTTTAACCTCCCCGTGATCTAACTCTCTGTCCCTTTAACCTCCCCTTGATCTCACTCTCTGTCCCTTTAATGTCCCAGTGATCTCACTCTGTCCATTTAATCTTCCCGTGATCTCAATCTCTGTCCATTGAAACTCCCCGTGATCTCATTCTCTGTCCCTTTCACCTCACCGTTTTCTATCTCTCTGTCCCATTAACCTCCCCGTGATCTTACTCTCTGTCCCTTTAACCTCCCCGTGATCTCACTCTCTTTCCCTTTAACTTCACCGTGATCTCACTCTCTGTCCCATTAACCTCCCCGTGATCTCACTCTCTGTCGCTTTAACTTCCCAGTGATCTCAATCTCTGTCCCTTTAACCTTCCCGTGATCTCACTCTCTTTCCCTTTAACCTCTCCATGATCACACTCTCTGTCCCTTTGAACTCCCCGTGATCTCACTCTCTGTCCCTTTAACCTCCCCGTGATCGCACTAAATGTCCATATAACCTCCACGTGATCTCACTCTCTGTCCCTTTAACCTCCCAGTGATCTCACCCTCTGTCCCTTTAACCTCCCCGTGATCTCACTCTCTCTCCCATTAACTTCCCCGTTACCTCACTCTCTGTCCCTTTAACCGCCCCGTGATCTCATTCTCTTTCCTTTAACTGTTCCCCTGATCTCAATCTCTGTCCCTTTAACTGTCCCCTTGATATCACTCTTTGTCCCTTTAACTGTCCCCCTGATCTCCCTCTCTGTCCCTATAACTGTCCATGATCTCAATCTCTGTCCATTTATCATTCCCGTGATCTCACCCTCTTTCCCTTTAACCTCCCCGTGATCTCAATCTCTGTCCCTTTAACCTCCCCGTGATCTCACTCTCTGTCCCTTTAACCTCCCTGTGATCTCACTCTGTCCCTTTAATCTTCCCGTGATCTCATTCTCTGTCCCTTTAACCTCCCAGTCATCTCACTCTCTGTCCCTTTAACCTCCTCGTGATCTCAATCTCTGTGCGTTTAACCTCCCCGTGATTTCACTCTCTGTCCCTTTAACGTCCCAGTGATCTCACTCTGTCCATTTAATCTTCCCGTGATCTCAATCTCTGTCCATTTAAACGCCCCATGATCTCATTCTCTGTCCCTTTCACCTCCCCGTGATCTCACTCTCTGTCCCATTAACCTCCCAGCGATCTCACTCTCTGTCCCTTTAACCTCCCTTTGATCTCACTCACTGTCTCATTAACGACCCCCTGATCTCACTCTCTATCCATTTAATCTCCCCGTGATCTCACTCTCTGGCCCATTAACCTCCGCCTGATGTCACTCTCTGTCCCCTTAACTTTCCCATGATCTCACTCTCTATCCCATTAACCTCCCCGTGATCTCACTCCCTGTAACTTTAACCTCCCCGTGATCTAACTCTCTGTCCCTTTTACCTCCCCTTGATCTCACTCTCTGTCCCTTTAATGTCCCCGTGATCTCACTCTGTCCATTTAATCTTCCCGTGATCTCAATCTCTGTCCATTGAAACTCCCCGTGATCTCATTCTCTGTCCCTTTCACCTCACCGTTTTCTATCTCTCTGTCTCATTAACCTCCCCGTGATCTTACTCTCTGTCCCTTTAACCTCCCCGTGATCTCACTCTCTTTCCCTTTAACTTCACCGTGATATCACTCTCTATCCCTTTAATGTCCACGTGATCTCACTCTCTGTCCCATTAGCCTCCCCGTGATCTCACTCTCTGTCGCTTTAACCTCCCAGTGATCTCAATCTCTGTCCCTTTAACCTTCCCGTGATCTCACTCTCTTTCCCTTTAACCTCTCCATGATCACACTCTCTGTCCCTTTGAACTCCCCGTGATCTCACTCTCTGTCCCTTTAACCTCCCCGTGATCGCACTAAATGTCCATATAACCTCCACGTGATCTCACTCTCTGTCCCTTTAACCTTCCCGTGATCTCACTCTCTTTCCCTTTAACCTCTCCATGATCACACTCTCTGTCCCTTTGAACTCCCCGTGATCTCACTCTCTGTCCCTTTAACCTCCCCGTGATCGCACTAAATGTCCATATAACCTCCACGTGATCTCACTCTCTGTCCCTTTAACCTCCCAGTGATCTCACCCTCTGTCCCTTTAACCTCCCCGTGATCTCACTCTCTCTCCCATTAACTTCCCCGTTACCTCACTCTCTGTCCCTTTAACCTCCCCGTGATCTCATTCTGTCCCTTTCACCTCCCCGTGATCTCACTCACTGTCCATTTAACCTCGCCGTGATCTCACTCTCTGTCCCTTTAACCGCCCCGTGATCTCATTCTCTTTCCTTTAACTGTTCCCCTGATCTCAATCTCTGTCCCTTTAACTGTCCCCTTGATATCACTCTTTGTCCCTTTAACTGTCCCCCTGATCTCCCTCTCTGTCCCTATAACTGTCCATGATCTCAATCTCTGTCCATTTATCATTCCCGTGATCTCACCCTCTTTCCCTTTAACCTCCCCGTGATCTCAATCTCTGTCCCTTTAACCTCCCCGTGATCTCACTCTCTGTCCCTTTAACCTCCCTGTGATCTCACTCTGTCCCTTTAATCTTCCCGTGATCTCATTCTCTGTCCCTTTAACCTCCCAGTCATCTCACTCTCTGTCCCTTTAACCTCCTCGTGATCTCAATCTCTGTGCGTTTAACCTCCCCGTGATTTCACTCTCTGTCCCTTTAACGTCCCAGT
The DNA here is from genome assembly GCF_964194155.1 of Cetorhinus maximus. Classification (NCBI taxonomy): domain Eukaryota; kingdom Metazoa; phylum Chordata; class Chondrichthyes; order Lamniformes; family Cetorhinidae; genus Cetorhinus; species Cetorhinus maximus. Next base: position 10,222 of record NW_027596148.1, read on the forward strand.
GATCTCACTCTGTCCATTTAATCTTCCCGTGATCTCAATCTCTGTCCATTTAAACGCCCCATGATCTCATTCTCTGTCCCTTTCACCTCCCCGTGATCTCACTCTCTGTCCCATTAACCTCCCAGCGATCTCACTCTCTGTCCCTTTAACCTCCCTTTGATCTCACTCACTGTCTCATTAACGACCCCCTGATCTCACTCTCTATCCATTTAATCTCCCCGTGATCTCACTCTCTGGCCCATTAACCTCCGCCTGATGTCACTCTCTGTCCCCTTAACTTTCCCATGATCTCACTCTCTATCCCATTAACCTCCCCGTGATCTCACTCCCTGTAACTTTAACCTCCCCGTGATCTAACTCTCTGTCCCTTTTACCTCCCCTTGATCTCACTCTCTGTCCCTTAAATGTCCCAGTGATCTCACTCTGTCCATTTAATCTTCCCGTGATCTCAATCTCTGTTCATTGAAACTCCCCGTGATCTCATTCTCTGTCCCTTTCACCTCCCCGTGATCTCACTCTCTGTCCCATTAACCTCCCCGTGATCTTACTCTCTGTCCCTTTAACCTCCCAGTGATCTCACTCTCTTTCCCTTTAACTTCCCCGTGATATCACTCTCTATCCCTTTAATGTCCATGTGATCTCACTCTCTGTCCCTTTAACCTCGCCGTGATCTCAATCTCTGTACCGTTAACGTCCCAGCGATCTCACTCTGTCCCGTTTAACTCCTCGTGATCTCAACCTATGTCCCTTTAAAGTCCCAGTGATCACACACTGTCCATTTAATCTTCCCGTGATCTCACTCTCTGTCCCTTTAACCTCCCTGTGATCTCATTCTCTGTCCCTTTGACCTCCCCATGATCTCACTCTATGTCCACTTAGCTTCCCCATGATCTCACTCTCTGTCCCTTTAACGTCCACGTGATCTCACTCGCTGTCCCATTACCCTCCCCGTGATCTCACTCTCTGTCACGTTAACCTCCCCGTGATCTAAATCTCTGTCCCCTTAATTTCCCAGTGATCTCAATCTCTGTCACTTTAACCTCCCTGATTTTGCACTCAGTCACTTTAACCACCCCGTGAATTAAGTCTCTGCCCCTTTAACCTCCCCGTGAACTCTCTCTGTCGCTTTAACCTCCCCATAATCTCTCACTGTCCCTTTAACCTCTCCGTGATCTCACTCTCTGTCCTTTTAACCTCCCCGTGATCTCACTCATTGTCCAGTTAACCTACCCGTGATCTCACTCTCAGTCCCTTTAACCTCCCCGTAACCTCACTCTCTGTCCCATTTACCTCCCCGTGATCTCATTCTCTGTCCCTTTCACCTCCCCGGGATCTCTCTCTCTGTCCCTTTAACTTCCCCGTGATCTCACTCTCAGTCCCTTTAACGTCCACGTGATCTCACTCTCTGTCCCATTAACCTCCCCGTGATCTCACTCTCTGTCACTTTAAGCTCCCCGTAATCTCTCTCTGTCCCTTTAACCTCCCCGTGATCTCACTCTCTGTCCCGTTAACCTCTCTGTGATATAAGTCTCTGTCCCTTTAACCTCCCTAATTTAGCACTCTGTCCCTTTAACCTCCCCGTGATCTCACTCTCTGTCCCTTTAACCTCCCTGACCTAGCTCTATGTCCCTTTAACCTCCCCGTGATCTCACTCTCTGTCCCTTTAACCTGCCCCTGATCTCACTCTCTGTCCTTTAACCTCCCCGTGATCTTGCTCTCTGTCCCTTTAACCTCCCAGTGATCTTACTCTCTTTCCTTTTAACTTCCCCGTGATCTCTCTCTCTGTCGCTTTAAACTCTCCGTGATATCAATCTCTGTCCCTTTAACCTCCCCGTGATCTCACTCTCTGTCCCGTTAGCCTCCCCGTGATCTAAATCTCTGTCCCAATTACTTCCCAGTGATCTCACTCTCTGTTTCTACAACCTTCCTGATTTAGCACTCTGTCCCTTTAACCTCCCCGTGATTTTACTCTCTGTCCCATTAATCTTCCCGTGATCTCAATCTCTGTCCATTTAACCTGCCCGTGATCTCATTCGCTGTCCCTTTAACCTCCCCGTGGTCTCACTCTCTTTCCCAATAACCTCCCCTTCATCTCACTCTCTGTCCCTTTAACCTCTCCGTGATCTCACTCTCTGTCCCTTTAAACTCCCCGTGTTCTCACTCTCTGTCCCTTTAACCTGCCCCTGATCTCACTCTCTGTCCCTTTAACCTCCTCGTGATCTTACTCTCTGTCCCTTTAACCTCCCCGTGATCTCACTCTCTTTCCCTTTAACTTCCCCGTGATCTCACTCTCTGTCCCTTTAACGTCCACGTGATCTCACTCTCTGTCCCATTAACCTCCCCGTGATCTCTCTCTCTGTCGCTTTAAACTCCCTGTGATATCACTCCCTGTCCCTTTAATCTCCCCGTGATCTCACTCTCTGTCCCGTTAACCTCCCTGTCATCTCACTCTCTCTCCCGTTAACCTCCCCATGATCTAAATCTCTGTCCCTTTAACCTCCCCGTGATCTCACTCTCTGTCCCTTTAACCTATCTTATCTAGCTCTCTGTCCCTTTAACCTCCCCGTGTTCTCACTCTCTGTCCCTTTAACCACCCCCTGATCTCACTCTCTGTCCCTTTAACCTCCCCGTGATCTTACTCTCTGTCCCATTAATCTTCCCGTGATCTCAATCTCTGTCCCTTTAACCTACCCGTGATCTCATTCCCTGTCCCTTTAAACTCCCCGTGGTCCTACTCTCTTTCCCATTAACCTCCCCTTCATCTCACTCTCTGTCCCTTTAACCTTCCCATGGTCTCACTCTCTGTGCCTTTAAACTCCCCGTGATTTCATTCTGTCCTTTTAACCTCCCCCTGATCTCCTTCTCAGTCTCTTTAACTGTCCCTGATCTGACTCTCTGTCCCTTTAACCTCCCCGTCATCTCACTCTCTGTCCCTTTCATCTCCCTGTGATCTCTCTCTCTGTCCCTTTTACCTCCCCATGTTCTCACTCTGTCCCTTTAATCTTCCCGTGATCTCATCCTCTGTCCCTTTCACCTCCCCGTGATCTCCCTCATTCGCTTTAACCTCCCCGTTAACTATCTCCATCACTTTAACATCCCCGTGATCTCACTCTCTGTCCCTTTAACCTCCCTATGATCTCTGTCTTTCCCTTTAAACTACCCGTGTTCTCACTCTCTGTCCCATTAAACACACAGTGATCTCACTCTCTATTGTTTAAACCTCCGTGTGATATCTCTCTCTGTCCTTATAATCTCCCCGTGATCTCACACTCTGTCCCTTTAACCGACCCGTGAGCTCAATCTCTGTCCCTTTAACGTCCCAGTGATCTCACTCTGTCCCTTTGACCTCCCCGTGATCTCAATCTCTGTCCCTTTAACGTCCCCGTGATCTCACTCTGTCCATTTAATCTTCCCGTGATCTCAATCTCTGTCCATTTAACCTGCCCGTGATCTCTCTCTCTGTCACTTTAACCTCCCTGTGATCTCATTCTCTGTCCCTTTCACCTCCCCGTCATCTCAATCTCTGTCACATTAACCTCCCCATGATCTCACTCTCTGTCCCTTTAACCTCCCCATGATCTCACTCTCTGTCCCTTTAACTTCCCCGTGATCTCACTCTCTGTCCCTTTAACGTCCACGTGATCTCACTCTCTGTCCCATTAACCTCCCTGTGATCTCACTCTCTGTCGCATTAACCTTCCCGTAATCTCTCTCTGTCCCATTAACCTGACCGTGATCTCACTCTCTTCCCGTAAACCTTCCCGTGATCTAAATCTCTGTCCCTTTAAATTCCCAGTGATCTCACTCTCTGTCCATTTAACCTCCCCGTGATCTCACTCTCTATCCCTTAAACCTCCCCGTGATCTCAGTCTCTCTCACTTTAACCTCCCCATGATCTCTCTCTGTCGCTTTAACCTCCTCATAATCTCTCACTGTCCCTTTAACCACCCCGTGATCTCACACTCTGTCCCTTTAATCTCCCAGTGATCTCTGTCTTTCCCTTTAAACTCCCCGTGTTCTCACTCTCTGTCCCTTTAAACTTACCGAGGTGTCACTCTCTGTCCCTTTACCCTCCATGTGATCTCATTCTCTTACCCTTTAACCTCCCCGTAATCTCACTCATTGTCCCGTTAACCTACCTGTGATCTCACTCTCTGTCACTTTTACCTCCCCGTGATCTCAATCTCTATCCCTTTAACATCCCAGTGATCTCACTCTGTCCCTTTAACCTCCCCGTGATGTCACTCTCTGTCCCTTTAACCTCCGCGTAATCTCAATCTCTATCCCTTTAACGTCCCAGTGATCTCACTCTGTCCCTTTAACCTCCCCGTGATCTCAATCTCTGTCCCTTTAACGTCCCAGTGATTTCACTCTCCGTCCCTTTAACCTCCCCGTGATTTCACTCTATATCCCTTTAACCTCTCCGTGATTTCACTCTCTGTCCCTTTAACCTCCCCGTAGTCTCACTCATTGTTCCGGTAACCTACCGGTAATCTCACTCTCTGTCCATTTAACCTTCGCGTGATGTCACTCTCTGTCCCTTTAACCTCCCCCTGATCTAGCTCTCTGTCCCTTTCCCATCCCCGTAATCTCACTCTCTGTCCCTTTAAACTTCCCGTGATCTCACTCTCTGTCTCTTTAACCTCCCCATGATTACACTCTCTTTCCCTTTAAACTACCCGTGATCTCACTCTCTGACCCTTTAACCTCCCCGTGCTCTCACTCTCTGTCCCTTTAATCTCCCAGTGATCGCACTCAATGTCCCTTTAAACTCCCCGTGATCTCACTCTCTGTCCCTTTCACGTCCCCGTGATCTCACTCTGTCCCTTTAATCTTCCCGTGATCTCAATCTCTATCCCTTTAACCTGCCCGTGATCTCATTCTCTGTCCCTTTAAACTCCCCGTGATCTCACTCTCTGTCCCATTAACCTCCCCGTGATCTCACTCTCTGTCCCAATAACCACCCCGTGATCTCTCCCTGTCCCTTTAACCTCCCCGTGATATCATTCTGTCTCTTTAACCTCCCCGTGATCTCACTCACTGTCCATTTAACCTCCCCGTGATCTCACCCTTTGTCCCTCTATGTGTTCTCAATCTCTTTACATTTAACCTGCCCATCATATCACTCTCTTTCCATTTAACCATCCCGTGATCTCACTCTGTCCCTTTAACCTTCCCTGATCTCATTCTCTGTTCCTTTAACTGTCCCCCTGATCTCAATCTCTGTCCCTTTAATAGTCCCTGCTCTCTCTCTGTACCTTTAGCTGTACCTGATATCACTATTTGTCCCTTTAAATGTCCCCCTGATCTCCCTCTCAGTCCCATTAACTGTCCCTGATCTGACTCTCTGTCCCTATAACTGTTCCTGATCTCAATCTCTGTCCAATTAACATTCCCGTGATCTCACCCTCTTTCCCATTTTCCTCCCCGTGATCTCACTCTCTGTCCCTTTAACCTCCCGGTGATCTCAATCTCTGTCCCTTTAACCTCCCCGTGATCCTACTCTCTGTCCCTTTAACCTCCCTGTGATCTCACTCTCTGTCCCTTTTACCTCCCCGTGATCTCACTCTGTCCCTTTAATCTTCCCGTGATCTCATTCTCTGTCCCTTTTACCTCCCCGTGAACTCACTCTCTGTCCCTTTAAACTCCTCGTGATCTCACTATCTGTCCCTTTAACCTCCCTGTGATCTCAATCTCTGTCCTTTTTACCTCCCCGTGATCTCACTCTGTCACTTTAACCTCCCCGTTAACTCTCTCTGTCCCTTTAACCTCCCCGTGATCGCTGTCTTTACCTTTAAACTCCGCGTGTTCTCACTCCCTGTCCCTTTAACGTCACCGTGATCTCACTCTCTGTCCCTTTAACCTCCCTGTGATCTCACTCTCTGTCCCATTAACCTCCCCATGATCTCACTCTCTGTCCCTTTAACTTCCCCGTGATCTCACTCTCTGTCCCTTTAACGTCCACGTGATCTCACTCTCTGTCCCATTAACCTCCCTGTGATCTCACTCTCTGTCGCATTAACCTCCCCGTAATCTCTCTCTGTCCCATTAACCTGACCGTGATCTCACTCTCTTCCCGTAAACCTTCCCGTGATCTAAATCTCTGTCCCTTTAAATTCCCAGTGATCTCACTCTCTGTCCATTTAACCTCCCCGTGATCTCACTCTCTATCCCTTAAACCTCCCCGTGATCTCAGTCTCTCTCACTTTAACCTCCCCATGATCTCTCTCTGTCGCTTTAACCTCCTCATAATCTCTCACTGTCCCTTTAACCACCCCGTGATCTCACACTCCGTCCCTTTAATCTCCCAGTGATCTCTGTCTTTCCCTTTAAACTCCCCGTGTTCTCACTCTCTGTCCCTTTAAACTTACCGAGGTGTCACTCTCTGTCCCTTTACCCTCCATGTGATCTCATTCTCTTACCCTTTAACCTCCCCGTAATCTCACTCATTGTCCCGTTAACCTACCTGTGATCTCACTCTCTGTCACTTTTACCTCCCCGTGATCTCAATCTCTATCCCTTTAACATCCCAGTGATCTCACTCTGTCCCTTTAACCTCCCCGTGATGTCACTCTCTGTCCCTTTAACCTCCGCGTAATCTCAATCTCTATCCCTTTAACGTCCCAGTGATCTCACTCTGTCCCTTTAACCTCCCCGTGATCTCAATCTCTGTCCCTTTAACGTCCCTGTGATTTCACTCTCCGTCCCTTTAACCTCCCCGTGATTTCACTCTATATCCCTTTAACCTCTCCGTGATTTCACTCTCTGTCCCTTTAACCTCCCCGTAGTCTCACTCATTGTTCCGGTAACCTACCGGTAATCTCACTCTCTGTCCATTTAACCTTCGCGTGATGTCACTCTCTGTCCCTTTAACCTCCCCCTGATCTAGCTCTCTGTCCCTTTCCCATCCCCGTAATCTCACTCTCTGTCCCTTTAAACTTCCCGTGATCTCACTCTCTGTCTCTTTAACCTCCCCATGATTACACTCTCTGTCCCTTTAAACTACCCGTGATCTCACTCTCTGCCCCTTTAACCTCCCCGTGCTCTCACTCTCTGTCCCTTTAACCTCCCAGTGATCGCACTCAATGTCCCTTTAAACTCCCCGTGATCTCACTCTCTGTCCCTTTCACGTCCCCGTGATCTCACTCTGTCCCTTTAATCTTCCCGTGATCTCAATCTCTATCCCTTTAACCTGCCCGTGATCTCATTCTCTGTCCCTTTAAACTCCCCGTGATCTCACTCTCTGTCCCATTAACCTCCCCGTGATCTCACTCTCTGTCCCAATAACCACCCCGTGATCTCTCCCTGTCCCTTTAACCTCCCCGTGATATCATTCTGTCTCTTTAACCTCCCCGTGATCTCACTCACTGTCCATTTAACCTCCCCGTGATCTCACCCTTTGTCCCTCTATGTGTTCTCAATCTCTTTACATTTAACCTGCCCATCATATCACTCTCTTTCCATTTAACCATCCCGTGATCTCACTCTGTCCCTTTAACCTTCCCTGATCTCATTCTCTGTTCCTTTAACTGTCCCCCTGATCTCAATCTCTGTCCCTTTAATAGTCCCTGCTCTCTCTCTGTACCTTTAGCTGTACCTGATATCACTATTTGTCCCTTTAAATGTCCCCCTGATCTCCCTCTCAGTCCCATTAACTGTCCCTGATCTGACTCTCTGTCCCTATAACTGTTCCTGATCTCAATCTCTGTCCAATTAACATTCCCGTGATCTCACCCTCTTTCCCATTTTCCTCCCCGTGATCTCACTCTCTGTCCCTTTAACCTCCCGGTGATCTCAATCTCTGTCCCTTTAACCTCCCCGTGATCCTACTCTCTGTCCCTTTAACCTCCCTGTGATCTCACTCTCTGTCCCTTTTACCTCCCCGTGATCTCACTCTGTCCCTTTAATCTTCCCGTGATCTCATTCTCTGTCCCTTTTACCTCCCCGTGAACTCACTCTCTGTCCCTTTAAACTCCTCGTGATCTCACTATCTGTCCCTTTAACCTCCCTGTGATCTCACTCTCTGTCCTTTTTACCTCCCCGTGATCTCACTCTGTCACTTTAACCTCCCCGTTAACTCTCTCTGTCCCTTTAACCTCCCCGTGATCGCTGTCTTTACCTTTAAACTCCGCGTGTTCTCACTCCCTGTCCCTTTAACGTCACCGTGATCTCACTCTCTGTCCCTTTAACCTCCCTGTGATCTCACTCTCTGTCCCATTAACCTCCCCCTGATCTCACTCTCTGTCCCTTTAACCTCCGCGTGATCTAACTCTCTATCCCTTAAACCACCACGTGATATCATTCTCTGTCCCTTTAACCTCCCCGTGATCTCACTCTCTGTCCCATTAACCTCACCGTGATCTCACTCTCTGTCCCTTTAACCTCCCTGTGATCACACTCTCTGTCCCATTAACCTCCCCCTGATCTCACTCTCTGTCCCTTTAACCTCCGCGTGATCTAACTCTCTATCCCTTAAACCACCACGTGATATCATTCTCTGTCCCTTTAAACTCCTCGTGATCTCACTATCTGTCCCTTTAACCTCCCTGTGATCTCACTCTCTGTCCTTTTTACCTCCCCGTGATCTCACTCTGTCACTTTAACCTCCCCGTTAACTCTCTCTGTCCCTTTAACCTCCCCGTGATCGCTGTCTTTACCTTTAAACTCCCCGTGTTCTCACTCTCCGTCCCTTTAACCTCACCGTGATCTCACTCTCTGTCCCTTTAACCTCCCTGTGATCTCACTCTCTGTCCCATTAACCTCCCCCTGATCTCACTCTCTGTCCCTTTAAACTCCGCGTGATCTAACTCTCTATCCCTTAAACCACCACGTGATATCATTCTCTGTCCCATTAACCTCCCCCTGATCTCACTCTATGTCCCTTTAACTTGCCCGTGATATCACTCTCTATCCCTTAAACCTCCCCATGAACTAATTCTCTGTCCCTTTAACATCCCCGTGATCTCACTCTCTGTCCCTTTAACCTTCCCGTGATCTCACTCTCTGTCCTTTTAACCTCCCTGTGATCACACTCTCTTTACCTTTAAACTCCCCGTGTTCTCACTCTCTGTCCCTTTAACCTCCCTGTGATCTCACTCTCTGTCCCTTTAACCTCCCCCTGATCTCACTTCTTTCCCTTTAACCTCCACGTCATCTAACTCTCTATCCCTTAAACCACTGCGTGATATCACTCTCTGTCCCTTTAAACTCCCCGTGATCTCACTCTCTGTCCCGTTAACCTCCCCGTGATCTCACTTTCTGTCCCATTAACCTCCCCCTGATCTCACTCTCTGTCCCCTTAACTTGCCCGTGATATCACTCTCTATCCCTTAAACGTCCCCATGATGGAATTCTCTGTCCCTTTAACCTCCCCGTGATCTCAATCTCTGTACCGTTAATGTCCCAGTGATCTCAATCTGTCCCTTTTACCTCCGCGTGACCTCAAGCTATGTCCCTTTAACGTCCCAGTGATCACACACTGTCCATTTAATCTTCCCGTGATCTCACTCTCTGTCCCTTTAACCTCCCTGTGATCTCATTCTCTGTCCCTTTCATCTCTCCTTGATCTCACTCTCTGTCCAATAAGCTAACCCATGATCTCACTCTCTGTCCCTTTAACGTCCACGTGATCTCACTTGCTGTCCCATTAACCTCCACGTGATCTCACTCTCTGTCACGTTAACCTCCCCGTGATCTAAATCTCTGTCCCCTTAATTTCCCAGTGATCTCAATCTCTGTCACTTTAACCTCCCTGATTTAGCACACTGTCACTTTGACCTCCCCGTGAACTCAGTCTCTGTCCCTTTAACCTCCCCGTGAACTCTCTCTGTCGCTTTAACCTCCCCATAATCTCTCACTGTCCCTTTAACCTCCCCGTGATCTCACTCTCTGTCCCTTTTATCTCCCAGTGATCTCTGTCTTTCACTTTAAACTCCAAGTGTTCTCAATCTCTGTCCCTTTAACCTCTCCGTGATCTCACTCTCTGTCCCATTTACCTCCCCGTGATCTCACTCTCTGTCCCTTTAATCACCCCGTGATTTCACTCTCTGTCCCTTTAACCTACCCGTTATCTAACTCTCTGTCCCTTTAACTTCCCCTTGATCTCACTCTCAGTCCCTTTAACATCCACGTGATCTCAATCTCTGTTCATTTAAACTCCCCGTGATCTCATTCTCTGTCCCTTTCAACTCCCTGTGATCTCACTCACTGTCCCTTTAACCTACCCGTTATCTAACTCCCTGTCCCGTTAACTCCCCGTGATCTCAATCTCTGTTCATTTAAACTCCCCGTGGTCTCACTCTCTTTCCCATTAACCTCCCCTTCATCTCACTCTCTGTCCCTTTAACCTCCCCGTGATCTCACTCTCTGTCCCTTTAACCTCCCCGTGTTCTCACTCTCTGTCCCTTTAACCTGCCCCTGATCTCACTCTCTTTCGCTTTAACTTCCCCGTGATCTCACTCTCTGTCCCTTTAATGTCCACGTGATCTCACTCTCTGTCCCATTAACCTCCCCGTGATCTCTCTCTCTGTCGCTTTAAACTCCCCGTGATATCACTCTCTGTCCTTTTTACCTCCCCATGATCTCACTCTCTCTCCCGTTAACCTCCCTGTCATCTCACTCTCTGTCCCGTTAACCTCCCCGTGATCTAAATCTCTGTCCCATTTACTTCCCAGTGATCTCACTCTCTGCCTCTGTAACCTCCCTGATTTAGCACTCTGTCCCTTTAACCTCCCTGTGATCTCACTCTCTGTCCCTTTAACCACCCCCTGATCTCACTCTCTTTCCCTTTAACCTCCCTGTGATCTTACTCTCTGTCCCATTAATCTTCCCGTGATCTCAATCTCTGTCCATTTAACCTGCCCGTGATCTCACTCTCTGTCCCTATAACCTCCCCATGGTCTCACTCTCTGTGCCTTTAACCTCCCCGTGATCTTATTCTGTCCCTTTAGCCTCCCCGTGATCTCACTCACTGTCCATTTAACCATACCGTGATCTCACTCTCTGTCCCTTTCATGGTGCGTGATCTCTATCTGTCCCTTCAGCTGTCCCTGATATCACTCTTTGTCCCTTTAACTGTCCCCCTGATCTCCCTCTCAGTCTCTTTAACTGTCCCTGATCTGACTCTCTGTCCCTTTAACCTCCCCGTCATCTCACTCTCTGTCCCTTTCATCTCCCTGTGATCTCTCTCTCTGTCCCTTTTACCTCCCCATGATCTCACTCTGTCCCTTTAATCTTCCCGTGATCTCGTCCTCTGTCCCTTTCACCTCCCCGTGATCTCACTCTCTGTCCCTTTAACCTCCCTTTGATCTCTGTCTTTCCCTTTAAACTACCCGTGATCTCACTCTCTGTCCCTTTAACGTTCACATGATCTCACTCTCTCTCCCATTTACCGCCCCGTGTTCTCACTCTCTGTCGCATTAACCTCCCCGTAATCTCTCTCTGTCCCATTAACCTGACCGTGATCTCACTCTCTGTCCCGTAAACCTCCCCGTGATCTAAATCTCTGTCCCTTTAAATTCCCAGTGATCTCACTCTCTGTCCATTTAACCTCCCCGTGATCTCACTCTCTATCCCTTAAACCTCCCCGTGATCTCAGTCTCTCTCACTTTAACCTCCACATGATCTCTCTCTGTCACTTTAACCTCCTCATAATCTCTCACTGTCCCTTTAACCACCCCGTGATCTCACACTCTGTCCCTTTAATCTCCCAGTGATCTCTGTCTTTCCCTTTAAACTCTCCGTGTTCTCACTCTCTGTCTCTTTAAACTTACCGAGGTATCACTCTCTGTTCCTTTACCCTCCATGTGATCTCACTCTCTTACCCTTTAACCTCCCCGTAATCTCACTCATTGTCCCGTTAACCTACCTGTGATCTCACTCTCTGTCCCTTTAACCTCCCCGTGATGTCACTCTCTGTCCCTTTAACCTCCGCGTGATCTCAATCTCTATCCCTTTAACGTCCCAGTGATCTCACTCTGTCCCTTTAACCTCCCCGTGATTTCACTCTATGTCCCTTTAATCTCCCCGTGATTTCACACTCTTTCCCTTTAACCTCCCCGTAATCTCACTCATTGCCCCGGTAACCTACCGGTAATCTCACTCTCTGTCCCTTTAACCTTCCCGTAATCTCACTCTCTGTCCCTTTAAACTTCCCGTGATCTCACTCTCTGTCTCTTTAACCTCACAATGATCACACTCTCTGTCCCTTTAACCTCCCCGTGCTCTTACTCTCTGTCCCTTTAACCTCCCAGTGATCGCACTCAATGTCCCTTTAACCTCCCCGTGATCTCACTCTCTGTCCCTTTAACCTCCCCGTGATCTCACTCTGTCCCTTTAACCTTCCCGTGATCTCAATCTCTGTCCTTTAACCTCCCAGTGATCTCACGCTCGGTCCCTTTAACCTCACCGTGATATCACTCTCCGTCCCTTTAACCTCCCCCTTATCTCACTCTCTGTCCCTTTAACCTCCGTGTGATCTAACTCTCTATCCCTTAAACCACCGCGTGATATCACTCTCTGTCCCTTTAACCTCCCCGTGATCTCACTCTCTGTCCCTTTAACCTCCCCCTTATCTCACTCTCTGTCCCTTTAACCTTCCCGTGATCTCTGTCTTTCCCTTAAACTCCACGTGCTCTCACTTTCTGTCCCTTTAACCTCACCGTGATATCACTCTCTGTCCATTTAACCTCCCCGTGATCTCATTCTCTGTCCCTTTGAACTCCCCATGATCAAAATCTCTGTCCCTTTAATCTGCCCGTGATCTGATTCTCTGTAACTTTAACCTCCCCGTGATCTCACTCTCTGTCCCTTTTACCTCCCCGTGATCTCAATCTCTTTCCTTTTAACATCCCAGTGATCTCACTCTATCCATTTAATCTTCCCGTGATCTAAATCTCTGTCCATTCAACCTGCCCGTGATCTCACTCTGTCCCTTTAACCTCCCTGTGATCTCATTCTCTGTCCCTTTCACCTCCCCATGATCTCACTCTCCGACCCATTAACCTCCCCGTGATCTCACTCTCTGTCCCTTTAACTTCCCCGTGATCTCACTCTCTGTCCCTTTATACTCCCTGTGATCTCACTTTCTCTCCCTTTAACCTCCCTGTGATCTCACTTTCTGTCCCTTTAACCTCCACTTGATCTCACTCTCTGTCCCATTAACCTCCCCGTGATCTCACTCTCTGTCCCATTAACCAAACCGTGATCTCACTCTCTCTCCTTTTAACCTCCCCGTGATCTCACTCTGTCTCCCTTTAACCTCCACGTGGTGTCACTCTCTGTCCCTTTAACCTCCCCGTGATCTCACTCTCTGTCCCTTTAACCTCCACTTGATCTCACTCTCTGTCCCTTTAACCTACCCGTGATCTCACTCTCTGTCCCTTTAACCTCCCCGTGATCTCACTCTCTGTCCCTTTAACCTACCCGTGATCTCACTCTCTGTCCCTTTAACCTCCCCGTAATCTCTCTCTGTCCCCTTAACCTGCCCGTGATCTCACCTTCTGTCCCGTTAACCTCCCAGTGATCAAAATATCTGTCCCTTTAATTTCCCAGTGATCTCACTCTCTGTCCCTTTAATCTCCCTGATGTAGCACTCTGTCCCTTTAACCTCCCTGTGATCTCTCTCTGTCGCTTTAACCTCCCCATAATCTCTCACTGTCCCTTTAACCTCCCAGTGATCTCACTCTCGGTCCCTTTAACCTCACCGTGATATCACTCTCCGTCCCTTTAACCTCCCCCTTATCTCACTCTCTGTCCCTTTAACCTCCGTGTGATCTAACTCTCTATCCCTTAAACCACCGCGTGATATCACTCTCTGTCCCTTTAACCTCCCCATGATCTCACTCTCTGTCCCTTTAACCTTCCCATGATCTCTGTCTTTCCCTTAAACTCCACGTGCTCTCACTTTCTGTCCCTTTAACCTCACCGTGATATCACTCTCTGTCCATTTAACCTCCCCGTGATCTCATTCTCTGTCCCTTTGAACTCCCCATGATCAAAATCTCTGTCCCTTTAATCTGCCCGTGATCTGATTCTCTGTTTCTTTAACCTCCCCGTGATCTCACTCTCTGTCCCTTTAACTTCCTCGTGATCTCACTCTCTGTATCTTTAAACTCCCTGTAATCTCACTCTCTGTCGCTTCAACCTCCCCGTTAAGTCTCTCTGTCCCTTTAACGTCCCTGTGATCTCAGTCTCTGTCCCTTTATCTCTCCGTGATCTCAATCTTTGTGCCATTTACCTACCCGTGATCTCACTCTCTGTCCGTTTAACCTCCCCGTGATCTCACTCTCTATCCATTTAACCTCCCCGTGATCTCACTCTCTGTCCCGGTAACCATCCCGTGATCTCACTCTCTGTCCCTTTAAACTCCCCGTGGTCTCACTCTCTCTCCCTTTAACCTCCCTGTGATCTCACTCTCTGTCCATTTAACCTCCCCGTGATCTCATTCTCTGTCCCTTTAACCTCCCCGTGATCTCACTCTCGGTCCATTTAACCTCCCCGTGATCACAATCTCTGTCCCTTTAACCGCCCCGTGATCTCAATCTCTGTATCTTTAACCTCCCGTGATCTCACTCTGTCTCTTTAACCTTCCCTGATCTCATTCTCTGTTTTTTTTACTGTCCCCCTGATCTCAATCTCTGTCCCTTTAACTATCCCCTTGATATCACTCTCAGTCCCTTTAACTGGCCACCGATCTCACTCTCTTTCCCTTTAGTAGTGCCTGCTCTCTCTCTGTCCCTTTAGCTGTCTCTGATATCACTCTTTGTCCCTTTTACTGACCCCCTGATCTCACTCTCTGTCCCTTTAACAGTCCCCCGATCCGACTCATTGTCCCTTTAATGGTCTCTGATCTCTCCCTGTCCCTTTAGCTGTCCCTGATATCAATCTTCGTCCCTTTAACTGTCCCCCTGATCTCCCTCTCAGTCCATTTAACTGTCCCTGATTTCAATCTCAGTCCCTTTAACCGCCTCGTGATCTCACTTTCTGTCCCTTTAACCTCCCCGTGATCTCACTCTCTTTCCCTTTAACCTCCCCATGATCTCACAGTCTGTCCCTTTAACATTCCCGTGATCTCAGCCTCTGTCCCTTTAACCTCCCCGTAATCTCTCTCTGTCCCTTTAACCTCCCCATGATCTCACTCTCTGTCCCTTTAACCTCCCCGTGATCTCACTCACTGTCCCTTTAACCTCCCCGTGATCTCACACTGTGTCCCATTAACCTCCCCGTGATCTCACTCTCAGTCCCTATAACCTCCCCATGATCTCACTCACTATCCCTTTAACCTCCCAGTGATCTCACTCTCTAACCCTTTAACCTCCCCGTGATCTCACTCTCTGTTCCTTTAACCTCCCCGTGATCTCACTCACTATCCCTTTAACCTCCCCGTGATCTCACTCTCTGTACCTTTAACCTCACCGTGATCTCATTCTTTGTCCCTTTAACCTTCCCGTGATCTCACTCTCTGTCGCTTTAACCTCCTCTTTAACTCCCTCTCTGTCCCTTTAACCTCGCTATGATCTCTGTCTTTCCCTTTAAACTCCCCGTGATCTCACTCACTGTCCCTTTAACCTCCCCGTGGTCTCACACTGTTTCCCATTAACCTCCCCGTGATCTCACTCTCAGTGCCTTTAACCTCCCCATGAACTCACTCACTATCCCTTTAACCTCCCCGTGATCTGACTCTCTGTACCTTTAACCTCCCCGTGATCTCATTCTTTGTCCCTTTAAACTCCCCGTGATCTTACTCTCTATCCCATTAACCTCCCCGTGATCTCACTCTCTGTACCTTTAACCTCCCCATGATCTCACTCACTATCCCTTTAAGCTCCCCGTGATCTCACTCTCTGTACCTGTAACCTCCCCGTGATCTCATTCTTTGTCCCTTTAACCTACCCGTGATCTCACTCTCTGTTGCTTTAACCTTCTCTTTAACTCCCTCTCTGTCCCTTTAACCTCCCCGTGATCTCACTCACTATCCCTTTAAGCTCCCCGTGATCTCACACTCTGTCCCTTTAAAATCCCCGTGTTCTCAATCTCTGTCCCTTTAACCTCCCCGTGATCTCACTCTCTGTCCCTTTAACCTCACCGCGATCTCAATCTCTGTCCCTTTACCATCCCAGTGATCTAACTCTGTACATTTAATCTTCCCGTGATCTCAATCTCTGTCTATTTAACCTGCCCGTGATGTCATTCTCTGTCCCTTTAACCTCCCCGTGATCTCACTCTCTGTCCCATTAACCTCCCGGTGATCTCACTCTCTGTCCCTTTAACCATCCCGTGATCTCACTCTCCGCCCCTTTGAACTCCCTGTGATCTCACTCTCTGTATCATTAACCTCCCCGTGATCTAATGCTCTGTCCCTTTAACTTCACAGTGATCTCATCTCTGTCCCTTTAACCTCCCTGATTTAGCACTCTGTCCCTTTAACCTCCCCGTGATCTCAGTCTCTGTCACTTTAACCACCCCGTGATCTCTCTCTGTCGCTTTAACCTCCCCGTAATCTCTCTATGTCCCTTTAACCTCCCCGTGATCTCACTCTCTGTCCTTTTAACCTCCCCGTGATCTCACTATCTGTCCCTTTAAGCTCCCCGTGATCTCAATCTCATTCCCTTTAACCTCCCCGTGATCTCACTCTCTGTCCATTTAAACTCCCCTTAATCTCTCTCTGTCCCTTTATCCTGCCCGTGATCTCACTCTCTGTTCCGTTAACCTACCCGTGTTCTCACTCTCTGTCCCTTTAACCTCACCGTGATATCACTCTCTGTCCCTTTAACCTCCCCGTGATCTCACTCTCTGTCCCTTTAACCTCCCCGTGATCTCACTGTATGTTCCCTTTTACCTCCCCGTGATCCCAATCTCTGTCCCTTTAACCTCCCCGTGATCTCAGTCTCTGTCCCTTTAACCACCCCGTGATCTCTCTCTGTCCCTTTAACCTCCCCGTGATCTCACTCACTGTCTCGTTAATCTCCCCGTGATCTAAATCTCTGTCCCTTTAACTTTCCAGTGATCTCACTCTCTGTCCCTTTAACCATCCCGTGATCTCTCTCTGTCGCTTTAACCTCCCAGTAATCTCTCTCTGTCCCTTTAACCTCCCCGTGATCTCAAACTATGTCCCTTTAACCTCCCAGTGATCTCTGTCTTTCCCTTTAACCTCATCGTGGTCTCTCTCTCTGTCCCTTTAACCTCCCCGTGATCTCACTCTTTGTCCCGTTAATCTACCCGTGATCTCACTCTCAGTCCCTTTAACCTCCCTGTGATCTCACTCTCTGTCCCTTTAACCTCCCCGTGACCTCACTCTCTGTCCCTTTAATCTACCAGTATTCTCACTCTCTGTCCCTTTAAACTCCCCATGATCTCAATCTCTGTCCCTTTAATCTCCCCCTGATCTCACTCTCTGTCCCGTTAACTTTCCCGTGATGTTAGTCGGTATCCCTTAAACCTCCCCGTGATCTAAATCTCTGTCCCTATAATTTCCCAGTGATCTCATCTCTGTCCCTTTAACCTCCCTGATTTAGCTCTCTGTCCCTTTAACCTCCCCGTGATCTCAGTCTCTGTCACTTTAACCACCCCGTGATCTCTTTCTGTCGCTTTAACCTCCCCGTAATCTCTCTATGTCCCTTTAACCTCCCCGTGATCTCACTCTCTGTCCTTTTAACCTCCCCGTGATCTCACTCTCTGTCCATTTAACCTCCCCTTAATCTCTCTCTGTCCCTTTATCCTGCCCGTAATCTCACTCTCTGTACCGTTAACCTCCCCGTGTTCTCACTCTCTGTCCCTTTAACCTCACCGTGATATCACTCTCTGTCCCTTTAACCTCCCCGTGATCTTACTCTCTGTCCCTTTAACCTCCCCCTGATCTCACTGTCTGTCCCTTTTACCTCCCCGTGATCTCTTCCCTGTCCCTTTAACCTCCCCGTGATCTCAGTCTCTGTCCCTTTAACCACCCCGTGAACTCTCTCTGTCCCTTTAACCTCCCAGTAATCGCATTCTCTGTCCCGTTAAACTCCCCATTATCTAAATCTCTGTCCCTTTAACTTCCCAGTGATCTCACTGTCTTTCCCTTTAGCCTCCCCGTGATCTCACTCTCTGTCCCTTTAAACTCCCCGTAATCTCACTCTCTGTCACTTTAACCTGCCCGTGATCTCATTCTCTGTCTCTTTAACCTCCCCGTGATCTCACTCTCTGTCCCTTTAACCACCCGGTGATCTCACTCTCTGTCCATTTACCTTCCCCGTGACCTCACTCTCATTCCTATTATCTCCCCGTGATCTCACTCTCTGTCCCGTTAACCTACCTGTGATCTCACTCTCTGTCCCATTCACCTCCCCGTGATCTAAATCTCTGTCCCTTTAACTTCCCAGTGATCTCACTCTCGGTCCCTTTAACCTTCCTGATTTAGCACTCAGACCCTTTAACCTACACGTGATCACAATCACTTCCCTTCCACCACCCCGTGATCTCTCTCTGTCGGTTTAACCTCCCCGTAATCTCATTCTCTGTCGCTTTATCCTCCCCGTTAACTCTGTCTGGCCCATTAAACTCCCCGTGATCTCACTCTCTGTCTCGTCAACCTCCCCGTGATCTCACTTTCTGACCCTTTAACCTCCCCGTGATCTCTGTCTTTCCCTTAAAACTCCCCGTGTTCTCACTCTCTGTCCCTTTAACCTCACCGTGATATCACTCTCTGTCCCTTTAACCTCCCAGTGATCTCACTCTCTGTCCCTTTAACCTCCACGTGATCTCACTCTTTGTCCCGTTAACCTACCCGTGATCTCACTCTCAGTCCCTTTAACCTCCCCGTGATCTCACTCTCTGTCCCTTGAACATCCCTGCGATCTGACTCTCTATCCCTTTAACCTCCCCGTGATCTCACTCCCTGTACCATTAACCTCAAGGTGATCTCACTCTCTGTCCCTTTAACCTCCCCGTGATCCCACTCTCTGTCCCTTTAACCTCCTCGTGGTCTCGTTCTCTTTACCTTTAACCTCCCCGTGATCTCTCTCTCTTTCCATTTAGCATCCCCGTGATCTCACTCTCTGTCCCGTTAACCTTCCCGTGATCTCACTCTCTGTGCCTTTAACCTTCCCGTGATCTCACTCTCTGTCCCTTTATCCTCCCCGTGACCTCAATCTCTGTCCCTTTGACCTCCCCGTGATCTCCCTCTCTGTCGCTTTAAACTCCCCGTAATCTCTCTCTGTCCCTTTAACCTGACAGTGATCTCACTCTCTGTCCCATTAACCTCCCCGTGATCTCCCTTTCTGTCGCTTTAAACTCCCCGTAATCTCTCTTTGTCCCTTTAACTTCCCAGTGATCTCACTCTCTGTCCGTTTAACCTCCCTGATTTAGCATTCTGTCACTTTAACCACCCTGTGATCTCTCTCTGTCGCTTTAACCTCCCCGTGATCTAAATCTCTGTCCCTTTAACTTCCGAGTGATCTCACTCTCTTTCCATTTAGCCTCCCCGTGATCTCACTCTCTGTCCCATTAACCTCCCCGTGATGTCACTCTCTGTCCCTTTAACCTCCCGTGATCTCACTCTCGGTCCCTTTAACCACCCCGTGATCTCAATCTCTGTCCCTTTAACGTCCCCGTGATCTCACTCTGTCCCTTTAACCTCCCCGTGATCTCTCACTCTGTCCCTTTAACCTCCCCGGGATCTCACTCTCAATCCCTTTAACCTCCCCGTGATTTCACTCTCTGTACCTTTAACCTCCCGGTATTCTCACTCTCTGTCCCTTTAAACTCCCCATGATCTCAATCTCGGTCCATTTAATATTGCCGTGATCTCATTCTCTTTCGCTTTATCCTCCCCGTGATCTCACTCTATGTCCCTTTAACCTCCTCGTGATCTCACTCTATGTCCCTTTAACCTCCTCGTGATCTCACTCTCTGTCCCTTTAACCTCCCCGTGATCTCACTCTCTGTCCCTTTAACCTCCCCGTGATCTCACTCTCTGTCCCTTTAACCTCACCGTGATCTCAATCTCTGTCCCTTTAACGTCCCCGTGATCTCACTCTGTCCCTTTAACCTCCCCGTGATCTCTCACTCTGTCCCTTTAACCTCCCCGGGATCTCACTCTCAATCCCTTTAACCTCCCCGTGATTTCACTCTCTGTACCTTTAACCTCCCGGTATTCTCACTCTCTGTCCCTTTAAACTCCCCATGATCTCAATCTCTGTCCCTTTAATATTGCCGTGATCTCATTCTCTTTCGCTTTATCCTCCCCGTGATCTCACTCTATGTCCCTTTAACCTCCTCGTGATCTCACTCTATGTCCCTTTAACCTCCTCGTGATCTCACTCTCTGTCCCTTTAACCTCCCCGTGATCTCACTCTCTGTCCCTTTAACCTCCCCGTGATCTCACTCTCTGTCCCCTTCACCTCCCAGTGATCTCACTCTCTGTCCCTTTAACCTCCCCGTAATCTCACTCTCGGTCCCTTTAACCTCCCCATGATCTCACTCTCTGTCCCATTAACCTCCCCGTGATCTCACTCTCTGTCCCTTTAAGCTCCCCGAGATATCAGTCTCTGTCCCTTTAACGTCCCAGTGATCTCACTCTGTCCCTTAAACCTCCCCGTGATCTCAATCTCTGTCCCTTTAACGTCCCAGTGATCTCACTCTTTCCTTTTAACCTCCCCGTGATCTCAATCTCTGTCCATTCAACCTGCCAGTGATCTCACTCTCTGTCCCGTTAACCTTCCCGTAATCTCACTCTTGTCGTTTTAACCTCACCGTAATCTCTCTCTGTCCCTTTAACCTGCCAGTGATCTCACTCTCTGTCCCATTAACCTCACGGTGATCTCACTCTCTATCCCATTAACCTCCTCGTGGTCTCGCTCTCTGTACCTTTAACGTCCCCGTGATCTCACTCTCTGTCCCGTTAACCTCCCCGTGATCTCACTCTCTGTCCCGTTAACCTTCCCGTAATCTCACTCTCTGTCGCTTTAACCTCACCGTAATCTCTCTCTGTCCCTTTAACCTGCCAGTGATCTCACTCTCTGTCCCGTTAACCTCCCCATGATCAAAATCTCTGTCCCTTTAACTTCCCAGTGATCTCACTCTCTGTCCCGTTAACCTCCCTGATTTAGCACTCTGTCACTTTAACCTCCCCGTGATCTCACTCTCAGTCCCTTTAACCACCCCATTACTCTCTCTGTCGCTTTAACCTCCCCGTCATCTAAATCTCTGTCCCTTTAACTTCCCATTGATCTCACTCTCTTTCCTTTCAGCCTCCCCGTGATCTCACTCCCTGTCCCTTTAGCCTCCCTGTGATCTCGCTCTCTGTCCCTTTAACCTGCCCGTGATCTCACTCGGTCCCTTTAACCTCCCCGTCATCTCACTCTCTGTCCCCTTAACTTTCCCGTGATCTCACTCTCTATCCCTAAAACCTCCCCGTGATAGCACTCTCTGTCCCATTAACCTCCCCGTGATCTCACTCTCTGACCCTTTAACCTCCCCGTGATCTCACTCGCTGTCCCTTTAACATCCCCGTGATCTCAATCTTTGTCCATTTAACCTCCCCGTCATATAACTCTCTGTCCCTTTAACCACTCCGTGATCTCAATCTCTGTCCCTTTAACCTCCCTGTGATCTCACTCTCTGTCCCATTAACCTTCCCAAGATCTCACTCTCAGTCCCTTTAACCTCCACGTGATATCAATCTCTGTCCCTTTAACGTCCACGTGATCTCAATCTCTGTCCCTTTAACCTCCCCTTGATCTAAATCTCTGTCCCTTTAACTTCCCAGTGATCTCACTCTCTTTCCATTTAGCCTCCCCGTGATCTCACTCTCTGTCCCTTTAACCTCCCCGTAATCTCACTCTCTGTCCCTTTAACCTTCCCGTGATTTCACTCTCTGTCCTTTAACCTACCCGTGATATCACTCTCTGCCCCTTTTACCTCCCACTGATCTCACTCTCTGTCCCATTTACCTCCCCGAGAACTCACTCTCTGTCCCTTTAACCTACCCGTGATATCACTCTCTGTCCCTTTAACCTCCCACTGATCTCACTCTCTGTCGCTTTAACAAACCCGTAACCTCTCTCTGTCCCTTTAACCTATCCTTGATCTAAATCTCTGTCCCTTTAACTTCCCAGTGATCTCACTCTCTTTCCATTTAGCCTCCCCGTGATCTCACTCTCTGTCCCTTTAACCTCCCCGTAATCTCACTCTCTGTCCCTTTTACCTTCCCGTGATTTCACTCTCTGTCCCGTTAACCTTCCCGTGATCTCACTCTCTGTGCCTTTAACCTCCCCGTGATCTCACACTCTGTCCCTTTATCCTCCCCGTGACCTCAATCTCTGTCCCTTTGACCTCCCCGTGATCTCCCTCTCTGTCGCTTTAAACTCCCCGTAATCTCTCTCTGTCCCTTTAACCTGACAGTGATCTCACTCTCTGTCCCATTAACCTCCCCGTGATCTCCCTTTCTGTCGCTTTAAACTCCCCGTAATCTCTCTTTGTCCCTTTAACTTCCCAGTGATCTCACTCTCTGTCCGTTTAACCTCCCTGATTTAGCATTCTGTCACTTTAACCACCCTGTGATCTCTCTCTGTCGCTTTAACCTCCCCGTGATCTAAATCTCTGTCCCTTTAACTTCCGAGTGATCTCACTCTCTTTCCATTTAGCCTCCCCGTGATCTCACTCTCGGTCCCTTTAACCACCCCGTGATCTCAATCTCTGTCCCTTTAACGTCCCCGTGATCTCACTCTGTCCCTTTAACCTCCCCGTGATCTCTCACTCTGTCCCTTTAACCTCCCCGTGATTTCACTCTCTGTACCTTTAACCTCCCGGTATTCTCACTCTCTGTCCCTTTAAACTCCCCATGATCTCAATCTCGGTCCCTTTAATATTGCCGTGATCTCATTCTCTTTCGCTTTATCCTCCCCGTGATCTCACTCTATGTCCCTTTAACCTCCTCGTGATCTCACTCTATGTCCCTTTAACCTCCTCGTGATCTCACTCTCTGTCCCTTTAACCTCCCCGTGATCTCACTCTCTGTCCCTTTAACCTCCCTGTGATCTCACTCTCTGTCCCTTTAACCTCACCGTGATCTCAATCTCTGTCCCTTTAACGTCCCCGTGATCTCACTCTGTCCCTTTAACCTCCCCGTGATCTCTCACTCTGTCCCTTTAACCTCCCCGGGATCTCACTCTCAATCCCTTTAACCTCCCCGTGATTTCACTCTCTGTACCTTTAACCTCCCGGTATTCTCACTCTCTGTCCCTTTAAACTCCCCATGATCTCAATCTCTGTCCCTTTAATATTGCCGTGATCTCATTCTCTTTCGCTTTATCCTCCCCGTGATCTCACTCTATGTCCCTTTAACCTCCTCGTGATCTCACTCTATGTCCCTTTAACCTCCTCGTGATCTCACTCTCTGTCCCTTTAACCTCCCCGTGATCTCACTCTCTGTCCCTTTAACCTCCCCGTGATCTCACTCTCTGTCCCCTTCACCTCCCAGTGATCTCACTCTCTGTCCCTTTAACCTCCCCGTAATCTCACTCTCGGTCCCTTTAACCTCCCCATGATCTCACTCTCTGTCCCATTAACCTCCCCGTGATCTCACTCTCTGTCCCTTTAAGCTCCCCGAGATATCAGTCTCTGTCCCTTTAACGTCCCAGTGATCTCACTCTGTCCCTTAAACCTCCCCGTGATCTCAATCTCTGTCCCTTTAACGTCCCAGTGATCTCACTCTTTCCTTTTAACCTCCCCGTGATCTCAATCTCTGTCCATTCAACCTGCCAGTGATCTCACTCTCTGTCCCGTTAACCTTCCCGTAATCTCACTCTTGTCGTTTTAACCTCACCGTAATCTCTCTCTGTCCCTTTAACCTGCCAGTGATCTCACTCTCTGTCCCATTAACCTCACGGTGATCTCACTCTCTATCCCATTAACCTCCTCGTGGTCTCGCTCTCTGTACCTTTAACGTCCCCGTGATCTCACTCTCTGTCCCGTTAACCTCCCCGTGATCTCACTCTCTGTCCCGTTAACCTTCCCGTAATCTCACTCTCTGTCGCTTTAACCTCACCGTAATCTCTCTCTGTCCCTTTAACCTGCCAGTGATCTCACTCTCTGTCCCGTTAACCTCCCCATGATCAAAATCTCTGTCCCTTTAACTTCCCAGTGATCTCACTCTCTGTCCCGTTAACCTCCCTGATTTAGCACTCTGTCACTTTAACCTCCCCGTGATCTCACTCTCAGTCCCTTTAACCACCCCATTACTCTCTCTGTCGCTTTAACCTCCCTGTCATCTAAATCTCTGTCCCTTTAACTTCCCATTGATCTCACTCTCTTTCCTTTCAGCCTCCCCGTGATCTCACTCCCTGTCCCTTTAGCCTCCCTGTGATCTCGCTCTCTGTCCCTTTAACCTGCCCGTGATCTCACTCGGTCCCTTTAACCTCCCCGTCATCTCACTCTCTGTCCCCTTAACTTTCCCGTGATCTCACTCTCTATCCCTAAAACCTCCCCGTGATAGCACTCTCTGTCCCATTAACCTCCCCGTGATCTCACTCTCTGACCCTTTAACCTCCCCGTGATCTCACTCGCTGTCCCTTTAACATCCCCGTGATCTCAATCTTTGTCCATTTAACCTCCCCGTCATATAACTCTCTGTCCCTTTAACCACTCCGTGATCTCAATCTCTGTCCCTTTAACCTCCCTGTGATCTCACTCTCTGTCCCATTAACCTTCCCAAGATCTCACTCTCAGTCCCTTTAACCTCCACGTGATATCAATCTCTGTCCCTTTAACGTCCACGTGATCTCAATCTCTGTCCCTTTAACCTCCACGTGATCTCACTCTTTGTCCCGTTAACCTACCCGTGATCTCACTCTCAGTCCCTTTAACCTCCCCGTGATCTCACTCTCTGTCCCTTGAACATCCCTGCGATCTGACTCTCTATCCCTTTAACCTCCCCGTGATCTCACTCCCTGTACCATTAACCTCAAGGTGATCTCACTCTCT
The DNA here is from genome assembly GCF_964194155.1 of Cetorhinus maximus. NCBI lineage: Eukaryota > Metazoa > Chordata > Chondrichthyes > Lamniformes > Cetorhinidae > Cetorhinus > Cetorhinus maximus. The sequence goes on from NW_027596148.1 coordinate 35,182, forward strand.
GTCCCTTTAACCTCCCCGTGATCCCACTCTCTGTCCCTTTAACCTCCTCGTGGTCTCGCTCTCTTTACCTTTAACCTCCCCGTGATCTCTCTCTCTTTCCATTTAGCATCCCCGTGATCTCACTCTCTGTGCCTTTAACCTCCCCCTGAGACTCACTCTCTGTCCCTTTATCCTCCCCGTGACCTCAATCTCTGTCCCTTTGACCTCCCCGTGATCTCCCTCTCTGTCGCTTTAAACTCCCCGTAATCTCTCTCTGTCCCTTTAACCTGACAGTGATCTCACTCTCTGTCCCATTAACCTCCCCGTGATCTCCCTTTCTGTCGCTTTAAACTCCCCGTAATCTCTCTTTGTCCCTTTAACTTCCCAGTGATCTCACTCTCTGTCCGTTTAACCTCCCTGATTTAGCATTCTGTCACTTTAACCACCCTGTGATCTCTCTCTGTCGCTTTAACCTCCCCGTGATCTAAATCTCTGTCCCTTTAACTTCCGAGTGATCTCACTCTCTTTCCATTTAGCCTCCCCGTGATCTCACTCTCTGTCCCATTAACCTCCCCGTGATGTCACTCTCTGTCCCTTTAACCTCCCGTGATCTCACTCTCGGTCCCTTTAACCACCCCGTGATCTCAATCTCTGTCCCTTTAACGTCCCCGTGATCTCACTCTGTCCCTTTAACCTCCCCGTGATCTCTCACTCTGTCCCTTTAACCTCCCCGTGATTTCACTCTCTGTACCTTTAACCTCCCGGTATTCTCACTCTCTGTCCCTTTAAACTCCCCATGATCTCAATCTCGGTCCATTTAATATTGCCGTGATCTCATTCTCTTTCGCTTTATCCTCCCCGTGATCTCACTCTATGTCCCTTTAACCTCCTCGTGATCTCACTCTATGTCCCTTTAACCTCCTCGTGATCTCACTCTCTGTCCCTATAACCTCCCCGTGATCTCACTCTCTGTCCCTTTAACCTCCCTGTGATCTCACTCTCTGTCCCTTTAACCTCACCGTGATCTCAATCTCTGTCCCTTTAACGTCCCCGTGATCTCACTCTGTCCCTTTAACCTCCCCGTGATCTCTCACTCTGTCCCTTTAACCTCCCCGGGATCTCACTCTCAATCCCTTTAACCTCCCCGTGATTTCACTCTCTGTACCTTTAACCTCCCGGTATTCTCACTCTCTGTCCCTTTAAACTCCCCATGATCTCAATCTCTGTCCCTTTAATATTGCCGTGATCTCATTCTCTTTCGCTTTATCCTCCCCGTGATCTCAATCTCTGTCCCTTTAACCTCCACGTGATCTCACTCTTTGTCCCGTTAACCTACCCGTGATCTCACTCTCAGTCCCTTTAACCTCCCCGTGATCTCACTCTCTGTCCCTTGAACATCCCTGCGATCTGACTCTCTATCCCTTTAACCTCCCCGTGATCTCACTCCCTGTACCATTAACCTCAAGGTGATCTCACTCTCTGTCCCTTTAACCTCCCCGTGATCCCACTCTCTGTCCCTTTAACCTCCTCGTGGTCTCGCTCTCTTTACCTTTAACCTCCCCGTGATCTCTCTCTCTTTCCATTTAGCATCCCCGTGATCTCACTCTCTGTGCCTTTAACCTCCCCGTGATCTCACTCTCTGTCCCTTTATCCTCCCCGTGACCTCAATCTCTGTCCCTTTGACCTCCCCGTGATCTCCCTCTCTGTCGCTTTAAACTCCCCGTAATCTGTCTCTGTCCCTTTAACCTGACAGTGATCTCACTCTCTGTCCCATTAACCTCCCCGTGATCTCCCTTTCTGTCGCTTTAAACTCCCCGTAATCTCTCTTTGTCCCTTTAACTTCCCAGTGATCTCACTCTCTGTCCGTTTAACCTCCCTGATTTAGCATTCTGTCACTTTAACCACCCTGTGATCTCTCTCTGTCGCTTTAACCTCCCCGTGATCTAAATCTCTGTCCCTTTAACTTCCGAGTGATCTCACTCTCTTTCCATTTAGCCTCCCCGTGATCTCACTCTCTGTCCCATTAACCTCCCCGTGATGTCACTCTCTGTCCCTTTAACCTCCCGTGATCTCACTCTCGGTCCCTTTAACCACCCCGTGATCTCAATCTCTGTCCCTTTAACGTCCCCGTGATCTCACTCTGTCCCTTTAACCTCCCCGTGATCTCTCACTCTGTCCCTTTAACCTCCCCGTGATTTCACTCTCTGTACCTTTAACCTCCCGGTATTCTCACTCTCTGTCCCTTTAAACTCCCCATGATCTCAATCTCGGTCCATTTAATATTGCCGTGATCTCATTCTCTTTCGCTTTATCCTCCCCGTGATCTCACTCTATGTCCCTTTAACCTCCTCGTGATCTCACTCTATGTCCCTTTAACCTCCTCGTGATCTCACTCTCTGTCCCTTTAACCTCCCCGTGATCTCACTCTCTGTCCCTTTAACCTCCCTGTGATCTCACTCTCTGTCCCTTTAACCTCACCGTGATCTCAATCTCTGTCCCTTTAACGTCCCCGTGATCTCACTCTGTCCCTTTAACCTCCCCGTGATCTCTCACTCTGTCCCTTTAACCTCCCCGGGATCTCACTCTCAATCCCTTTAACCTCCCCGTGATTTCACTCTCTGTACCTTTAACCTCCCGGTATTCTCACTCTCTGTCCCTTTAAACTCCCCATGATCTCAATCTCTGTCCCTTTAATATTGCCGTGATCTCATTCTCTTTCGCTTTATCCTCCCCGTGATCTCTCTCTATGTCCCTTTAACCTCCTCGTGATCTCACTCTATGTCCCTTTAACCTCCTCGTGATCTCACTCTCTGTCCCTTTAACCTCCCCGTGATCTCACTCTCTGTCCCTTTAACCTCCCCGTGATCTCACTCTCTGTCCCCTTCACCTCCCAGTGATCTCACTCTCTGTCCCTTTAACCTCCCCGTAATCTCACTCTCGGTCCCTTTAACCTCCCCATGATCTCACTCTCTGTCCCATTAACCTCCCCGTGATCTCACTCTCTGTCCCTTTAAGCTCCCCGAGATATCAGTCTCTGTCCCTTTAACGTCCCAGTGATCTCACTCTGTCCCTTAAACCTCCCCGTGATCTCAATCTCTGTCCCTTTAACGTCCCAGTGATCTCACTCTTTCCTTTTAACCTCCCCGTGATCTCAATCTCTGTCCATTCAACCTGCCAGTGATCTCACTCTCTGTCCCGTTAACCTTCCCGTAATCTCACTCTTGTCGTTTTAACCTCACCGTAATCTCTCTCTGTCCCTTTAACCTGCCAGTGATCTCACTCTCTGTCCCATTAACCTCACGGTGATCTCACTCTCTATCCCATTAACCTCCTCGTGGTCTCGCTCTCTGTACCTTTAACGTCCCCGTGATCTCACTCTCTGTCCCGTTAACCTCCCCGTGATCTCACTCTCTGTCCCGTTAACCTTCCCGTAATCTCACTCTCTGTCGCTTTAACCTCACCGTAATCTCTCTCTGTCCCTTTAACCTGCCAGTGATCTCACTCTCTGTCCCGTTAACCTCCCCATGATCAAAATCTCTGTCCCTTTAACTTCCCAGTGATCTCACTCTCTGTCCCGTTAACCTCCCTGATTTAGCACTCTGTCACTTTAACCTCCCCGTGATCTCACTCTCAGTCCCTTTAACCACCCCATTACTCTCTCTGTCGCTTTAACCTCCCCGTCATCTAAATCTCTGTCCCTTTAACTTCCCATTGATCTCACTCTCTTTCCTTTCAGCCTCCCCGTGATCTCACTCCCTGTCCCTTTAGCCTCCCTGTGATCTCGCTCTCTGTCCCTTTAACCTGCCCGTGATCTCACTCGGTCCCTTTAACCTCCCCGTCATCTCACTCTCTGTCCCCTTAACTTTCCCGTGATCTCACTCTCTATCCCTAAAACCTCCCCGTGATAGCACTCTCTGTCCCATTAACCTCCCCGTGATCTCACTCTCTGACCCTTTAACCTCCCCGTGATCTCACTCGCTGTCCCTTTAACATCCCCGTGATCTCAATCTTTGTCCATTTAACCTCCCCGTCATATAACTCTCTGTCCCTTTAACCACTCCGTGATCTCAATCTCTGTCCCTTTAACCTCCCTGTGATCTCACTCTCTGTCCCATTAACCTTCCCAAGATCTCACTCTCAGTCCCTTTAACCTCCACGTGATATCAATCTCTGTCCCTTTAACTTCCCAGTGATCTCACTCTCTTTCCATTTAGCCTCCCCGTGATCTCCCTTTCTGTCGCTTTAAACTCCCCGTAATCTCTCTTTGTCCCTTTAACTTCCCAGTGATCTCACTCTCTGTCCGTTTAACCTCCCTGATTTAGCATTCTGTCACTTTAACCACCCTGTGATCTCTCTCTGTCGCTTTAACCTCCCCGTGATCTAAATCTCTGTCCCTTTAACTTCCGAGTGATCTCACTCTCTTTCCATTTAGCCTCCCCGTGATCTCACTCTCTGTCCCATTAACCTCCCCGTGATGTCACTCTCTGTCCCTTTAACCTCCCGTGATCTCACTCTCGGTCCCTTTAACCACCCCGTGATCTCAATCTCTGTCCCTTTAACGTCCCCGTGATCTCACTCTGTCCCTTTAACCTCCCCGTGATCTCTCACTCTGTCCCTTTAACCTCCCCGTGATTTCACTCTCTGTACCTTTAACCTCCCGGTATTCTCACTCTCTGTCCCTTTAAACTCCCCATGATCTCAATCTCGGTCCATTTAATATTGCCGTGATCTCATTCTCTTTCGCTTTATCCTCCCCGTGATCTCACTCTATGTCCCTTTAACCTCCTCGTGATCTCACTCTATGTCCCTTTAACCTCCTCGTGATCTCACTCTCTGTCCCTTTAACCTCCCCGTGATCTCACTCTCTGTCCCTTTAACCTCCCTGTGATCTCACTCTCTGTCCCTTTAACCTCACCGTGATCTCAATCTCTGTCCCTTTAACGTCCCCGTGATCTCACTCTGTCCCTTTAACCTCCCCGTGATCTCTCACTCTGTCCCTTTAACCTCCCCGGGATCTCACTCTCAATCCCTTTAACCTCCCCATGATTTCACTCTCTGTACCTTTAACCTCCCGGTATTCTCACTCTCTGTCCCTTTAAACTCCCCATGATCTCAATCTCTGTCCCTTTAATATTGCCGTGATCTCATTCTCTTTCGCTTTATCCTCCCCGTGATCTCACTCTATGTCCCTTTAACCTCCTCGTGATCTCACTCTATGTCCCTTTAACCTCCTCGTGATCTCACTCTCTGTCCCTTTAACCTCCCCGTGATCTCACTCTCTGTCCCTTTAACCTCCCCGTGATCTCACTCTCTGTCCCCTTCACCTCCCAGTGATCTCACTCTCTGTCCCTTTAACCTCCCCGTAATCTCACTCTCGGTCCCTTTAACCTCCCCATGATCTCACTCTCTGTCCCATTAACCTCCCCGTGATCTCACTCTCTGTCCCTTTAAGCTCCCCGAGATATCAGTCTCTGTCCCTTTAACGTCCCAGTGATCTCACTCTGTCCCTTAAACCTCCCCGTGATCTCAATCTCTGTCCCTTTAACGTCCCAGTGATCTCACTCTTTCCTTTTAACCTCCCCGTGATCTCAATCTCTGTCCATTCAACCTGCCAGTGATCTCACTCTCTGTCCCGTTAACCTTCCCGTAATCTCACTCTTGTCGTTTTAACCTCACCGTAATCTCTCTCTGTCCCTTTAACCTGCCAGTGATCTCACTCTCTGTCCCATTAACCTCACGGTGATCTCACTCTCTATCCCATTAACCTCCTCGTGGTCTCGCTCTCTGTACCTTTAACGTCCCCGTGATCTCACTCTCTGTCCCGTTAACCTCCCCGTGATCTCACTCTCTGTCCCGTTAACCTTCCCGTAATCTCACTCTCTGTCGCTTTAACCTCACCGTAATCTCTCTCTGTCCCTTTAACCTGCCAGTGATCTCACTCTCTGTCCCGTTAACCTCCCCATGATCAAAATCTCTGTCCCTTTAACTTCCCAGTGATCTCACTCTCTGTCCCGTTAACCTCCCTGATTTAGCACTCTGTCACTTTAACCTCCCCGTGATCTCACTCTCAGTCCCTTTAACCACCCCATTACTCTCTCTGTCGCTTTAACCTCCCCGTCATCTAAATCTCTGTCCCTTTAACTTCCCATTGATCTCACTCTCTTTCCTTTCAGCCTCCCCGTGATCTCACTCCCTGTCCCTTTAGCCTCCCTGTGATCTCGCTCTCTGTCCCTTTAACCTGCCCGTGATCTCACTCGGTCCCTTTAACCTCCCCGTCATCTCACTCTCTGTCCCCTTAACTTTCCCGTGATCTCACTCTCTATCCCTAAAACCTCCCCGTGATAGCACTCTCTGTCCCATTAACCTCCCCGTGATCTCACTCTCTGACCCTTTAACCTCCCCGTGATCTCACTCGCTGTCCCTTTAACATCCCCGTGATCTCAATCTTTGTCCATTTAACCTCCCCGTCATATAACTCTCTGTCCCTTTAACCACTCCGTGATCTCAATCTCTGTCCCTTTAACCTCCCTGTGATCTCACTCTCTGTCCCATTAACCTTCCCAAGATCTCACTCTCAGTCCCTTTAACCTCCACGTGATATCAATCTCTGTCCCTTTAACGTCCACGTGATCTCAATCTCTGTCCCTTTAACCTCCACGTGATCTCACTCTTTGTCCCGTTAACCTACCCGTGATCTCACTCTCAGTCCCTTTAACCTCCCCGTGATCTCACTCTCTGTCCCTTGAACATCCCTGCGATCTGACTCTCTATCCCTTTAACCTCCCCGTGATCTCACTCCCTGTACCATTAACCTCAAGGTGATCTCACTCTCTGTCCCTTTAACCTCCCCGTGATCCCACTCTCTGTCCCTTTAACCTCCTCGTGGTCTCGCTCTCTTTACCTTTAACCTCCCCGTGATCTCTCTCTCTTTCCATTTAGCATCCCCGTGATCTCACTCTCTGTGCCTTTAACCTCCCCCTGAGACTCACTCTCTGTCCCTTTATCCTCCCCGTGACCTCAATCTCTGTCCCTTTGACCTCCCCGTGATCTCCCTCTCTGTCGCTTTAAACTCCCCGTAATCTCTCTCTGTCCCTTTAACCTGACAGTGATCTCACTCTCTGTCCCATTAACCTCCCCGTGATCTCCCTTTCTGTCGCTTTAAACTCCCCGTAATCTCTCTTTGTCCCTTTAACTTCCCAGTGATCTCACTCTCTGTCCGTTTAACCTCCCTGATTTAGCATTCTGTCACTTTAACCACCCTGTGATCTCTCTCTGTCGCTTTAACCTCCCCGTGATCTAAATCTCTGTCCCTTTAACTTCCGAGTGATCTCACTCTCTTTCCATTTAGCCTCCCCGTGATCTCACTCTCTGTCCCATTAACCTCCCCGTGATGTCACTCTCTGTCCCTTTAACCTCCCGTGATCTCACTCTCGGTCCCTTTAACCACCCCGTGATCTCAATCTCTGTCCCTTTAACGTCCCCGTGATCTCACTCTGTCCCTTTAACCTCCCCGTGATCTCTCACTCTGTCCCTTTAACCTCCCCGTGATTTCACTCTCTGTACCTTTAACCTCCCGGTATTCTCACTCTCTGTCCCTTTAAACTCCCCATGATCTCAATCTCGGTCCATTTAATATTGCCGTGATCTCATTCTCTTTCGCTTTATCCTCCCCGTGATCTCACTCTATGTCCCTTTAACCTCCTCGTGATCTCACTCTATGTCCCTTTAACCTCCTCGTGATCTCACTCTCTGTCCCTTTAACCTCCCCGTGATCTCACTCTCTGTCCCTTTAACCTCCCCGTGATCTCACTCTCTGTCCCTTTAACCTCACCGTGATCTCAATCTCTGTCCCTTTAACGTCCCCGTGATCTCACTCTGTCCCTTTAACCTCCCCGTGATCTCTCACTCTGTCCCTTTAACCTCCCCGGGATCTCACTCTCAATCCCTTTAACCTCCCCGTGATTTCACTCTCTGTACCTTTAACCTCCCGGTATTCTCACTCTCTGTCCCTTTAAACTCCCCATGATCTCAATCTCTGTCCCTTTAATATTGCCGTGATCTCATTCTCTTTCGCTTTATCCTCCCCGTGATCTCACTCTATGTCCCTTTAACCTCCTCGTGATCTCACTCTATGTCCCTTTAACCTCCTCGTGATCTCACTCTCTGTCCCTTTAACCTCCCCGTGATCTCACTCTCTGTCCCTTTAACCTCCCCGTGATCTCACTCTCTGTCCCCTTCACCTCCCAGTGATCTCACTCTCTGTCCCTTTAACCTCCCCGTAATCTCACTCTCGGTCCCTTTAACCTCCCCATGATCTCACTCTCTGTCCCATTAACCTCCCCGTGATCTCACTCTCTGTCCCTTTAAGCTCCCCGAGATATCAGTCTCTGTCCCTTTAACGTCCCAGTGATCTCACTCTGTCCCTTAAACCTCCCCGTGATCTCAATCTCTGTCCCTTTAACGTCCCAGTGATCTCACTCTTTCCTTTTAACCTCCCCGTGATCTCAATCTCTGTCCATTCAACCTGCCAGTGATCTCACTCTCTGTCCCGTTAACCTTCCCGTAATCTCACTCTTGTCGTTTTAACCTCACCGTAATCTCTCTCTGTCCCTTTAACCTGCCAGTGATCTCACTCTCTGTCCCATTAACCTCACGGTGATCTCACTCTCTATCCCATTAACCTCCTCGTGGTCTCGCTCTCTGTACCTTTAACGTCCCCGTGATCTCACTCTCTGTCCCGTTAACCTCCCCGTGATCTCACTCTCTGTCCCGTTAACCTTCCCGTAATCTCACTCTCTGTCGCTTTAACCTCACCGTAATCTCTCTCTGTCCCTTTAACCTGCCAGTGATCTCACTCTCTGTCCCGTTAACCTCCCCATGATCAAAATCTCTGTCCCTTTAACTTCCCAGTGATCTCACTCTCTGTCCCGTTAACCTCCCTGATTTAGCACTCTGTCACTTTAACCTCCCCGTGATCTCACTCTCAGTCCCTTTAACCACCCCATTACTCTCTCTGTCGCTTTAACCTCCCCGTCATCTAAATCTCTGTCCCTTTAACTTCCCATTGATCTCACTCTCTTTCCTTTCAGCCTCCCCGTGATCTCACTCCCTGTCCCTTTAGCCTCCCTGTGATCTCGCTCTCTGTCCCTTTAACCTGCCCGTGATCTCACTCGGTCCCTTTAACCTCCCCGTCATCTCACTCTCTGTCCCCTTAACTTTCCCGTGATCTCACTCTCTATCCCTAAAACCTCCCCGTGATAGCACTCTCTGTCCCATTAACCTCCCCGTGATCTCACTCTCTGACCCTTTAACCTCCCCGTGATCTCACTCTCTGTCCCTTTAACATCCCCGTGATCTCAATCTTTGTCCATTTAACCTCCCCGTCATATAACTCTCTGTCCCTTTAACCACTCCGTGATCTCAATCTCTGTCCCTTTAACCTCCCTGTGATCTCACTCTCTGTCCCATTAACCTTCCCAAGATCTCACTCTCAGTCCCTTTAACCTCCACGTGATATCAATCTCTGTCCCTTTAACGTCCACGTGATCTCAATCTCTGTCCCTTTAACCTCCCCTTGATCTAAATCTCTGTCCCTTTAACTTCCCAGTGATCTCACTCTCTTTCCATTTAGCCTCCCCGTGATCTCACTCTCTGTCCCTTTAACCTCCCCGTAATCTCACTCTCTGTCCCTTTAACCTTCCCGTGATTTCACTCTCTGTCCTTTAACCTACCCGTGATATCACTCTCTGCCCCTTTTACCTCCCACTGATCTCACTCTCTGTCCCATTTACCTCCCCGAGAACTCACTCTCTGTCCCTTTAACCTACCCGTGATATCACTCTCTGTCCCTTTAACCTCCCACTGATCTCACTCTCTGTCGCTTTAACAAACCCGTAACCTCTCTCTGTCCCTTTAACCTATCCTTGATCTAAATCTCTGTCCCTTTAACTTCCCAGTGATCTCACTCTCTTTCCATTTAGCCTCCCCGTGATCTCACTCTCTGTCCCTTTAACCTCCCCGTAATCTCACTCTCTGTCCCTTTTACCTTCCCGTGATTTCACTCTCTGTCCCGTTAACCTTCCCGTGATCTCACTCTCTGTGCCTTTAACCTCCCCGTGATCTCACACTCTGTCCCTTTATCCTCCCCGTGACCTCAATCTCTGTCCCTTTGACCTCCCCGTGATCTCCCTCTCTGTCGCTTTAAACTCCCCGTAATCTCTCTCTGTCCCTTTAACCTGACAGTGATCTCACTCTCTGTCCCATTAACCTCCCCGTGATCTCCCTTTCTGTCGCTTTAAACTCCCCGTAATCTCTCTTTGTCCCTTTAACTTCCCAGTGATCTCACTCTCTGTCCGTTTAACCTCCCTGATTTAGCATTCTGTCACTTTAACCACCCTGTGATCTCTCTCTGTCGCTTTAACCTCCCCGTGATCTAAATCTCTGTCCCTTTAATTTCCGAGTGATCTCACTCTCTTTCCATTTAGCCTCCCCGTGATCTCACTCTCTGTCCCATTAACCTCCCCGTGATGTCACTCTCTGTCCCTTTAACCTCCCGTGATCTCACTCTCGGTCCCTTTAACCACCCCGTGATCTCAATCTCTGTCCCTTTAACGTCCCCGTGATCTCACTCTGTCCCTTTAACCTCCCCGTGATCTCTCACTCTGTCCCTTTAACCTCCCCGTGATTTCACTCTCTGTACCTTTAACCTCCCGGTATTCTCACTCTCTGTCCCTTTAAACTCCCCATGATCTCAATCTCGGTCCATTTAATATTGCCGTGATCTCATTCTCTTTCGCTTTATCCTCCCCGTGATCTCACTCTATGTCCCTTTAACCTCCTCGTGATCTCACTCTATGTCCCTTTAACCTCCTCGTGATCTCACTCTCTGTCCCTTTAACCTCCCCGTGATCTCACTCTCTGTCCCTTTAACCTCCCTGTGATCTCACTCTCTGTCCCTTTAACCTCACCGTGATCTCAATCTCTGTCCCTTTAACGTCCCCGTGATCTCACTCTGTCCCTTTAACCTCCCCGTGATCTCTCACTCTGTCCCTTTAACCTCCCCGGGATCTCACTCTCAATCCCTTTAACCTCCCCGTGATTTCACTCTCTGTACCTTTAACCTCCCGGTATTCTCACTCTCTGTCCCTTTAAACTCCCCATGATCTCAATCTCTGTCCCTTTAATATTGCCGTGATCTCATTCTCTTTCGCTTTATCCTCCCCGTGATCTCACTCTATGTCCCTTTAACCTCCTCGTGATCTCACTCTATGTCCCTTTAACCTCCTCGTGATCTCACTCTCTGTCCCTTTAACCTCCCCGTGATCTCACTCTCTGTCCCTTTAACCTCCCCGTGATCTCACTCTCTGTCCCCTTCACCTCCCAGTGATCTCACTCTCTGTCCCTTTAACCTCCCCGTAATCTCACTCTCGGTCCCTTTAACCTCCCCATGATCTCACTCTCTGTCCCATTAACCTCCCCGTGATCTCACTCTCTGTCCCTTTAAGCTCCCCGAGATATCAGTCTCTGTCCCTTTAACGTCCCAGTGATCTCACTCTGTCCCTTAAACCTCCCCGTGATCTCAATCTCTGTCCCTTTAACGTCCCAGTGATCTCACTCTTTCCTTTTAACCTCCCCGTGATCTCAATCTCTGTCCATTCAACCTGCCAGTGATCTCACTCTCTGTCCCGTTAACCTTCCCGTAATCTCACTCTTGTCGTTTTAACCTCACCGTAATCTCTCTCTGTCCCTTTAACCTGCCAGTGATCTCACTCTCTGTCCCATTAACCTCACGGTGATCTCACTCTCTATCCCATTAACCTCCTCGTGGTCTCGCTCTCTGTACCTTTAACGTCCCCGTGATCTCACTCTCTGTCCCGTTAACCTCCCCGTGATCTCACTCTCTGTCCCGTTAACCTTCCCGTAATCTCACTCTCTGTCGCTTTAACCTCACCGTAATCTCTCTCTGTCCCTTTAACCTGCCAGTGATCTCACTCTCTGTCCCGTTAACCTCCCCATGATCAAAATCTCTGTCCCTTTAACTTCCCAGTGATCTCACTCTCTGTCCCGTTAACCTCCCTGATTTAGCACTCTGTCACTTTAACCTCCCCGTGATCTCACTCTCAGTCCCTTTAACCACCCCATTACTCTCTCTGTCGCTTTAACCTCCCCGTCATCTAAATCTCTGTCCCTTTAACTTCCCATTGATCTCACTCTCTTTCCTTTCAGCCTCCCCGTGATCTCACTCCCTGTCCCTTTAGCCTCCCTGTGATCTCGCTCTCTGTCCCTTTAACCTGCCCGTGATCTCACTCGGTCCCTTTAACCTCCCCGTCATCTCACTCTCTGTCCCCTTAACTTTCCCGTGATCTCACTCTCTATCCCTAAAACCTCCCCGTGATAGCACTCTCTGTCCCATTAACCTCCCCGTGATCTCACTCTCTGACCCTTTAACCTCCCCGTGATCTCACTCGCTGTCCCTTTAACATCCCCGTGATCTCAATCTTTGTCCATTTAACCTCCCCGTCATATAACTCTCTGTCCCTTTAACCACTCCGTGATCTCAATCTCTGTCCCTTTAACCTCCCTGTGATCTCACTCTCTGTCCCATTAACCTTCCCAAGATCTCACTCTCAGTCCCTTTAACCTCCACGTGATATCAATCTCTGTCCCTTTAACGTCCACGTGATCTCAATCTCTGTCCCTTTAACCTCCACGTGATCTCACTCTTTGTCCCGTTAACCTACCCGTGATCTCACTCTCAGTCCCTTTAACCTCCCCGTGATCTCACTCTCTGTCCCTTGAACATCCCTGCGATCTGACTCTCTATCCCTTTAACCTCCCCGTGATCTCACTCCCTGTACCATTAACCTCAAGGTGATCTCACTCTCTGTCCCTTTAACCTCCCCGTGATCCCACTCTCTGTCCCTTTAACCTCCTCGTGGTCTCGCTCTCTTTACCTTTAACCTCCCCGTGATCTCTCTCTCTTTCCATTTAGCATCCCCGTGATCTCACTCTCTGTGCCTTTAACCTCCCCCTGAGACTCACTCTCTGTCCCTTTATCCTCCCCGTGACCTCAATCTCTGTCCCTTTGACCTCCCCGTGATCTCCCTCTCTGTCGCTTTAAACTCCCCGTAATCTCTCTCTGTCCCTTTAACCTGACAGTGATCTCACTCTCTGTCCCATTAACCTCCCCGTGATCTCCCTTTCTGTCGCTTTAAACTCCCCGTAATCTCTCTTTGTCCCTTTAACTTCCCAGTGATCTCACTCTCTGTCCGTTTAACCTCCCTGATTTAGCATTCTGTCACTTTAACCACCCTGTGATCTCTCTCTGTCGCTTTAACCTCCCCGTGATCTAAATCTCTGTCCCTTTAACTTCCGAGTGATCTCACTCTCTTTCCATTTAGCCTCCCCGTGATCTCACTCTCTGTCCCATTAACCTCCCCGTGATGTCACTCTCTGTCCCTTTAACCTCCCGTGATCTCACTCTCGGTCCCTTTAACCACCCCGTGATCTCAATCTCTGTCCCTTTAACGTCCCCGTGATCTCACTCTGTCCCTTTAACCTCCCCGTGATCTCTCACTCTGTCCCTTTAACCTCCCCGTGATTTCACTCTCTGTACCTTTAACCTCCCGGTATTCTCACTCTCTGTCCCTTTAAACTCCCCATGATCTCAATCTCGGTCCATTTAATATTGCCGTGATCTCATTCTCTTTCGCTTTATCCTCCCCGTGATCTCACTCTATGTCCCTTTAACCTCCTCGTGATCTCACTCTATGTCCCTTTAACCTCCTCGTGATCTCACTCTCTGTCCCTTTAACCTCCCCGTGATCTCACTCTCTGTCCCTTTAACCTCCCCGTGATCTCACTCTCTGTCCCTTTAACCTCACCGTGATCTCAATCTCTGTCCCTTTAACGTCCCCGTGATCTCACTCTGTCCCTTTAACCTCCCCGTGATCTCTCACTCTGTCCCTTTAACCTCCCCGGGATCTCACTCTCAATCCCTTTAACCTCCCCGTGATCTCACTCTCTGTCCCTTTAACCTTCCCGTGATTTCACTCTCTGTCCCTTTAACCTGCCCGTGATCTCACTCGGTCCCTTTAACCTCCCCGTCATCTCACTCTCTGTCCCCTTAACTTTCCCGTGATCTCACTCTCTATCCCTAAAACCTCCCCGTGATAGCACTCTCTGTCCCATTAACCTCCCCGTGATCTCACTCTCTGACCCTTTAACCTCCCCGTGATCTCACTCTCTGTCCCTTTAACATCCCCGTGATCTCAATCTTTGTCCATTTAACCTCCCCGTCATATAACTCTCTGTCCCTTTAACCACTCCGTGATCTCAATCTCTGTCCCTTTAACCTCCCTGTGATCTCACTCTCTGTCCCATTAACCTTCCCAAGATCTCACTCTCAGTCCCTTTAACCTCCACGTGATATCAGTCTCTGTCCCTTTAACGTCCACGTGATCTCAATCTCTGTCCCTTTAACCTCCCCTTGATCTAAATCTCTGTCCCTTTAACTTCCCAGTGATCTCACTCTCTTTCCATTTAGCCTCCCCGTGATCTCACTCTCTGTCCCTTTAACCTCCCCGTAATCTCACTCTCTGTCCCTTTAACCTTCCCGTGATTTCACTCTCTGTCCTTTAACCTACCCGTGATATCACTCTCTGCCCCTTTTACCTCCCACTGATCTCACTCTCTGTCCCATTTACCTCCCCGAGAACTCACTCTCTGTCCCTTTAACCTACCCGTGATATCACTCTCTGTCCCTTTAACCTCCCACTGATCTCACTCTCTGTCGCTTTAACAAACCCGTAACCTCTCTCTGTCCCTTTAACCTATCCTTGATCTAAATCTCTGTCCCTTTAACTTCCCAGTGATCTCACTCTCTTTCCATTTAGCCTCCCCGTGATCTCACTCTCTGTCCCTTTAACCTCCCCGTAATCTCACTCTCTGTCCCTTTTACCTTCCCGTGATTTCACTCTCTGTCCCTTTTACCTTCCCGTGATATCACTCTCTGCCCCTTTAACCTCCCATTTGCGACGGTTTACTGCTATTCCCAAATTATGTGAGAGGGACCCTGCTCATTCCTTTAGCTACAAGAGGTGTTCTCAGGCTAAGTTCAAGCTCGAGGGCTTTCTTGATAGTCACTAAAGGGAGTGGAGGAATTAGTCTATTTTCTCAGGTAAATAAAGGGGGCTTCTTTCAGCAACGCACTCTTTCTATCCGGCTAAGGTCGAGGGTCTACCCGTATTAGAAACCTGCTACGGCTCTTAATGGTCGAGATAAGTATATAAGTGCAAAGTCTACAATTTAGCTTATTTCTATTATCTAGGAGGGAAGTAAATAACTATCTCAGACATGGGTCACAGTATATGAATTACAAAGAGGACCTTTGAGGTTTATTTGTTTTCTCAGAGTTACATCCAATTATCTAAACATACACAAGTGATTCTTATACTTTATACATTCGGTATTGATGCGAATATACTTAGTACTTTAAATAATAGATTTAAGTATTTAGCTTAATAAAGCACGCTTACCAGCAAGTAAAACTTGATCTGGAGTTTAGAAGCTGAAGCTTAAGTCAGGATCAGTAGGGCAGAAATTGTATAACAATTACTGCATGGAGAGTCTAGGAGAGGTCTCTCAGTCCTCAGTCTCGAAGTGCTAGGTGGCTATAAGCTTGCTAGCGAGGTCGTCTCTCAAGGAGTCGATCTGAAGGTCGTGCCCAATGTACAAACTAGTGCCCTTTTATTAGGCCCAAGTAGGTCATTAATGCACGTCAGAAATGCGTATAGGATGTCAGTCTACCACTATGGTTTGACTGTATCCTATTTTTAGGTAATATCGTGCAGTGCTTTAGTTTAAAACCATAAGTGGTTTAGAGCAAAATCAGTCTTTCTAATAAGGTCAGGGCCAGTAATGGCCATTACCGTGACACACTGATCTCACTCACTGTCCCTTTAACCTCCCCGAGAACTCACTCACTTTCCCTATAACCTCCCCCAGATCACACTCTCTGTTCATTTAACCTCCCCGTGATCTCATCCTCTGTCCGCTTATACGCCCCGTGATCTCACTCTCTCTCCCTTTAACATCTCCGCGTTCTCACTCTCTATCACTTTAACTTCCCTGTGTACTTACTCTCTGCCCATTTAAACTCCCCGTGATCTCACTCTCTGTCCCTTTTACCAGCCCATGATCTCATTCTCTGTCCCTTTAACCTCTCCGTGATCTCACTCTTTGTACGTTTAACCTCCCCTTGATCTCTCTCTCTGTCCCTTTAACCTCCCTGTAATCTCAGTCTCTGTCCTTTTAAACTCCCCGTGATCTCCCTCTCTGTCCATTGAACATCTCCGCGTTCTCACTCTCTGTAACTTTAACGTCCCCGTGTACTCACTCTCTGCCCATTTAACCTCCCCATGATCACACTCTCTGTCCCTTTAACTCCCCATGATCTCACTCTCTGTACCAATAACTCCCCGTGATCTCAATCTCTGTCCATTTAACCTCCCCGTTATCTAACTCGCTGTCCCTTTAACCTCCCCGTGATCTCACTCTCAGTCCCTTTAACCTCCCGTGAACTCACTATCAGTCCCTTTAGCCTCCCCGTGATCTCACTCAGTATCCCTTTAACATCTCCGTGATCGCACTCTCTGTCACTTTAACCTCCCCGTGAACCCACTCTCTGCCCCTTTAAACTCCCCGCGATCTCACTCTCTGTCACTTTAACCTCCCCGTGATTTCACTCTCTGTCCCTTTAACCTCCCGTGATCGCAATCTCTGCCCCTTTAGCCTTCCCGTGATCTCACGCTCTGTCCCTTTAACATACCCGTGATCTCAATCTCTGGCCCTTTAGCCATCCCGTGATCTCAATCTCTGTCCCATTAACCTCCCCGTGATCTTACTCTCTGTCCCTTTAAACTCCCTGTGATCTCACTCTCTGTCCCTTTAACCTGCCCGTGATATCATTCTCTGTCCCTTTAACCTTCCCGTGATCTCACTCTCATTTCTATTAACCACCCCGTGATCTCACTCTCTATCCCGTTAACCTTCCCGTGATCTCACTCTCTGTCCCTTTAAACTCCCCGTGATCTCACTCTCTGTCCCTTTAACCTCCCCGTGATCTCACTCTCATTCCTATTAACCTCCCCGTGATCTCACTCTCTGTCCAATTAACCTCACGATGATCTCACTCTCTGTCCATTTAACCTCCCCGTGATCTCACTCTCTATCCCATTAACCTTCCCGTGTCCTCACTCTCTGTCCCTTTAAAGCCACCGAGATATCAATCTCTGTCCCTTTAAACTCCCCGTGATATCACTCTCTGTCCCTTTAACCTACCCGTGATTTCACTCTCAGTCCCTTTAACCTCCCCGTTATCTCTCTTTCTGTCCCCTTTACCTCCCGGTGATCTCACTCTCTGTCCCTTTAACCTCCCCGGGATCTCACTCTCTATCCCTTTAACCTCCACGTGATTTCACTCTCTGTCCCTTTAACCTCCCGGTAATCTCACTCTCTGTACCCTTAAATTCCCCATGATATCAATCTCTGTCCCTTTAATCTGCCCGTGTTCTCATTCTCTGTCCCTTTAACCTCCCCGTGATCTCACTCTCTGTCCCTTTTACCTCCCCGTGATCTCACTCTCTGTCCCTTTAAACTCCCCGTGATCTCTGTCTTACCCTTTAAACTCCCCGTGTTCTCACTCTCTGTCCCCTTAACCACCCTGTGATCTCACTCTCTTCCCTTTAACCTCCCCGTGATCTCACTCTCTGTCCCTTTAAGCTCTCCGTGATCTAACTCTCTGTCCCTTTAACCGCCCCGTGATCTCACTCTCTGCCCGTTTAACCTCCCCGGGATCACACTCTCTGTCCCTTTAACATCCCCGTGATCTCAATCTTTGTCCCTTTGACCTCCCCGTAATTTCACTCTCTGTCCCTTTAACATCCCTGTGATCTCACTCCCTATACCTTTTAACTCACCGTGATCTCACTCACTGTCCCTTTAACCTCCCCGTGATCTCACTCTTTGTACGTTTAACTTCCCAGTGATCTCTCTCTCTGTCCCTTTAGCCTCCCTGTGATCTAAGTCTCTGCTCTTTTAAACTCCCCGTGATGTCTCTCTCTGTCCCTTTAAAATCCCCGTGATCTCATTCTCTGTCCCTCTAACCTCCCCGTCATCTAACTCTCTGGCCCTTTAACCGCCCCGTGATATCACTCTCTGTCTCTTTAACCTCCCCATGTACTCAATCTCTGGCCCTTTAACCTCCCCGTGATCTCACTCTCTGTCCCTTTAACCTCCCCGTGATCTCAGTCTCTGTCCTTTTAACCTCCCCGTCATCTAATTCTATGTCCCTTTAACCGCCCCATGATCTCACTCTCTGTCCCTTTAACCTCCCCGTCATCTAACTCACTGTCCCTTTAACCTCCCCCTGATCTCAGTCTCTGTCCCTTTAACCTCCCCGTGATCTCATTCTCTGTCCCTATAAGATCCCCGTGATCCCTCTCTCTGTCCTTTTAAACTCCCCGTGATCACTCTCTCTGTCCCTTTAACCTCCCCGTGATCTCAGTCTCTGTCCTTTTAACCTCCCCGTCATCTAATTGTCTGTCCCTTTAACCTCCCCATGATCTCACTCTCTGTCCCTTTAACCTTCCCGTCATCTAACTCACTGCCCCTTTAACCTCCCCCTGATCTCAGTCTCTGTCCCTTTAACCTCCCCGTGATCTCACTCTCTGTCCCTTTAACCTCCCCGCGATCTCACTATCTGGCCCTTTAACCTCCCCGGGATCTCACTCTCTCTCCCTTATACCACCCCGTGATATCACTCTCTGTCCCTTTAACCTCCCCGAGAAGTCAGTCACTTTCCCTATAAACTCCCCCAGATCACACTCTCTGTCCCTTTAACTTCCCCGTGATCTCACTCCATGTCCCTTAAACTCCCCATGATCTCACTCTCTGAACCAATAACTCCCCGTGATCTCAATCTCTGTCCATTTAACCTCCCTGTTATCTAACTCGCTGTCCCTTTAACCTCCCCGTGATCTCACTCTCAGTCCCTTTAACCTCCCCGTGATCTCACTCTCAGTCCCTTTAACCTCCCCGTGATCTCACTCTGTATCGCTTTAACATCTCCGTGATCTCACTCTCTGTCACTTTAACCTCCCCGTGAAATCTCTCTCTGCCCCTTTAACCTACCCGCGATCTCACTCTCTGTCCCTTTAACCTCCCCGTGATCTCACTCTGTGTACGTTTAACCTCCCCGTGATTTCACTCTCTGTCCCTTTAACCTCCCCGTGATCACTATCTGGCCCTTTAACCTCCCCGTGATCTCACGCTCTTTCCCTTTAACGTACCCGGTATCTCAATCTCTGGCCCTTTAGCCATCCCGTAATCTCACTCTCTGTCCCTTAAACCTCCCTGTGATCTCACTCTCTGTCCCTTTAACCTCCCCGTAATCTCACTCTCGGTCCCTTTAACCTCCCCGTGATCTAACTCTCTGTCCCATTAACCTCCCCGTGATCTCACTCTCTGTCCCTTTAACCTCACCGCGATCTCACTCTCTGTCCCTTTAATCTCCCCGTGATCTCTGTCTTTCCCTTTAAACTCCCGTGTTATCGCTCTCTGTCCCTTTAACCTCACCGTGATATCACTCTCTGTCCCTTTAACCTCACCGTGATATCACTCTCTGTCCCTTTAACCTCCCCGTGATCTCTTTCCCTGTCCCATTAACCTCACGGTGATCTCACTCTCTGTCCCGTTAACCTTCCCGTCATCTCACTCTCTGTCCCTTTTACCTCCCCGTGATATCACTCTCTGTCCCTTTAACCTCCCAGTGATCTCACTCTTTGTCCCGTTAACCTACCTGTGATCTCACTCCCAGTCCCTTTAACCTCCCCGTGAGCACACTCTCATTCCTATTAACCTCCCCAAGATCTCACTCCCTGTCCCATTAACATTCCCGTGATCTCACTCTCTGTCCCTTTAACCTCCTCGTGGTCTCGCTCTCTTTACCTTTAACCTCCCCGTGATCTCTCTCTCTTTCCATTTAGCATCCCCGTGATCTCACACTCTGTCCCTTTATCCTCCCCGTGATCTCAGTCTCTGTCCCTTTGACCTCCCCGTGATCTCACTCTCTGTCCCATTAACCTCCCCGTGATCTCCCTCTCTGTCGCTTTAAACTCCCCGTAATCTCTCTCTGTCGCTTTAACTTCCCAGTGATCTCACTCTCTGTCCCGTTAACCTCCCCGTGATCTCCCTTTCTGTCGCTTTAAACTCCCCGTAATCTCTCTCTGTCCCTTTAACTTCCCAGTGATCTCTCTCTCTGTCTCTTTAACCTCCCTGTGATCTCACTCTCTGTCCCATTAACCTCCCAGTGATGTCACTCTGTGTCCCTTTAACCACCCCGTGATCTCAATCTCTGTCCCTTTAACGTCCCCGTGATCTCACTCTGTCCCTTTAACCTCCCCGTGATCTCTCACTCTGTCCCTTTAACCTCCCCGGGATCTCACTCTCAATTCCTTTAACCTCCCCGTGATTTCACTCTCTGTACCTTTAACCTCCCGGTATTCTCACTCTCTGTCCCTTTAAACTACCCATGATCTCAATCTCTGTCCCTTTAATATGGCCGTGATCTCATTCTATTTCCCTTTATCCTCCCCGTGATCTCATTCTCTGTCCCCTTCACCTCCCAGTGATCTCACTCTCTGTCCCATTAACCTCCCCCTGATCGCACTCTCTGTCCCTTTAACCTCCCCGTGATCTCACTCTCTGTCCCTTTAAGCTCCCCGAGATATCAATGTCTGTCCCTTTAACGTCCCAGTGATCTCACTCTGTTCCTTAAACCTCCCCGTGATCTCAATCTCTGACCCTTTAACGTCCCAGTGATCTCACTCTGTCCTTTTAACCTCCCCGTGATCTCATTCTCTGTCCATTTAACCTGCCAGTGATCTCACTCTCTGTCCCGTTAACCTTCCCGTAATCTCACTCTTGTCGCTTTAACCTCACCGTAATCTCACTCTGTCCCTTTAACCTGCCAGTGATCTCACTCTCTGTCCCATTAACCTCACCGTGATCTCACTCTCTATCCCATTAACCTCCTCGTGGTCTCGCGCTCTGTAACTTTAACCTCCCCGTGATCTCACTCTCTGTCCCGTTAACCTCCCCGTGATCTCACTCCCTGTCCCTTTAACCTCCCCGTGAACTCACTCTCTGTCCCGTTTACCTTCCCGTAATCTCACTCTCTGTCGCTTTAACCTCACCGTAATCTCTCTCTGTCCCGTTAACCTCCCCGTGATCAAAATCTCTGTCCCTTTAACTTCCCAGTGATCTCACTCTCTTTCCATTTAGCCTCCCCGTGATCTCGCTCTCTGTCCCTTTAACCTGCCCGTGATCTCACTCTCTGTCCCCTTAACTTTCCCGTGATCTCACTCTCTATCCCCAAAACCTCCCCGTGATATCACTCTCTGTCCCATTAACCTCCCCGTGATCTCACTCTCTGTCCCTTTAACATCCCCGTGATCTCAATCTTTGTCCATTTAACCTCCCCGTCATCTAACTCTCTGTCCCTTTAACCACTCCGTGATCTCAATCTCTGTCCCTTTAACGTCCCAGTGATCTCACTCTGTACCTTTAACCTCCCCGTGATCTCACTCTTTGTCTCGTTAACCTCCCCGTGATCTCACTCTCTGTCCCTTTAACCTCCCTGTGATCTCACTCTCTGTCCCTTTAACCTTCCCAAGATCTCACTCTCAGTCCCTTTAACCTCCACGTGATATCAATCTCTGTCCCCCTGACGTCCACGTGATCTCAATCCCTGTCCCGTTAACCTCCCCGTGATCTAAATCTCTGTCCCATTAACTTCCTAGTGATCTCATTCTCTGTCCCTTTAACCTCCCGCTGATATCACTCTCTGTCCCTTTAACCTCCCCGTGATCTCACTCTCTGTCCCTTTAACCTTCCCGTGATCTCACTCTCATTCCTATTAACCTCCCCGTGATCTCACTCTCTGTCCAATTAACCTCACGGTGATCTCACTCTCTGTCCCTTTAACCTCCCCGTGATCTCTCTCTCTATCCCGTTAACCTTCCCGTGATCTCACTCTCTGTCCCTTTAAACTCCCCGTGATCTCACTCTCTGTCCCTTTAACTTCCCCGTGATCTCACTCTCATTCCTATTAACCTCCCCGTGATCTCACTCTCTGTCCAATTAACCTTCCCGTGTCCTCACTCTCTGTCCCTTTAAAGTCACCGAGATATCAATCTCTGTCCCTTGAAACACCCCGTGATATCACTCTGTGTCCCTTTAACCTACCCGTGATCTCACTCTCAGTCCCTTTAACCTCCCCGTGATCTCTCTTTCTCTCCCCTTTACCTCCCCGTGATCTCACTCTCTGTCCCTTTAACCTCTCCGTGATCTAACTCTCTGTCCCTTTAACCGCCCCGTGATTTCACTCTCTGTCCCTTTAACTTCCCCGTGATATCAATCTCTGTCCCAGAAACCTCCCAGTGATCTCACTCTGTCCCTTTAACCTCCACGTGATCTCAATCTCTGTCCCTTCAACGTCCCAGTGATCTCAATCTCTGTCCCTTTAACCTCCCCGTGATCTCACTCTCTGTCCCTTTAACCTCCCTGTGACCTCACTTTCTGTCCCTTTCACCTCCCCGTTATCTCACTCTCTGTCTCATTAACCTCACCGTGATCTCACTCTCTGTCCCTTTAACTTCCCCGTGATCAAAATCTCTGTCCCTTTAACTTCCCAGCGATCTCACTCTCTTTCCCTTTAGCCTCCCCGTGATCTCACTCTCTGTCCCTTTAACCTCCCCGTGATTTCACTCTCTGTCCCTTTAACCTACCCGTGATATCACTCTCTGCCCCTTTAACCTCCCCGTGATCTCACTCTCTTTCCCTTTAACATCTCCGCGTTCTCACTCTCTATCACTTTAATGTCCCTGTGTACTTACTCTCTGGCCCTTTAAACTCCCCGTGATCTCACTCTCTGTCCCTTTGAACTCCCCGTGATCCCACTCTTTGTACGTTTAACCTCACCGTGATCTCTCTCTCTGTCCCTTTAACCTCCCTGTAATCTCAGTCTCTGCCCTTTTAAACTCCCCGTGATCTCTCTCTCTGTCCCTATAACCTCCCCGTGATCTCATTCTCTGTCCTTTTAACCTCCCCGTCATCTAACTTTCTGGCCCTTTAACCTCCCCGTGATCTCACTCTCTGTCCCTTTAACCCACCCGTGATCTCACTCTCTGTCCCTATAACATCCCCGTGATCTCACTTTCTGTCCTTTTAAACTCCCCTTCATCTCTCTCTCTGTCCCTTTAACCTCCCCGTGATCTCAGTCTCTGTCCTTTTAACCTCCCCATCATCTAACTCTCTGTCCTGTTAACCTCCCCGTGATCCCACTATCTGGCCCTTTAACCTCAACGTGATCTCACTCTCTGTCCTTTTAAACATCCCGTGATCTCACTCTTTGTTCCTTTTACACTCCCGTGATCTCACTCACTGTCCCTTTAACTCACCGTGATCTCACTCTGAGTGCGTTTAACCTCCCGGTGATCTCTCTCCCTGTCCCTTTAACCTCCCCATGATCTCAGTCTCTGTCCTTTTAAACTGCCCGTGATCTCTCTCTCTGTCCCTTTAACATCCCCGTGATCTCAATCTCAGTCCATTTAACATCCCCGTGATCTCACTCACTGTCCCTTTAACCTCCCCGTGATCTCACTCTCTGTCACTTTAACATCTCCGTGATCTCACTCTCTGTTCCTTTAACCTCGCCGTGTTCTCAATATCTGGCCCTTTAACCTCCCCTTAACTCATTCTCTGTCTCTTTACCTTCCAAGAGATCTCACTCTCTGTCTCTTTAACATCCCCGTGATCTCACTCTCTGTCCCTTTAACCTCCCCGTGATCTCAATCTCTGTCCCTTTAACCTCTCCTTGATCTCACTCCCTGTCCCTTTAACTTCCTCGTGATATCACCCACTGTCCCTATATCATCCCCCTGATCTCAATCTCTGTCCCTTTAACCTTCCTGTGATCTCACTCTCTGTCCATTTAACCTCCCCGTGATCTCACTCACAGCCACTTTAACCTCCCCGTGATCTCACTCTCTGTCACTTTAACCTCCCCGTGTTCTCACTCTCTGCCCCTTTAACCTCCGCGTGATATCACTCTCTGTCCCTTTAACCTCCCCGTTTTCTCACTCACTGTCCCTTTAACCTCCCCGTTATCTCACTCTCAGTCCCTTTAACCTCCCAGTGATCTCACTCTCATTCCATTTAACCTCCCCGTGATCTCACTCTCTGACACTTTAACCTCCCCGTGATCTCACTCTCTGTCCCTTTAACCTCCCCGTGAACTCACTCTCTGTCCCTTTAACTTGCCGTGATCTCACTCTGTGTGCATTTCACCTCCCCGTGACCTCTCTCTCTGTCCCTTTAACCTCCACATGATCTCTGTCTCATCCTTTTAAACTCCACGTGATCTCTCTCTCTGCCCCTTTAACCTACCCGTGTTCTCAATCGCAGTCCCTTTTACATCCCCGTGATCTCACTCTCTGTCCCTTTAACCTCCCCGTGATCTCACTCTCTGTCCCTTTAACCTCCCCGTGATCTCACTCCATTTCCCTTTAACCTCGCCGTGTTTTCAATCTCTGGCCCTTTTACCTACCCTTAACTCACTCTCTGTCCCTTTAACCTCCCCGTGATCTCACTCTCTGTCACTTTAACCTCCCCGTGATCTCACTTTCTGTCCCTTTAACCTACCCGTGATCGCAATCTCTGTCCCTTTATCAGTCCCTGTTCTCACTTTTTGTACTTTTGACTGTCCCCGATCTCAATCTTTATCCCTTTAACCTCCCCGTGATCTCAATCTCTGTCCCTTTAACCTCCCTGTGATCTTACTCTCTGTCCATTTAATGTCCCCGTATTCTCATTCTCTGTCCCTTTAACCTCCCCGTGATCTCACTCACTGTCCCTTTAACCTCCCCGTGATCTCACTCACTGTCCATTTAACCTCCCCGTGATCTCACTCTCAGTCCCTTTAATTCCCCCATGATCTCACTTTCAGGCCTTTTAACCTCCCCGTGTTCTCACTCTCAGTACCTTTAACCTCCCCGTGATTTCACTCTCTGTCACTTTAACGTCCCCGTGAACTCACTCTCTGCCCCTTTAACCTCCCGATTATCTCACTCTCTGTCCCTTTAACCTCACCGTGATCTCACACACTGTCCCATTAATCTCCCCGTTATCTCACTCTCTGTCCCTTTAACCTCACCGTGATTTCACTCTCTGTCACTTTAACCTCCCCGTGATCTATCTCTCAGTCCCTTTAACCTCCCCGTGATCTCACTTTCACTCCCTTTAACCTCCCCGTGATCACACTCTCTGTCCCTTTAACCTCCCCGCGATCTCACTCTATGTGCCTTTAACGTGCCCATGATCTCAATCTCTGGCCCTTTAACCTCCCCGTGATCTTACTCTCTGTCCCTTAAACGACTGAGTGATATCACTCTCTGTCCTGTTAACCTCCCAGTGATCCCACTATCTGGCCCTTTAACCTCAACGTGATCTCACTCTCTGTCCTTTTAAATATCCCGTGATCTCACTCTTTGTTCCTTTTACCCTCCCGTGATCTCACTCACTGTCCCTTTAACTCACCGTGATCTCACTCTGAGTGCGTTTAACCTCCCGGTGATCTCTCTCCCTGTCCCTTTAACCTCCCCATGATCTCAGTCTCTGTCCTTTTAAACTGCCCGTGATCTCTCTCTCTGTCCCTTTAACATCCCCGTGATCTCAATCTCAGTCCATTTAACATCCCCGTGATCTCACTCACTGTCCCTTTAACCTCCCCGTGATCTCACTCTCTGTCACTTTAACATCTCCGTGATCTCACTCTCTGTTCCTTTAACCTCGCCGTTTTCTCAATATCTGGCCCTTTAACCTCCCCTTAACTCATTCTCTGTCTCTTTACCTTCCAAGTGATCTCACTCTCTGTCTCTTTAACATCCCCGTGATCTCACTCTCTGTCCCTTTAACCTCCCCGTGATCTCAATCTCTGTCCCTTTAACCTCTCCTTGATCTCACTCCCTGTCCCTTTAACCTCCTCGTGATATCACCCACTGTCCCTATATCATCCCCCTGATCTCAATCTCTGTCCCTTTAACCTTCCCGTGATCTCACTCTCTGTCCATTTAACCTCCCCGTGATCTCACTCACAGCCACTTTAACCTCCCCGTGATCTCACTCTCTGTCACTTTAACCTCCCCGTTTTCTCACTCACTGTCCCTTTAACCTCCCCGTGATCTCACTCTCAGTCCCTTTAACCTCCGCGTGATCTCACTTTCAGTCCCTTTAACCTCCCAGTGATCTCACTCTCATTCCATTTAACCTCCCCGTGATCTCACTCTCTGACACTTTAACCTCCCCGTGATCTCACTCTCTGTCCCTTTAACCTCCCCGTGATCTCACTCTCTGTCCCTTTAACCTCCCCGTGATCTCACTCCATTTCCCTTTAACCTCGCCGTGTTTTCAATCTCTGGCCCTTTTACCTACCCTTAACTCACTCTCTGTCCCTTTAACCTCCCCGTGATCTCACTCTCTGTCACTTTAACCTCCCCGTGATCTCACTTTCTGTCCCTTTAACCTACCCGTGATCGCAATCTCTGTCCCTTTATCAGTCCCTGTTCTCACTTTTTGTACTCAATCTCAATCTTTATCCCTTTAACCTCCCCGTGATCTCAATCTCTGTCCCTTTAACCTCCCTGTGATCTTACTCTCTGTCCATTTAATGTCCCCGTGATCTCATTCTCTGTCCCTTTAACCTCCCCGTGATCTCACTCTCTGTCCCTATAACCTCCCCGTGAACTCACTCACATTCCCGTTAACCTGCCCGTGATCTCACTCTCTGTCCATTTAACCTCCCCTTGATCTCACTCTCTGTCCCTTTAACCTCCCCGTAATCTCACTCTCTGTCCATTTAACCTCCCCTTGATCTCAATCTCTGTCCCTTTAACCTCCCCGTGATCTCATCTCAGCCACTTTAACGACCCCGTGATCTCACTTTCAGTCCCTTTAACCTCCCAGTGACCTCACTCTCAGTCCCTTTAACCACCCCGTCATCTCACTCTCTGTCACTTTAACGTCCCCGTGAACTCACTCTTTGCCCCTTTAAACTCCCCGTGATCTCACTCTCTGTCCCTTTAACCTCCCCGTGATGTCCATGTCTGTCCCTTTAATATACCCGTCATCTCACTCTCTGTCCCTTTAACCTCCCCGTTATCTCAGTCTCTGTCCCTGTACCCTCTCCGTGATCACACTCTCTATCCCTTTTAACTCCCCGTGATCTCACTCACTGTCCCTTTACCCTCCCCGTGATCTCACTCTGTGTCCCTTTAACCTCCCCGTGATCTCAGACTCTGTCGTTTTAAACTCCCCGTGATATCTCTCTCTGTCCCTTTAACCTCCCCGTGTTCTCACTCTCTGTCCCATTAACCCTCCCGTGATCTCACTCCCTGTCATTTAACCTCCCCGTTATCTCACCCTCTGTCCCTATAACATCCCCCTGATGTCACTCTCTGTCCCTTAAACCTCCCCGTGATCTTACTCACTGTCCCTTTAACCTCCCCGTGATCTCACTTTCAGTCCCTTTAACCTCCCAGTGATCTCACACTCTGTCCCTTTAACCTCCCCGTAATCTCACTTTCAGTCCCTTTAACCTCCCAGTGATCTCACTCTCATTCCCTTTAACCTCCCCGTGATCTCACTCTCTGTCACTTTAACCTCCCCGTGATCTCACTCTCTGTCCCTTTAACCTCCCCGTGATCTCACTCTCTGTCCCTTTAACCTCCCCGTGATCTCACTCTCTGTCCCTTTTACCTCCCCGTGATCTCACTGTCTGTCCCTTTAATATCCCCGTCATCTCACTCTCTGTCCCTTTAGCCGCCCCATGATCTCATCTCTGTCTCTTTAACCTCCCCATGTTCTCAATCTCTGGCCCTTTAACCTCCCCTTAACTCACTCTATGTGCCTTTAACCTCCCCGGGATCTCACTCTCTGTCCCTTTAACCTCCCCGTGATCACACTCTCTGTCCCTTTAACCCACCCATGATCTCAGTCTCTGTCCCTATAACATCCCCGTGATCACACTCTCTGACCTTTTAAACTCCCCGTGATCTCAGTCTCTGTCCTTTTAACCTCCCCGTCATCTAACTCTCTGTCCCTTTAACAACCCGTGATCTCACCCTCTGTCCCTTTTACCTCCCCGTGATCTCACTCTCTGTCCATTTAACCTCCCCTTGATCTCAATCTCTGTCCCTTTAACCTCCCCGTGATCTCACTCTCAGCCACTTTAACGACCCCGTGATCTCACTTTCAGTCCCTTTAACCTCCCAGTGACCTCACTCTCTGTCACTTTAACGTCCCCGTGAACTCACTCTTTGCCCATTTAAACTCCCCGTGATCTCACTCTCTGTCCCTTTTACCTCCCCGTGATGTCCATGTCTGTCCCTTTAATATACCCGTCATCTCACTCTCTGTCCCTTTAACCTCCCCGTTATCTCAGTGTCTGTCCCTGTACCCTCTCCGTGATCACTCTCTCTATCCCTTTTAACTCCCCGTGACCTCACTCACTGTCCCTTTACCCTCCCCGTGATCTCACTCTGTGTCCCTTTAACCTCCCCGTGATCTCAGACTCTGTCGTTTTAAACTCCCCGTGATATCTCTCTCTGTCCCTTTAACCTCCCCGTGTTCTCACTCTCTGTCCCATTAACCCTCCCGTGATCTCACTCCCTGTCATTTAACCTCCCCGTTATCTCACCCTCTGTCCCTATAACATCCCCCTGATGTCACTCTCTGTCCCTTAAACCTCCCCGTGATCTTACTCACTGTCCCTTTAACCTCCCCGTGATCTCACTTTCAGTCCCTTTAACCTCCCAGTGATCTCACACTCTGTCCCTTTAACCTCCCCGTAATCTCACTTTCAGTCCCTTTAACCTCCCAGTGATCTCACTCTCATTCCCTTTAACCTCCCCGTGATCTCACTCTCTGTCACTTTAACCTCCCCATGATCTCATCTCTGTCTCTTTAACCTCCCCATATTCTCAATCTCTGGCCCTTTAACCTCCCCTTAACTCACTCTATGTGCCTTTAACCTCCCCGTGATCTCACTCTCTGTCCCTTTAACCTCCCCGTGATCACACTCTCTGTCCCTTTAACCCACCCATGATCTCAGTCTCTGTCCCTATAACATCCCCGTGATCACACTCTCTGACCTTTTAAACTCCCCGTGATCTCAGTCCCTGTCCTTTTAACCTCCCCGTCATCTAACTCTCTGTCCCTTTAACAACCCGTGATCTCACCCTCTGTCCCTTTTACCTCCCCGTGATCTCACTCTCTGTCCCTTTAACCTCCCGTTGTCTCACACTCAGTCTCTTTAACCTCCCCGTGATCTCTCACTGTCCCTTTAACCTCCCCGTGATCTCACTCTCTGTTCCTTTAACATCCCCGTATCTCACTCTCTGTCCCTTTAACCTCCACGTGTTCTCACTCTTCGTCCTTTTATCCTCCCCGTGATCCCACTCTCTGTCCCCTTAAACTCCCCATGATCTTACTCTCTGTTCCTTTCACTGTACCTGTTCTCACTCTCTGTCCCTTTAAATGTGCCCGATCACACTCTCTGTCCCTTTAACCCTCCCGTGATCTCACTACCTGTCCCTTTAACCTCCCTGTGATCTCACCCTCTGTCCCAATAACATCCCCGTGATCTTACTCTCTGTCCCTTTAACCTCCCCATGATCTCACTCTCTGTCCCTTTAACCTCCCCGTGATCTCACTCTCTGTCCCTTTTACCTCCCCGTGATCTCACTCACTGTCCCTTTAAACTCCCCGTAATCACACTCTCTGTCCCTTTAACCTCTCCGTGATCTCACTCTCAGTCCCTTTTACCTCCCCGTGATCTCACTGTCTGTCCCTTTAATATCCCCGTCATCTCGCTCTATGTCCCTTTAAACTCCCCGTGATCTCACTCTCTGTCCCTTTAACCTCCCCGTGATCTCACTCTCTATCCCTTTTAACTCCCCGTGAACTCAGTCACTGTCCCTTTACCCTCCCCGTGATCTCAATCTGTTTACGTTTAACCTCCCCGTGATCTCTCTCTCTGTCCCTTTAACCTAGCCATGATCTCAGTCTCTGTCCTTTTAACCTCCACGTCATCTAACTCTCTGGCCCATTAACCTCCCCGTGATTTCACTTTCTGTCCTTTTAAACTCCCCGTAATCTAACTATCTCTCCCTTTAACCTCCCCTTAATCTCACTCTGTGTACGTTTAACCTCCCTGTGATTTCACTCTCTGTCCCTTTAACCGCCCCGTGATCTCACTTTCAGTCCCTTTGACCTCCCAGTGATCTATCTCTCAGTCCCTTTAACCTCCCCGTGATCTCATTCTCTGTCCCTTTAACCTCCCCGTGATCTCAATCTCTGTCCCTTTAACCTCCCCGTGATCACACTCTCTGTCCCTTTAACCTCCCCGTGATCTCACTCCATTTCCCTTTAACGCCCCGTGATCTCACTCTCTGTCCCTTTAACTCCCTGTGATCCTACTCTGTGTGCGTTTAACCTCCCCGTGATCTCACTCTCGTCCTTTTAAACTCCTCGTGATCTCACTCTCTGTCCCTTTAACCTCGCCGTGATCTCACTTTCTGTCCCTTTAACCTCCTCGTAATCTCACTCTCTGTCCCTTTAAACTCCCCGTTAACTCAATCTCTGTCCCATTAACAGTCCCTGTTCTCACTTTTTGTCCGTTTGACTGTCCCGATCTCAATCTCATTCCCTTTAACCTACCCGTGATCTCACTCTCTGTCCCTTTAACCTCCCCGTGAACTCACTCTCTGTCCCTATAACCTCCCCGTGATCTCACTCACTGTCCCTTTCACCTCCCCGTGATCTCACTCTCTGTCCTTTTAACCTCCCTGTGATCTCACTCACTTTCCCTTTAACCTCCCCGTTATCTCACTCTGTGTCCCTTTAACCTCCCCGTGATCTCACTCACTGTCCCTTTAAACTCCCCGTAATCACACTCTCTGTCCCTTTAACCTCTCCGTGATCTCACTCTCAGTCCCATTTACCTCCCCGTGATCTCACTGTCTGTCCTTTTAATATCCCCGTCATCTCGCTCTATGTCCCTTTAACCTCCCCGTGATCTCACTCTCTGTCCCTCTAACCTCCTCGTGATCTCACTCTCTATCCCTTTTAACTCCCCGTGATCTCAGTCACTGTCCCTTTAACCTCCCCGTGATCTCACTCTGTTTACGTTTAACCTCCCCGTGATCTCTCTCTCTGTCCCTTTAACCTAGCCGTGATCTCATTTTTTGTCCTTTTAACCTCCCCGTCATCTAACTCTCTGGCCCATTAACCTCCCCGTGATCTCACTTTCTGTCCTTTTAAACTCCCCGTAATCTAACTATCTCTCCCTTTAACCTCCCCTTAATCTCACTCTGTGTACGTTTTACCTCCCCATGATTTCACTCTCTGTCCCTTTAACCGCCCCGTGATCTCACTTTCAGTCCCTTTGACCTCCCAGTGATCTCACTCTCAGTCCCTTTAACCTCCCCGTGATCTCACTCTCTGTCCCTTTAACCTCCCCATGATCTCAATCTCATCCTTTTAAACTCCTCGTGATATCACTCTCTGTCCCTTTAACCTCCCTGTGATCTCACTTTCTGTCCCTTTAACCTCCTCTTAATCTCACTCTCTGTCCCTTTAAACTCCCCGTTAACTCAATCTCTGTCCCTTTAACAGTCCCTGTTCTCACTTTTTGTCCTTTTGACTGTCCCCGATCTCAATCTCTGTCCCTTTAACCTCCCCGTGATCTCAATCTTTGTCCCTTTAACATCCCCGTGATTTCACTCTCTGTCCCTTTAACCTCCCCGTGATCTCACTCTCTGTCACTTTAACCCTCCCGTGATCTCACTCCCTGTCCCTTTAACCACCCCGTAATCTCACCCTCTGTCCCTATAAAATTCCCGTGATCTCACTTCCTGTCCCATTAACCTCCCCATGATCTCACTCTCTCTCCCTTTAACCTCCCCGTTATCTCACTCTCTGTCCCTTTAACCTCCCCGTGATCTCACTCACTGTCCCTTTAACCACCCTGCGAACTCACTCTCTGTCCCTTTAACCTCCCGGTGATCTCACTCTCTGTCCATTTAACCTCCCCGTGATCTCACTCTCAGTCCCTTTAACCTCCCCGTGATCTCACTCTCTGTCACTTTAACCTCCCCGTGAACTCACTCTCTGCCCATTTAACCTCCCCATGATCTCACTCTCCGTCCCTTTAACCTCCCCATGATCTCACTCTCTGTCCCTTTAATCTCCCCATGATCTCACTCTTTGTCCCTTTAACCTCCCCGTGATCTCACTCTCTGTCCCTTTAACCTCCCCGTGATCTGACTCTCTGTCCCTTTTACCTCCCCGTGATCTCACTGTCTATCCCTTTAACATGCCCGTCATCTCACTCTCTGTCCCTTTAACATCCCCGTGATCTCACTCTCTGTCCCTTTTAACGTCCCATGATCTCACTTTCTGTCTCTTTAACCTCCCCGTGATTTCACTCAGTGTACGTTTAACCTCCCCGTGATCTCTCTCTCTGCCCCTTTATCCTCCACGTGATCTCAGTCTCTGTCCTTTTAAACGCGCCGTGATCTCTCTCTCTGTCCCTTTAATCTCCCCGTGATATCAGTCTCTGTCCATTTAACCTCCCCGTCATCTAACTCTCTGGCCCTTTAACCGCCCCGTGAACTCACTATCTGTCCTTTTAAACTCCCCGTAATCTAACTATCACTCCCTTTAACCTCCCCGTGAGCTCACTCTCTGTACGTTAAACCTCCCCGTGATTTCACTCTCTGTCCCTTTAACCTCCCCGTGATTCACTATCTGGCCCTTCAACCTCCCATTGATCTGATCCTCTGTCCCCTTAACCTCCCCGTGGTTTCACTCTTTGTCCCTTTAACATCTCCGAGATCTCACTCTCTGCCACTTTAACCTACCCGTGATCTCACTTCATGTCCCTTTAACGCCCCGTGATCTCACTCTCTGTCCCGTTAACTCCCCGTGATCTCACTCTGTGTGTGTTTAACCTCCCCGTGATCTCACTCTCTGTCCCTTTAACCTCCCCATGATCTCAGTCTCGTACTTTTAAACTCCCCGTGATCTCACTCTCTGTCCCTTTAACCTCCCCATGATCTCAGTCTCGTCCTTTTAAACTCCTCGTGATCTCACTCTCTGTCCCTTTAACCTCCCCGTGATCTCACTTTCTGTCCCTTTAACCTCCTCGTAATCTCACTCTCTGTCCCTTCAAACTCCCCGTTAACTCAATCTCTGTCCCTTTAACAGTCCCTGTTCTCACTTTTTGTCCGTTTGACTGTCCCCGATCTCAATCTCTGTCCCTTTAACCTCCCCGTGGTCTCAATCTCTGTCCCTTTAACCTCCCCGTGACCTCACTCTCTGTCCCTTTAACATCCCAGTGATCTCACTCTCTGTCCCTTTAACCTCCCCGTGATCTAACTCTCTGTTCCTTTCACGGTACCTGTTCTCACTCTCTGTCCCTTTAAATGTGCCCGATCATAATCTCTGTCCCTTTATCCTCCCCGTGATCTCACTCTCTGTCCCGTTAACCCTCCCGTGATCTCACTACCTGTCCCTTTAACCTCCCCGTGATCTCACCCTCTGTCCCTATAACATCCCCGTGATCTTACACTCTGTCCCATTAACCTCGCCGTGATCTCACTCTCTGACCCTTTTCCCTCCCCGTGATCTTACTCTCTGTCCATTTAACCTCCCCGTGATCTCTCTCTCTGTCCCTTTAACCTCCCCGTGATCTCACTCACTGTCCCTTTAACCTCCCCGTAATCACACTCTCTGTCCCTTTAACCTCTCCGTGATCTCACTCTCACTCCCTTTTACCCTCCCGTGATCTCACTGTCTGTCCTTTTAATATCCCCGTCATCTTGCTCTATGTCCCTTTAACCTCCCCGTGATCTCACTCTCTGTCCCTCTAACCTCCCCGTGATCTCACTCTCTGTCCCTCTAACCTCCCCGTGATCTCACTCTCTATCCCTTTTAACTCCCCGTGAACTCAGTCACCTTCCCTTTAACCTCCCCGTGATCTCACTCTGTTTACGTTTAACCTCCCCGTGATCTCTCTTTCTGTCCCTTTAACCTAGCCGTGATCTCAGTCTCTGTCCTTTTAAACTCCCCGTCATCTAACTCTCTGGCCCATTAACCTCCCCGTGATCTCACTTTCTGTCCTTTTAAACTCCCCTTAACCTAACTATATCTCCCTTTAACCTCCCCTTAATCTCACTCTGTCTACGTTTAACCTCCTCGTGATTCACTTTCTGGCCATTTAACCTCCCCGTGATCTCATCCTCTGTCCCCGTAACCTCCCCGTGATCTCACTCTCTGTCCCTTTAACATCTCCGAGAACTCACACTCCGCCCCTTTAACCTCCCCGTGATCTCACTCCATTTCCCTTTAACACCCCGTGATCTCACTATCTGTCCCTTTAACTCCCCGTGATCTCACTCTGTGTGCGTTTAACCTCCCCGTGATCTCTCTCTCTGACCCTTTAACCTCCCCATGATCTCAGTCTCGTCCTTTTAAACTCCCCGTGATCTCACTCTCTGTCCCTTTAACCTCCCCGTGATCTCACTTTCTGTCCCTTTAACCTCCCCGTAATCTCACTCTCTGTCCCTTTAAACTCCCCGTGATTTCACCCTCTGTCCCTATAACAGCCCCGTGATCTCACTTCCTGTCCGTTTACCCTCCCCGTGATCTCACTCTCTGTCCCTTTAACCTCCCCGTGATCACACTCTCTGTCCCTTTAACCTCCCCGTGATCACACTCACTGTCCCTTTAACCACCCTGCGACCTCACTCTCTGTCCCTTCAACCTCCCCGTGATCTCACTCTCTGTCCATTTAACCTCCCAGTGATCACAATCTCAGTCCCTTTAACCTCCCCGTGATCTCACTCTCTGTCACTTTAACCTCCCCGTGTTCTCACTCTCTGCCCCTTTAACCTCCCAGTGATCTCACTCTCTGTCCCTTTAACCTCCCCGTGAACTCACTCTCTGTCCCTTTAACTCCCTGTGATCTCACTCTCTGTCCCTTTAACTTGCCGTGATCTTACTCTGTGTGCATTTCACCTCCCCGTGACCTCTCTCTCTGTCCCTTTAACCTTCACATGATCTCAGTCTCGTCCTTTTAAACTCCACGTGATCTCTCACTCTGCCCCTTTAACCTCCCCGTGTTCTCAATCGCAGTCCCTTTTACATCCCCGTGATCTCACTCACTGTCCTTTTAACCTCCCCGTGATCTCACTCTCTGTCACATTAACATCTCCGTGATCTCACTCTCTGTCCCTTTAACCTCACCGTGATCTCACTCTCTGTCCCTTTAACCTCCCCGTGATCTCACTTTCTGTCCCTTTAACCTCCCCGTGATCTCACGTTCTGTCCCTTTAACCTCCCCGTGATCTCACTTTCTGTCCGTTTAACCTACCCGTGATCGCAATCTCTGTCCCTTTATCAGTCCCTGTTCTCACTTTTTGTACTTTTGACTGTCCCCGATCTCAATCTTTATCCCTTTAACCTCCCCGTGATCTCAATCTCTGTCCCTTTAACCTCCCCATGATCTCTCTCTTGTCCCTTTAACATCCCCGTGATCTCACTCTCTGTCCCTTTAACCTCCCCGTGATCTCACTCTCTGTCCCTTTAACCTCCCTGTGATCTTACTCTCTGTCCATTTAATGTCCCCGTGATCTCATTCTCTGTCCCTTTAACCTCCCCGTGATCTCATCCTCTGTCCCCGTAACCTCCCCGTGATCTCACTCTCTGTCCCTTTAACATCTCCGAGAACTCACACTCCGCCCCTTTAACCTCCCCGTGATCTCACTCCATTTCCCTTTAACGCCCCGTGATCTCACTCTCTGTCCCTTTAACTCCCCGTGATCTCACTCTGTGTGCGTTTAACCTCCCCGTGATCTCTCTCTCTGACCCTTTAACCTCCCCATGATCTCAGTCTCGTCCTTTTAAACTCCCCGTGATCTCACTCTCTGTCCCTTTAACCTCCCCGTGATCTCACTTTCTGTCCCTTTAACCTCCCCGTAATCTCACTCTCTGTCCCTTTAAACTCCCCGTGATTTCACCCTCTGTCCCTATAACAGCCCCGTGATCTCACTTCCTGTCCGTTTACCCTCCCCGTGATCTCACTCTCTGTCCCTTTAACCTCCCCGTGATCACACTCTCTGTCCCTTTAACCTCCCCGTGATCACACTCACTGTCCCTTTAACCACCCTGCGACCTCACTCTCTGTCCCTTCAACCTCCCCGTGATCTCACTCTCTGTCCATTTAACCTCCCAGTGATCACAATCTCAGTCCCTTTAACCTCCCCGTGATCTCACTCTCTGTCACTTTAACCTCCCCGTGTTCTCACTCTCTGCCCCTTTAACCTCCCAGTGATCTCACTCTCTGTCCCTTTAACCTCCCCGTGAACTCACTCTCTGTCCCTTTAACTCCCTGTGATCTCACTCTCTGTCCCTTTAACTTGCCGTGATCTCACTCTGTGTGCATTTCACCTCCCCGTGACCTCTCTCTCTGTCCCTTTAACCTTCACATGATCTCAGTCTCGTCCTTTTAAACTCCACGTGATCTCTCACTCTGCCCCTTTAACCTCCCCGTGTTCTCAATCGCAGTCCCTTTTACATCCCCATGATCTCACTCACTGTCCTTTTAACCTCCCCGTGATCTCACTCTCTGTCACATTAACATCTCCGTGATCTCACTCTCTGTCCCTTTAACCTCACCGTGATCTCACTCTCTGTCCCTTTAACCTCCCCGTGATCTCACTTTCTGTCCCTTTAACCTCCCCGTGATCTCACTTTCTGTCCCTTTAACCTCCCCGTGATCTCACTTTCTGTCCGTTTAACCTACCCGTGATCGCAATCTCTGTCCCTTTATCAGTCCCTGTTCTCACTTTTTGTACTTTTGACTGTCCCCGATCTCAATCTTTATCCCTTTAACCTCCCCGTGATCTCAATCTCTGTCCCTT
Source organism: Cetorhinus maximus (assembly GCF_964194155.1). Classification (NCBI taxonomy): domain Eukaryota; kingdom Metazoa; phylum Chordata; class Chondrichthyes; order Lamniformes; family Cetorhinidae; genus Cetorhinus; species Cetorhinus maximus. Next base: position 72,261 of record NW_027596148.1, read on the forward strand.
TAACCTCCCCATGATCTCTCTCTTGTCCCTTTAACATCCCCGTGATCTCACTCTCTGTCCCTTTAACCTCCCCGTGATCTCACTCTCTGTCCCTTTAACCTCCCTGTGATCTTACTCTCTGTCCATTTAATGTCCCCGTGATCTCATTCTCTGTCCCTTTAACCTCCCCGTGATCTCACTCTCTGTCCCTATAACCTCCCCGTGATCTCACTCACATTCCCGTTAACCTGCCCGTGATCTCACTCTCTGTCCCATTAACCTCCCCGTGATCTCACTCTCTGTCCCTTTAACCTCCCATTATATCACACTCTGTCCATTTAACCTCCCCGTGATCTCACTCTCTGTCCCTTTAACCTCCACGTGATCTCACTCTCCATCCTTTTAACCACCCCGTGATCTCAATCTCTGTTCCTTTTACCCTCCCGTGATCTCACTCTCTGTCCCTTTAACTCCCCGTGATCTCACTCTGTGTACGTCTAACGTCCCCGTGATCTCTCTCTCTGTACCTTTAACCTCCCCTTGATCTCAGTCTCTGTCCTTTTAAAGTCCCCATGATCTTTCTCTCTTTCCCTTAACCTCCCCATGATCTTGTCTCTGTCCTTTTAACCTCCCCGCCATCTAACTCTCTGGCCCTTTAACCGCCCCGTGATCTCACTCTGTGTACGTTTAACGTCCCCGTGATCTCTCTCTCGGTCCCTTTAACCTCCCCGTGATCTCACTCTTTGTCCCTTTAGCCCACCCGTGATGTCACTCTCTGTCCCTATAACCTCCCCGTGATCTCACTTTCTGTCCCATTAACCTCCCCGTGATCTCATCCTCTGTCCCCGTAACCTCCCCGTGATCTCACTCACTGTCCCTTTAACATCTCCGCGATCTCACTCTGTCACTTTAATGTCCCCGTGAACTCACTCTCTGCCCCTTTAACCTCCCCGTGATCTCACTCCATGTACCTTTAACTCCCCGTGATCTCACTCTCTGTCCCTTTAACTCCCCGTGATCTCACTCTGTGTGCGTTTAACCTCCCCATGATCTCTCTCTCTGTCCCTTTAACCTCCCCATGATCTCTGTCTCGTCCTTTTAAACTCCCCGTGAACTTTCTCTCTGTCCCTTTAACCTCCCCGTGATCTCAATCTCAGTCCCATTAAAATCCACATGATCTCACACATTGTCCCTTTAACCTCCCCGTGATCTCACTCTCTGTCCCATTAAAATCTCCATGATCTCACTCTCTGTCCCTTTAACCTCGCCGTGTTCTCAATCTCTGGCCCTTTTACCTACCCATAAATCACTCTCTGTCCCTTTAACCGCCCCGTGATCTCACTCTCTGTCCCTTTAAACTCCCCGTGATCTCAATCTTTGTCCCTTTAATATCCCCGTGATCTCAATCTCTGTCCCTTTAACCTCCCCGTGAGCTCACTCACAGTCCCTTTAACCTCCCAGTGATCTCACCCTCTGTCTCTATAACATCCCCGTGATCTCACTCTCTGTCCCATTAACCTCCCCGTGATCTCACTCTCTGTCCCTTTCACCTCCCCGTGATCTCACTCACTGTCCCTTTAACCTCCCCGTCATCTCACTCTCTGTCCCTTTAACCTCCCCGTGATCTCACCCACTGTCCCTTTAACCTCCCCGTGATCTCACTCACTGTCCATTTAACCTCCCCGTGATCTCACTCTCAGTCCCTTTAATTCCCCCATGATCTCACTTTCAGGCCTTTTAACCTCCCCGTGTTCTCACTCTCAGTACCTTTAACCTCCCCGTGATTTCACTCTCTGTCACTTTAACGTCCCCGTGAACTCACTCTCTGCCCCTTTAACCTCCCGATTATCTCACTCTCTGTCCCTTTAACCTCACCGTGATCTCACACACTGTCCCATTAATCTCCCCGTTATCTCACTCTCTGTCCCTTTAACCTCACCGTGATTTCACTCTCTGTCACTTTAACCTCCCCGTGATCTATCTCTCAGTCCCTTTAAACTCCCCGTAATCTCACTCTCTGTCCATTTAACCTCCCCGTGATCTCAATCTCAGTCCCTTTAACCTCCCCGTGATCTCACTTTCACTCCCTTTAACCTCCCCGTGATCACACTCTCTGTCCCTTTAACCTCCCCGCGATCTCACTCTATGTGCCTTTAACGTGCCCGTGATCTCAATCTCTGGCCCTTTAACCTCCCCGTGATCTCAATCTCTGTCCCTTTAACCTCCCCGTGATCTTACTCTCTGTCCCTTAAACGACTGAGTGATATCACTCTCTGTCCTGTTAACCTCCCCGTGATCCCACTATCTGGCCCTTTAACCTCAACGTGATCTCACTCTCTGTCCTTTTAAACTTCCCGTGATCTCACTCTTTGTTCCTTTTACCCTCCCGTGATCTCACTCACTGTCCCTTTAACTCACCGTGATCTCACTCTGAGTGCGTTTAACCTCCCGGTGATCTCTCTCCCTGTCCCTTTAACCTCCCCATGATCTCAGTCTCAGTCCTTTTAAACTGCCCGTGATCTCTCTCTCTGTCCCTTTAACATCCCCGTGATCTCAATCTCAGTCCATTTAACATCCCCGTGATCTCACTCACTGTCCCTTTAACCTCCCCGTGATCTCACTCTCTGTCACTTTAACATCTCCGTGATCTCACTCTCTGTTCCTTTAACCTCGCCGTGTTCTCAATATCTGGCCCTTTAACCTCCCCTTAACTCATTCTCTGTCTCTTTACCTTCCAAGTGATCTCAATCTCTGTCCCTTTAACCTTCCCGTGATCTCACTCTCTGTCCATTTAACCTCCCCGTGATCTCACTCACAGCCACTTTAACCTCCCCATGATCTCACTCTCTGTCACTTTAACCTCCCCGTGTTCTCACTCTCTGCCCCTTTAACCTCCGCGTGATCTCACTCTCTGTCCCTTTAACCTCCCTGTTTTCTCACTCACTGTCCCTTTAACCTCCCCGTGATCTCACTCTCAGTCCCTTTAACCTCCGCGTGATCTCACTTTCAGTCCCTTTAACCTCCCAGTGATCTCACTCTCATTCCATTTAACCTCCCCGTGATCTCACTCTCTGACACTTTAACCTCCCCGTGATCTCACTCTCTGTCCCTTTAACCTCCCCGTGATCTCACTCTCTGTCCCTTTAACCTCCCCGTGAACTCACTCTCTGTCCCTTTAACTTGCCGTGATCTCACTCTGTGTGCATTTCACCTCCCCGTGACCTCTCTCTCTGTCCCTTTAACCTCCACATGATCTCTGTCTCGTCCTTTTAAACTCCACGTGATCTCTCTCTCTGCCCCTTTAACCTCCCCGTGTTCTCAATCGCAGTCCCTTTTACATCCCCGTGATCTCACTCTCTGTCCCTTTAACCTCCCCGTGATCTCACTCTCAGTCCCTTTAACCTCCCCGTGATCTCACTCCATTTCCCTTTAACCTCGCTGTGTTTTCAATCTCTGGCCCTTTTACCTACCCTTAACTCACTCTCTGTCCGTTTAACCTCCCCGTGATCTCACTCTCTGTCACTTTAACCTCCCCGTGATCTCACTTTCTGTCCCTTTAACCTACCCGTGATCGCAATCTCTGTCCCTTTATCAGTCCCTGTTCTCACTTTTTGTACTTTTGACTGTCCCCGATCTCAATCTTTATCCCTTTAACCTCCCCGTGATCTCAATCTCTGTCCCTTTAACCTCCCCGTGATCTCTCTCTTGTCCCTTTAACATCCCCGTGATCTCACTCTCTGTCCCTTTAACCTCCCCGTGATCTCAATCTCTGTCCCTTTAACCTCCCTGTGATCTTACTCTCTGTCCATTTAATGTCCCCGTGATCTCATTCTCTGTCCCTTTAACCTCCCCGTGATCTCACTCTCTGTCCCTATAACCTCCCCGTGAACTCACTCACATTCCCGTTAACCTGCCCGTGATCTCACTCTCTGTCCCATTAACCTCCCCTTGATCTCAATCTCTGTCCCTTTAACCTCCCCGTGATCTCACTCTCAGCCACTTTAACGACCCCGTGATCTCACTTTCAGTCCCTTTAACCTCCCAGTGACCTCACTCTCAGTCCCTTTAACCACCCCGTCATCTCACTCTCTGTCACTTTAACGTCCCCGTGAACTCACTCTTTGCCCCTTTAAACTCCCCGTGATCTCACTCTCTGTTCCTTTAACCTCCCCGTGATCTCACTCTCTGTCACTTTAACCCTCCCGTGATCTCACTCCCTGTCCCTTTAACCACCCCGTAATCTCACCCTCTGTCCCTATAAAATTCCCGTGATCTCACTCCCTGTCCCTTTAACCACCCTGCGAACTCACTCTCTGTCCCTTTAACCTCCCTGTGATCTCACTCTCTGTCCATTTAACCTCCCCGTGATCTCACTCTCAGTCCCTTTAACCTCCCCGTGATCTCACTCTCTGTCACTTTAACCTCCCCGTGAACTCACTCTCTGCCCATTTAACCTCCCCATGATCTCACTCTCCGTCCCTTTAACCTCCCCATGATCTCACTCTCTGTCCCTTTAATCTCCCCGTGATCTCACTTTCTGTCCCTTTAACCTACCCGTGATCGCAATCTCTGTCCCTTTATCAGTCCCTGTTCTCACTTTTTGTACTTTTGACTGTCCCCGATCTCAATCTTTATCCCTTTAACCTCCCCGTGATCTCAATCTCTGTCCCTTTAACCTCCCCGTGATCTCTCTCTTGTCCCTTTAACATCCCCGTGATCTCACTCTCTGTCCCTTTAACCTCCCCGTGATCTCAATCTCTGTCCCTTTAACCTCCCTGTGATCTTACTCTCTGTCCATTTAATGTCCCCGTGATCTCATTCTCTGTCCCTTTAACCTCCCCGTGATCTCACTCTCTGTCCCTATAACCTCCCCGTGAACTCACTCACATTCCCGTTAACCTGCCCGTGTTCTCACTCTCTGTCCCATTAACCTCCCCGTGATCTCACTCTCTGTCCCTTTAACCTCCCCGTAATCTCACTCTCTGTCCCTTTAACCTCCCCGTGATCTGACTCTCTGTCCCTTTTACCTCCCCGTGATCTCACTGTCTGTCCCTTTAACATGCCCGTCATCTCACTCTCTGTCCCTTTAACATCCCCGTGATCTCACTCTCTGTCCCTTTTAACGTCCCATGATCTCACTTTCTGTCTCTTTAACCTCCCCGTGATTTCACTCAGTGTACGTTTAACCTCCCCGTGATCTCTCTCTCTGCCCCTTTAACCTCCACGTGATCTCAGTCTCTGTCCTTTTAAACGCGCCGTGATCTCTCTCTCTGTCCCTTTAATCTCCCCGTGATATCAGTCTCTGTCCATTTAACCTCCCCGTCATCTAACTCTCTGGCCCTTTAACCGCCCCGTGAACTCACTATCTGTCCTTTTAAACTCCCCGTAATCTAACTATCACTCCCTTTAACCTCCCCGTGATCTCACTCTCTGTACGTTAAACCTCCCCGTGATTTCACTCTCTGTCCCTTTAACCTCCCCGTGATTCACTATCTGGCCCTTCAACCTCCCATTGATCTGATCCTCTGTCCCCTTAACCTCCCCGTGGTTTCACTCTTTGTCCCTTTAACATCTCCGAGATCTCACTCTCTGCCACTTTAACCTACCCGTGATCTCACTTCATGTCCCTTTAACGCCCCGTGATCTCACTCTCTGTCCCGTTAACTCCCCGTGATCTCACTCTGTGTGTGTTTAACCTCCCCGTGATCTCACTCTCTGTCCCTTTAACCTCCCCATGATCTCAGTCTCGTACTTTTAAACTCCCCGTGATCTCACTCTCTGTCCCTTTAACCTCCCCATGATCTCAGTCTCGTCCTTTTAAACTCCTCGTGATCTCACTCTCTGTCCCTTTAACCTCCCCGTGATCTCACTTTCTGTCCCTTTAACCTCCTCGTAATCTCACTCTCTGTCCCTTCAAACTCCCCGTTAACTCAATCTCTGTCCCTTTAACAGTCCCTGTTCTCACTTTTTGTCCGTTTGACTGTCCCCGATCTCAATCTCTGTCCCTTTAACCTCCCCGTGGTCTCAATCTCTGTCCCTTTAACCTCCCCGTGACCTCACTCTCTGTCCCTTTAACATCCCAGTGATCTCACTCTCTGTCCCTTTAACCTCCCCGTGATCTAACTCTCTGTTCCTTTCACGGTACCTGTTCTCACTCTCTGTCCCTTTAAATGTGCCCGATCATAATCTCTGTCCCTTTATCCTCCCCGTGATCTCACTACCTGTCCCTTTAACCTCCCCGTGATCTCACCCTCTGTCCCTATAACATCCCCGTGATCTTACACTCTGTCCCATTAACCTCGCCGTGATCTCACTCTCTGACCCTTTTCCCTCCCCGTGATCTTACTCTCTGTCCATTTAACCTCCCCGTGATCTCTCTCTCTGTCCCTTTAACCTCCCCGTGATCTCACTCACTGTCCCTTTAACCTCCCCGTAATCACACTTTCTGTCCCTTTAACCTCTCCGTGATCTCACTCTCACTCCCTTTTACCCTCCCGTGATCTCACTGTCTGTCCTTTTAATATCCCCGTCATCTCGCTCTATGTCCCTTTAACCTCCCCGTGATCTCACTCTCTGTCCCTCTAACCTCCCCGTGATCTCAGTCTCTGTCCTTTTAAACTCCCCGTCATCTAACTCTCTGGCCCATTAACCTCCCCGTGATCTCACTTTCTGTCCTTTTAAACTCCCCTTAACCTAACTATATCTCCCTTTAACCTCCCCTTAATCTCACTCTGTCTACGTTTAACCTCCTCGTGATTCACTTTCTGGCCCTTTAACCTCCCCGTGATCTCATCCTCTGTCCCCGTAACCTCCCCGTGATCTCACTCTCTGTCCCTTTAACATCTCCGAGAACTCACACTCCGCCCCTTTAACCTCCCCGTGATCTCACTCCATTTCCCTTTAACGCCCCGTGATCTCACTCTCTGTCCCTTTAACTCCCCGTGATCTCACTCTGTGTGCGTTTAACCTCCCCGTGATCTCTCTCTCTGACCCTTTAACCTCCCCATGATCTCAGTCTCGTCCTTTTAAACTCCCCGTGATCTCACTCTCTGTCCCTTTAACCTCCCCGTGATCTCACTTTCTGTCCCTTTAACCTCCCCGTAATCTCACTCTCTGTCCCTTTAAACTCCCCGTGATTTCACCCTCTGTCCCTATAACAGCCCCGTGATCTCACTTCCTGTCCGTTTACCCTCCCCGTGATCTCACTCTCTGTCCCTTTAACCTCCCCGTGATCACACTCTCTGTCCCTTTAACCTCCCCGTGATCACACTCACTGTCCCTTTAACCACCCTGCGACCTCACTCTCTGTCCCTTCAACCTCCCCGTGATCTCACTCTCTGTCCATTTAACCTCCCAGTGATCACAATCTCAGTCCCTTTAACCTCCCCGTGATCTCACTCTCTTTCCCTTTAACTCCCCGTGATCTCACTCTCTGTCCCTTTAACTTCCCCATGATCTCGGTCTCGGCCTTTTAAACTCCCCGTGATCTCTCTCTCTGTCCCTTTAACCTCCCCGTGATCTCAATCTCTGTCCCTTTAACCTCCTCGTGATCTCACTATCTGTCCCGTTAAGCTTCCCGTGATCTCACTATCTGTAACTTTAACCCTCCTGTGATCTCACTCTCTGTCCCTTTAACCTCCCTGTGTTCATACTCTCTGTCCATTTAATGTCCCCGTGATCTCACTCTCTGTCCCTGTAACCTCCCCGTGATCTCTCTCTCTGTTCCTATAACCTCCCGGTAATCTCACTCCCTGTCCCTTTAACCTCCCCGTGATCTCACTCTCTGTCCCTTTAACTCCCCGTGATCTCACACTGCGTGCGTTTAACCTCCCCGTGATCTCTCTCCCTGTCCCTTTAACCACCCCGTGATCTCAATCTCAGTCCATTTAACATCCCAGTGATCTCACTCACTGTCCATTTAATCTCCCCGTGATCTCACTCTCTGTTCATTTAACATCTCCGTGATCTCACTCTCTGTTCCTTTAACCTCGCCGTGTTCTCAATCTCTGGCCCTCTTACCTCCACTTAACTCACTCTCTGTCCCTTTAACCTCCAAGTGATCTCAATCTCTGTCCCTAAAACCTCCCCTTGATCTTATACCCTGTCCCTTTAACTTCCCCGTGATCTCACTCTCTGTCCCTTTAACCCTCCCGTGATCTCACTCTCTGTCCCTTTAACCTCCCCGTGATCTCACTCTCAGCCACTTTAACCTCCCCGTGATCTCACTTTCACTCTTTTTAACCTCCCAGTGATCTCACTCTCAGTCCCTTTAACCTCCCAGTGATCTCACTCTCAGTCCCTTTAACCTCCCCGTGATCTCACTCTCTGTCACTTTAACCTCCCCGTGATCTCTCTCTCCGTCCCTTTTACCTCCCCGTGATCCCACTGTCCGTCCCTTTACTATCCCCGTCATCTCACTCTCTGTCCCTTTAATATACCCGTCATCTCACTCTCTGTCCCTTTAACCTCCCCGTGAGCTCACTCTGTGTACGTTTATCCTCCCCTTGATCTCTCTCTCTGTCCCATTATCCTCCCCGTGATCTCAGTCTCTGTCCTTATATACTCCCCGTGATCTCTCTCTCTGTCCCTTTACCATCTCCGCGATCTCACTCTGTCACTTTAACCTCCCCGTGACCTGACTCTCTGCCCCCTTAACCTCACCGTGATCTCACTCCATGTCCCATTAACTCCCCGTGATCTCACCCTCTGTCCCTTTAACTCCCCGTGATCTCACTCTCTGCCCCTTTAACCTCCCCGTGATCGCAATCTCTCTCCCTTTAACAGTCCCTGTTCTCACTATTTGTCCTTTTGACTGTCCCCGATCTCAATCTTTGCCCCTTTAACCTCCCCGTGATCTCAATCTCTGTCCCTTTAAGCTCACCGTAATCTCACTCTCTGTCCCATTAAGCTTCCCGTGATCTCACTCTCTGTAACTTTAACCCTCCCGTGATCTCACTCTCTGTCCCTTTAACCTCCCTGTGATCATACTCTCTGTCCATTTAATGTCCTCGTGATCTCACTCTCTGTCCCTATAACCTCCCCGTGAATTCTCTCTCTGTCCCTATAACCTCCCCGTGATCTCACTCCCTGTCTCTTTAACCTCGCCGTGAACTCACTCTCTGCCCCTTTAACCTCCCGGTGATCTCACACTCTGTCCCTTTAACATCCCTGTGATCTCACTCTCTGTCCCTTTAACCTCCCGGTGATCTCACTCTCTGTCCCTTTTACCTCCCCGTCATCTCACTCTCTGTCCCTTTAACCTCCCCGTGATCTCAGTCTCTGTCCCTGTAACCTCCCTGTAATCACACTCTCTGTCCCTTTAACCTCCCCGTGATCTCACTCTGTGTACGTTTAACCTCCCCGTGATCTCTCTCTCTGTCCCTTTAACCTCCCCGTGATCTTGTCTCTGTCCTTTTAACCTCACCGTCATCTAACTCTCTGGCCCTTTAACCGCCCCATGTTCTCAATGTCTTGTCCCTTAACCTCCCCTTAACTCACTCTCTTTCCCTTTAACCTACCCGTGATCCCACTCTCTGTCCCTTTAACCTCCCCGTTATCTCACTCTCTGTCCCTTTAACCTCCCCCTGATCTCACTCTCTGTCCCTTTAATCTCCCCGTGATCTCACTCTCTGTCCCTTTAACCTCCCCGTGATGTCACTCTCTGTCCCTATAACATCCCCGTGATCTCACTTTCTATCCTTTTAAACTCCCTGTGATCTCTCACTCTGTCCCTTTAACCTCTCGTGATCTCAGTCTCTGTCCTTTTAACCTCCCCGTCATCTAACTCTCTGTCCCTTTAACCACCACGTGATTTCACTCTCTGTCCCTTTAACCTCCCCGTGATCTCACTCTCTGTCCCATTAACCTCCCCGTGATCTCATTCTCTTTCCCCGTAAGGTCCCCGTGATCTCACTCTCTGTCCCTTTAACCTCACCGTGATCTCACTCTCTGTCCCTTTAACATCTCCGCGATCTCACTCTGTCACTTTAACGTCCCCGTGAACTCACTCTCTTCCCCTTTAACCTCCCCGTGATCTCACTCCATGTCCCTTTAACTCCCCGTGATCTCACTCTCTGTCCCTTTAACTCCCCGTGATCTCACTCTCTGTGCGTTTAACTCCCCGTGATCTCACTCTCTGTACCTTTAACATCCCCGTGATCTCACCTACTGTCCTATTAACCTCGCCGTGTTCTCAATCTCTGGCCCTTTTACCTACCCTTAACTCACTCTCTGTCCCTTTAACCTCCTCGTGATCTCACTCTCTGTCCCTTTAACATTCCCCGTGATCTCACTCACTGTCCCTTTAACCTCGCCGTGTTCTCAATCTCTGGCCATTTTACCTACCCTTAACTCAATCTCTGTCCCTTTAACCTCCCCGTGATCTCACTCTCTGTCCCTTTAACCTCCCCGTGATCTCACTCTCTGTCCCTTTAACTTCCCCATGATCTCAGTCTCGGCCTTTTAAACTCCGCGTGATCTCTCTCTCTGTCCCTTTAACCTCCCCGTGATCGCAATCTCTGTCCCTTTAACAGTCCCTGTTCTCACTATTTGTCCTTTTGACTGTCCCGGATCTCAATCTTTGCCCCTTTAACCTCACCGTGATCTCAATCTCTGTCCCTTTAACCTCCCCGTGATCTCACTCTCTGTCCCGTTAAGCTTCCCGTGATCTCACTCTCTGTAACTTTAGCCCTCCCGTGATCTCACTCTCTGTCCCTTTAAACACCCTGTGATCATACTCTCTGTCCATTTAATGTCCCCGTGATCTCACTCTCTGTCCCTATAACCTCCCCGTGATCTCTCTCTCTGTCCCTATAACCTCCCCGTGATCTCACTCCCTGTCCCTTTAACCTCCCCGTGATCTCACACTCTGTCCCTTTAACCTCCCCGTGATCTCACTCACTGTCCCTTTAACCTCCCCGTAATCTCACTCTCTGTCCCTTTAACCTCCACGTGATCTCACTCTCCTTCCTTTAAACCTCCCCGTGATCTCACTCTCTATTCCTTTTACACTCCCGTGATCTCACTCTCTGTCCCTTTAAACTCCCCGTAATCTCACTCTCTGTCCCTTTAACCTCCACGTGATCTCACTCTCCTTCCTTTAAGCCTCCCCGTGATCTCACTCTCTATTCCATTTACCCTCCCGTGATCTCACTCTCTGTCCCTTTAACTCCCCGTGATCTCACTCTGCGTGCGTTTAACCTCCCCGTGATTTCTCTCCCTGTCCCTTTAACCTCCCCATGATCTCAGTCTCTGTCCTTTTAAACTACCCGTGATCTCTCTCTCTGTCCCTTTAACCACCCCGTGATCTCAATCTCAGTCCATTTAACATCCAAGTGATCTCACTCACTGTCCCTTTAATCTCCCCGTGATCTCACTCTCTGTCCCTTTAACATCTCCGTGATCTCACTCTCTGCTCCTTTAACCTCGCCGTGTTCTCAATCTCTGGCCCTTTAACCTCCACGTAACTCACTCTCTGTCCCTTTAACCTCCAAGTGATCTCAATCTCTGTCCCTTTAACCTCCCCTTGATCTTACATTCTGTCCCTTTAACTTCCCCGTGATCTTACTCTCTGTCCCTTTAACCCTCCCGTGATCTCACTCTCTGTCCCTTTAACCTCCCCGTGAGCTCACTCTCTGTCCATTTAACCTCCCCGTGATCTTACTCTCTGTCCATTTAACCTCCCCGTGATCTCACTCTCAGCCACTTTAACCTCCCCGTGATCTCACTTTCACTCTTTTTAACCTCCCAGTGATCTCACTCTCAGTCCCTTTAACCTCCCCGTGATCTCACTCACTGTCCCTATTACCTCCCCGTGATGTCACTGTCCGTCCCTTAAATATACCCGTCATCTCACTCTCTGTCCCTTTAACCTCCCTGTGATCATACTCTCTGTCCATTTAATGTCCCCGTGATTTCACTCTCTGTCCCTATAACCTCCCCGTGATCTCTCTCTCTGTCCCTATAACCTCCCCGTGATCGCAATCTCTGTCCCTTTAACAGTCCCTGTTCTCACTATTTGTCCTTTTGACTGTCCCCGATCTCAATCTTTGCCCCTTTAACCTCCCCGTGATCTCACTCTCTGTCCCGTTAAGCTTCCCGTGATCTCACTCTCTGTAACTTTAACCCTCCCGTGATCTCACTCTCTGTCCCTTTAACCTCCCCGTGATTTCACTCTCTGTCCCTATAACCTCCCCGTCATCTCTCTCTCTTTCCCTATAACCTCCCCGTGATCTCACTCCCTGTCCCTTTAACCTCCCCATGATCTCACATTCTGTCCATTTAACCTCCCCGTGATCTCACTCACTGTCCCTTTAAACTCCCCGTGATCTCATTCACTGTCCCTTTAACCTCCCCGTTATCTCACTCTCTGTCCCTTAAACATCCCCGTGATCTAACTCTCAGTCCCTTTAAACTCCCCGAGTTCTCACTCACTTTCCATTTAACCTCCCCATAATCTCACTCTCTGTCCCTTTAACCTCCCCGTGATCTCAATCTCAGTCCCTTTAACCTAACCGTGATCTCACTCTCTGTTCCTTTTACGCTCCCGTGATCTCACTCTCTGTCCCTTTTACCTCCCCGTACTCTCACTCTCTGTTCCTTTAACCTCCACGTGATCTCACTGTCCGTCCTTTAAAACTCCCCGTGATCTCACTCTCAATTCCTTTTACCCTCCCGTGATCTCACTCTCTGTTCCTTTAACTCCCCGTGATCTCACTCTACGTGCGTTTAACCTCCCCGTGATCTCTCTCCCTGTCCCTTTAACCTCCCCATGATCTCAGTCTCTGTCCATTTAAACTACCCGTGATCTCTCTCTCTGTCCCTTTAACCACCCCGTGATCTCAATCTCAGTCCATTTAACATCCCAGTGATCTCACTCACTGTCCCTTTAAACTCCCCGCGATCTCACTCTCTGTCCCTTTAACATCTCCGTGATCTCACTCTATGTTCCTTTAACCTCGCCGTGTTCTCAATCTCTGGCCCTTTAACCTCCACTTAACTCACTCTCTGTCCCTTTAACCTCCAAGTGATGTCAATCTCTGTCCCTTTAACCTCCCCTTGATCTTACACTCTGTCCCTTTAACTTCCCCGTGATCTCACTCTCTGTCCCTTTAACCCTCCCGTGATCTCACTCTCTGTCCCTTTAACCTCCCCGTGATCTTACTCTCTTTCCATTCAACCTCCCCGTGATCTCACTCTCAGCCACTTTAACCTCCCCATGATCTCGCTTTCACTCTTTTTAACCTCCCAGTGATCTCACTCTCAGTCCCTTTAACTTCCCCGTGTTCTCACTCTCTGTCACTTTAACCTCCCCGTGATCTCTCTCTCTGTCCCTTTAACCTCCCCGTGATCTCACCCTCTGTCCCTATAACATCCCCGTGATCTCAATCTCTGTCCCTTTAACCTCCCCGTGATCTCAATCTCTGTCCCTTTAACCTCCCCGTGATCTTACTCTCTGTCCATTTAATCTCCCCGTGATCTCACTCTCTGTTCCTTTAACCTCCCCGGGATCTCACTCACTGTCCCTTTAACCTCCCCGTAATCTCACTCTCTGTCCCTTTAACCTGTCCGTGATCTAACTCTCAGTCCCTTTAACCTCCCCGTGATCTCACTTTCAGTCCCTTTAACCTCCCAGTGATCTCACTCTCATTCCCTTTAACCTCCCTGTGATCTCCCTCTCTGTCACTTTAACGTCCCTGTGAACTCACTCCCTGTCCCTTTTAACTCCCCGTGATCTCACTCACTGTCCATTTAATATCCCCGTTTTCTCGCTCTATGTCCCTTTGAACTCCCCGTGATCTCACTCTCTGTCCCTCTAACCTCCCCGTGATCACACTCTCTGTCCCTCTAACCTCCCCGTGATCTCGCTCTCTGTCCCTTTTAACTCCCCGTGATCTCACTCACTGTCCCTTTAACCTCCCCGTGATCTCTCTCTCCGTCCCTTTAACCTCCCCGTGATCTCAGTCTCTGTCCTTATAAACTCCCCGTGATATCTCTCTCTGTCCCTTTAACCTCCCCGTGACCTCACTCTCAGTCCCTTTAACCTCCCCGTGATCTCACTTTCAGTCCCTTTAACCTCCCAGTGATCTCACTCTCATTCCCTTTAACCTCCCTGTGATCTCCCTCTCTGTCACTTTAACGTCCCTGTGAACTCACTCCCTGTCCCTTTTAACTCCCCGTGATCTCACTCACTGTCCATTTAATATCCCCGTTTTCTCGCTCTATGTCCCTTTGAACTCCCCGTGATCTCACTCTCTGTCCCTCTAACCTCCCCGTGATCACACTCTCTGTCCCTCTAACCTCCCCGTGATCTCGCTCTCTGTCCCTTTTAACTCCCCGTGATCTCACTCACTGTCCCTTTAACCTCCCCGTGATCTCTCTCTCCGTCCCTTTAACCTCCCCGTGATCTCAGTCTCTGTCCTTATAAACTCCCCGTGATATCTCTCTCTGTCCCTTTAACCTCCCCGTGACCTCACTCTCAGTCCCTTTAACCTCCCCGTGATCTCACTTTCAGTCCCTTTAACCTCCCAGTGATCTCACTCTCATTCCCTTTAACCTCCCTGTGATCTCCCTCTCTGTCACTTTAACGTCCCTGTGAACTCACTCCCTGTCCCTTTTAACTCCCCGTGATCTCACTCACTGTCCATTTAATATCCCCGTTTTCTCGCTCTATGTCCCTTTGAACTCCCCGTGATCTCACTCTCTATCCCTCTAACCTCCCCGTGATCACACTCTCTGTCCCTCTAACCTCCCCGTGATCTCGCTCTCTGTCCCTTTTAACTCCCCGTGATCTCACTCACTGTCCCTTTAACCTCCCCGTGATCTCTCTCTCCGTCCCTTTAACCTCCCCGTGATCTCAGTCTCTGTCCTTATAAACTCCCCGTGATATCTCTCTCTGTCCCTTTAACCTCCCCGTGACCTCACTCTCTGTCCCTTTAACCTCCCCGTGATCTCACTCTCTGTCCCTTTAACCTAGCCGTGAGCTCAGTCTCTGTCCTTTTAACGTCACGTCATCTAACTCTCTGGCCCTTTAACCTCCCCGTGATGTCACTTTCTGTCCTTTTAAACTCCCCGTAATCTAACAATCTCTCCCTTAAACCTCCCCGTGATCTCACTCTGTGTACGTTTAACCTCCCCGTGATTTCATTCTCTGTCCCTTTAACATCTCCGAGATCTCACTCTCTGCCCCTTTTAACCTCCCCGTGATCTCACTCCATGTCCCTGAAACTCCCCGTGATCTCACTCTCTGTCCCATTAACTCCCCGTGATCTCATTCTGTGTGCGTTTAACCTCCCCGTGATCTCTCTGTCTGTCCCTTTAACCTCCCCGTGATCTCAGTCTCGTCCTTTTAAACTCCCCGTGATCACACTTTCTGTCCCTTTAACCTCCCCGTGATATCAATCTCTGTCCCTTTTAAACTCCACGTGATCTCACTCTCTGTCCCTTTAACATCCCCGTGATCTCACTCTCTGTCCCTTTAACCTCCCCGTGATCTCACCCTCTGTCCCTATAACATCCCCGTGATCTCACTATCTGTCCCATAAACTCCCCGTGATCTCACTCTCTGTCCCATTTACCTCCCCGTGATCTCACTCACTGTCCCATTGACCTGCCCGTGATCTCACTCAATGTCCCTTTATTCTCCCCGTGATCTCACTCTCTGTCCCTTTAACCTCCCCCTGATCTCACTGTTTCTCCCTTTAACCTCCCCGTGATCTCACTCTCTGTCCCTTTAACATCCCCATGATCTCACTCTCTGTCCCTTTAACCTCCCCGTGATCTCATTCTCTGTCCTTTTATCCTCCCCGTCATCTAAGTCTCTGGCCCTTCAACCGCCCCGTGATATCACTCTCTGTCTCTTTAACCTCCCCATGTTCTCAATCTCTGGCATTTCAACCTCACCTTAACTCACTCTATTTCCCAATTACCTCCCCGTGATCTCAATCTCTGTCCCTTTAACAGTACCAGTTCTCACTTTCTGACCTTTTGACTGTCCCCGATCTCAATGTCTGCCCATTTATCCTCCCCGTGATCTCACTCTCTGTCCCTATAAAATCCCCGTGATCTCACTCTCTGTCCCTTTAACCTCCCCGTGATCTCACTCTCTGTCCTTTTAATCTCCCCGTCATCTAACTCTCTGTCCCTTTAACCTCCCCGTGATCTCACTCTCTGTTCCATTAACTTGCCCGTGATCTCACTCTCTGTCCCTATAACCTCCCCGTGATCTCAACCTCTGTCCCCCTTACCTCCCCGTGATCTCACTCTCTGTCCCTTTCACTTTCTCTGTTCTCACTCCTTGTACCTTTAACATCTCCGCGATCGCTCTCTGTCCCTTTAACCTCCCCGTGATCTCACTCTCTGTGCCTTTAACCTCCACGTGATCTCACTCTCCGTCGCTTTTACCTCCACTTGATCTCACTCTCTGTCCCTTTAACCTCCCCGGGATCTCACTCTCTGTCCGTTTAACCTCCCGGTGATCTCACTCCATGTCCCTTTAACTCCCCATGATCTCAATCTCTGTCCCTTTATCTCTCCGTGATCTCACTCTCTGTCCCTATAAGCTCCCCGTGATCTCACTCTCTGTCCCTTTAACCTCCCCGTGATATCATTCTCTGTCCCTTTAACAGCCCCGTGATCTCATTCTATCCGTTTAAACTCACCGTGTTCTCAATCTCTGTCCCTTTAAACTCCCCGTGATCTCAATATCTGTCCCTAAAACCTCCCCTTGATCTCATGCTCTGTCCCTTTAACCTCACCGTGATCTCACTCAGTGTCCCTTTTAAACTCCAATAGTGCAGCACACCCTCAATTATTGACACTCCAATAGTGCAGCACAACCTCTATTACTGACCCTCCAAAAGTGCAAAACACCCTCAATTATTGACACTCCAATAGTGCATCAAACCCTCAATTACTGACAATGCAATAGTGCAGCACACCCTCAATTACTGACCCTCCAATAGCGCAGCACAACCTAAAATACTGACACTCCAATAGTGCAACACACCCTCAATTACTGACACTCCAATAGTGCAGCACACCCTCAATAACTGACACTCCAAAAGTGCAGCACACCCTCAATTACTGACACTCCAATAGTGCAGCACACCCTCAATTACTGACACTCCAATAGTGCAACACACCCTCAATTACTGACACTCCAATAGTGCAACACACCCTCAATTACTGACACTCCAATAGTGCAGCACACCCTCAATTACTGACACTCCAATAGTGCAGCACACCCTCTATTACTGACCCTCCAAAAGTGCAAAACACCCTCAATTATTGACACTCCAATAGTGCATCAAACCCTCAATTACTGACAATGCAATAGTGCAGCACACCCTCAATTACTGACACTCCAATAGTGCAGCACAACCTCAAATACTGACACTCCAATAGTGCAACACACCCTCAATTACTGACACTCCAATAGTGCAGCACACCCTCAATTACTGACACTCCAATAGTGCAGCACACCCTCAATTACTGACACTCCAATAGTGCAGCACACCCTCAATTACTGACACTCCAATAGTGCAGCACACCCTCAATTACTGACACTCCAATAGTGCAGCACACCCTCTATTACTGACCCTCCAAAAGTGCAAAACACCCTCAATTATTGACACTCCAATAGTGCAGCACAGACTCAATTACTGACCCTCCAATAGCGCAGCAAAACCTCAAATACTGACACTCCAATAGTGCAACACACCCTCAATTACTGACACTCCAATAGTGCATCAAACCCTCAATTACTGACACTCCAATAGTGCAGCACACCCTCAATTACTGACCCTCCAATAGCGCAGCACAACCTCAAATACTGACACTCCAATAGTGCAACACACCCTCAATTACTGACACTCCAATAGTGCAGCACACCCTCAATTACTGACACTCCAATAGAGCAGCACACACTCAATTACTGACACTCCAATAGTGCAACACACCCTCAAATACTGACACTCCAATAGTGCAGCACACCCTCAATTACAGACACTCCAATAGTGCAGCACACCCTCAATTACTGACACAACAATAGTGCAGCACAACCTCAATTACTGACACAACAATAGTGCAGCACACCCTCAATTACTGACACAACAATAGTGCAGCACACCCTCAATTACTGACACTCCAATAGTGCAGCACACCCTCAATTACTGACACAACAATAGTGCAGCACAACCTCAAATATTGATACTCCAATAGTGCAGCACACCCTCAATTACTGACACTCAAATAGTGCAGCACACCCTCAATTACTGACACAACAATAGTGCAGCACAACCTCAAATATTGATACTCCAATAGTGCAGCACACCCTCAATTACTAACCCTCCAATAGTGCAGCACACCCTCAATTACTGACACAACAATAGTGCAGCACAACCTCAAATATTGATACTCCAATAGTGCAGCACACCCTCAATTACTGACACTCAAATAGTGCAGCACACCCTCAATTACTGACACAACAATAGTGCAGCACAACCTCAAATATTGATACTCCAATAGTGCAGCACACCCTCAATTACTAACCCTCCAATAGTGCAGCACACCCTCAATTACTGACACTCAAATAGTGCAGCACACCCTCAATTACTGACACAACAATAGTGCAGCACAACCTCAAATATTGATACTCCAATAGTGCAGCACACCCTCAATTACTGACACTCCAATAGTGCAGCACATCCTCAATTAATGACCATCCAATAGTGCAGCACACCCTCAATTACTGACACACCAATAGTGCAGCACACCCTCAATTACTGGCACTCCAATAGTGCAGCACACCCTCAATTACTGACACTCCAATAGTGGAGCACACCCTCAATTACTGACACTCCAATAGTGCAACACACCCTCAATTACTGACACTCCAATAGTGCAGCACACCCTCAATTACTGACACTCCAATAGTGCAGCACACCCTCAATTACTGACCCTCCAATAGTGCAGCACACCCTCAATTACTGACCCTCCAATAGTGGAGCACACCCTCAATTACTGACACTCCAATAGTGCAACACACCCTCAATTACTGACACTCCAATAGTGCAGCACACCCTCAATTACTAACACTCCAATAGTGCAGCACACCCTCAATTACTGACACTCCAATAGTGCAACACACCCTCAATTACTGACACTCCAATAGTGCAGCACACCCTCAATTACTGACACTCCAATAGTGCAGCACACCCTCAATTACTGACACTCCAATAGTGCAGCACACCCTCAATTACTGACACTCCAATTGTGCAGCTCACCCTCATATAGTGTGTAGCACTGTGGGAGTGGTGTGGGCATTGGTTTAATGCTGTGGGAGTGGGGTGGGCAGCGGTGTAGCGCTGTGGGAGTGGTGTGGGCAGTGGTGTAGTGCTGTGGGAGTGCTGTGGGCAGTGGTGTAGCGCTGTTGGTGTGTTATGGGCTGTGGTGTAGTGCTGTGGGAGTGGTGTGGGCAGTGGTGTAGCGGAGGGGGAGAGGTGTGGGCAGTGGTGTAGTGCTGTGGGAGTGGTGTGGGTTGTGGTGTAATGCTGTGGGAGTGGTGTGGGCAGTGGTGTAGTGCTGTGGGAGTGGTGTGGACAGTGGTGTAGCGCTGTGGGAGTGGTGTGGGCAGTGGTGTAGTGCTGTGGGACTGGAGTGGGCAGTGGTGTAATGCTGTGGGAAAGGTGTGGGCAGTGGTGTAGCGCTGTGGGAGTGGTGTGGGCAGTGGTGAAGTGCTGTGGGAGTGGTGTGGTCAGTGGTGAAGTGCTGTGGGAGTGGTGTGGGCAGTGGTGTAGCACTGTTGGTGTGTTGTGGGCTGTGGTGTAGCGCTGTGGGAGTGGTGTGGGCAGTGGTGAAGTGCTGTGGGAGTGGTGTGGGCAGTGGTGTAGCGCTGTGGGAGTGGTGTGGGCAGTGGTGTTGTGCTGTGGGAGTGATGTGGGCAGTGGTGTAGTTCTTTGGGAGTGGTGTGGGTTGTGGTGTAGCGCTGTGGGAGTGGTGTGGGCAGTGGTGTAGTGCTGTGGGAGTGGTGTGGGCAGTGGTGTAGCACTGTTGGTGTGTTGTGGGCTGTGGTGTAGAGCTGTGGGAGTGGTGTGGGCAGTGGTGTAGTGCTGTGGGAGTGGTGTGGTCAGTGGTGTAGCGCTGTGGGAGTGGTGTGGGCAGTGGTGTAGTACTGTGGGAGTGGTGTGGGCAGTGGTGTAGCGCTGTGGGGGTGAAGTGGGCAGTGGCGTAGCGCTGCGGGTGTGTTTTGGACAGTGGTTTAATGCTGTGGGAGTGGGGTGGGCAGTGGTGTAGCGCTTTGGGAGTAGTGTGGGTTGTGGTGTAGCGCTGTGGGAGTGGTGTGGGCAGTGGTGAAGTGCTGTAGGAGTGGTGTGGGCAGTGGTGTAGCACTGTTGGTGTGTTGTGGGCTGTGGTTTAGCGCTGTGGGAGTGGTGTGGGCAGTGGTGTTGAGCCGTGGGCTGTGGTGTAGAGCTGTGGGAGTGGTGTGGGCAGTGGTGTTGCGCCGTGGGAGTGGTGTGGGCAGTGGTGTAGTTCTTTGGGAGTAGTGTGGGTTGTATTGTAGCGCTGTGGGAGTGGTGTGGGCAGTGGTGAAGTGTTGTGGGAGTGGTGTGGGCAGTGGTGTAGCGCTGTGGGAGTGGTGTGGGCAGGGGTGTAGCGCTGATGGAGTGGTGTGGGCAGTGGTGTAGCGCTGTGGGATTGGTCTAGGCAGTGGTGTTGCGCTGTGGGAGTGGTATGGGCTGTGGTGTAGCGCTGTGGGAGTGGTGTGGGCAGTGGTGTAGTTCTTTGGGAGTGGTGTAGGTTGTGGTGTAGCGCTGTGGGAGTGGTGTGGGCAGTGGTGTAGTGCTGTGGGAGTGGTGTGGGCAGTGGTGTAGTGCTGTGGGAGAGTTGTGGGCAGTGGTGTAGCACTGTGGGAGTGGGGTGGGCAGTGGTGTAGCGCTGTGGGAGTGGGGTGGGCAGTGGTGTAACGCTGTTGGTGTGTTGTGGGCTGTGGTGTAGCGCTGTGGGAGTGGTGTGAGCAGTGCTGTAGTGCTGTGGGAGTGGTGTGGGCAGTGGTGTTGCGCCGTGGGAGTGGTGTGCGCTGTGGTGTAGCACTGTTGGTGTGTTGTGGGCTGTGGTGTAGCGCTGTGGGAGTGGGGTGGGCAGTGGTGTAACGCTGTTGGTGTGTTATGGGCTGTGGTGTAGTGCTGTGGGAGTGGTGTGGGCAGTGGTGTAGCGGAGGGGGAGAGGTGTGGGCAGTGGTGTAGCGCTGTGGGAGTGCTGTGGGCAGTGGTGTAGCGCTGTGGGAGTGGTGTGGGCAGTGGTGTAATGCTGTGGGAGTGGTGTGAGTTGTGGTGTAGGCAGTGGTGTTGCGCTGTGGGAGTTTTGTGGGCATTGGTGTAACTCTGTGGGAGTGGTGTGGGTAGTTGTGTAGCGCTGTGGGAGTGGTGTGGGTTGTGGTGTAGCGCTGTGGGAGTGGTGTGGGCAGTGGTGTAGCGCTGTTGTAGTGGTGTGGGTTGTGGTGTTGCGCTGTGGGAGTGGTGTGGGCAGTGGTGTAGTTCTTTGGGAGTAGTGTGGGTTGTGGTGTAGCGCTGTGGGAGTGGTGTGGGTTGTGGTGTAGCGCTGTGGGAGTGGTGTGGGCAGTGGTGAAGTGCTGTAGGAGTGGTGTGGGCAGTGGTGTAGCACTGTTGGTGTGTTGTGGGCTGTGGTGTAGCGCTGTGGGAGTGGTGTGAGCAGAGCTGTAGTGCTGTAGGAGTGGTGTGGGCAGTGGTGTAGCACTGTTGGTGTGTTGTGGGCTGTGGTGTAGCGCTGTGGGAGTGGTGTGAGCAGTGCTGTAGCGCTGTGGGAGTGGTGTGGGCAGTGGTGTTGCGCCGTGGGAGTGGTGTGCGCTGTGGTGTAGCACTGTTGGTGTGTTGTGGGCTGTGGTGTAGCGCTGTGGGAGTGGTGTGGGCAGTGGTGTAGTTCTTTGGGAGTAGTGTGGGTTGTGGTGTAGCGCTGTGGGAGTGGTGTGGGCAGTGGTGAAGTGTTGTGGGAGTGGTGTGGGCAGTGGTGTAGTTCTTTGGGAGTAGTGTGGGTTGTGGTGTAGCGCTGTGGGAGTGGTGTGGGCAGTGATGTAGTGCTGTGGGAGTGGTGTGGGCAGTGCTGTAGCGCTGTGGGTTTGGTGTGGGCAGCGGTGTAGCGCTGGGGGAGAGGTGTGGGCAGTGGTGTAGCGCTGCGGGAGTGGTGTGGGCAGTGGTGTAGCGCTGCGGGAGTGCTGTGGGCAGTGGTGTAGCGCTGCGGGAGTGGTGTGGGCAGTGGTGTAACGCGTTCGGAGTGGTGTGGGCAGTGGTGTAGCGCTGCGGGTGTGGTTTGGTCAATGGTTTAATGCAGTGGGAGTGGTGTGGGCAGTGGTGTAGCGCTGTGGGAGTGGTGTGGGCAGTGGTGTAGTGCTTTGGGAGTGGT
Organism: Cetorhinus maximus; assembly: GCF_964194155.1. Classification (NCBI taxonomy): domain Eukaryota; kingdom Metazoa; phylum Chordata; class Chondrichthyes; order Lamniformes; family Cetorhinidae; genus Cetorhinus; species Cetorhinus maximus. The sequence goes on from NW_027596148.1 coordinate 94,656, forward strand.
GTGTGCAGTGGTGTAGTTCTTTGGGAGTGGTGTGGGTTGTGGTGTAGCGCTGTGGGAGTGGTGTGGGCAGTGGTGTAGTGCTGTGGGAGTGGTGTGGGCAGTGGTGTAGCACTGTTGGTGTGTTGTGGGCTGTGGTGTAGAGCTGTGGGAGTGGTGTGGGCAGTGGTGTAGTACTGTGGGAGTGGTGTGGGCAGTGGTGTAGCGCTGTGGGGGTGAAGTGGGCAGTGGCGTAGCGCTGCGGGTGTGTTTTGGACAGTGGTTTAATGCTGTGGGAGTGGGGTGGGCAGTGGTGTAGCGCTTTGGGAGTAGTGTGGGTTGTGGTGTAGCGCTGTGGGAGAGGTGTGGGCTGAGGTGTAGCGCTGTGGGAGTGGTGTGGGCAGTGGTGTTGCGCCGTGGGAGTGGTGTGTGCTGTGGTGTAGAGCTGTGGGAGTGGTGTGGGCAGTGGTGTTGCGCCGTGGAAGTGGTGTGGGCAGTGGTGTAGCGCTGTGGGAGTGGTGTGGGCAGTGGTGTAGTTCTTTGGGAGTGGTGTGGGCAGTGGTGTAGCGCTGTGGGAGTGGTGTGGGCAGTGGTGAAGTGTTGTGGGAGTGGTGTGGGCAGGGGTTTAGCGCTGTTGGTGTGTTGTGGGCTGCGGTGTAGTGCTGTGGGAGTGGTGTGGGCAGTGGTGTAGCGCTGTGAGAGTGGTGTGGGCAGGGGTTTAGCGCTGTTGGAGTGTTGTGGGTTGTGGTGTAGCGCTGTGGGATTGGTCTAGGCAGTTGTGTAGTGCTGTGGGAGTGGTGTGGGCAGTGGTGTAGCGCTGTGGGAGTGGTGTGTGCAGTGGTGTAGTGCTGTGGGAGTGGTGTGGGCAGTGGTGTTGCGCTGTGGGTGTGGTATGGGCTGTGGTGTAGCGCTGTGGGAGTGGTGTGGGCAGTGGTGTAGTTCTTTGGGAGTGGTGTAGGTTGTTGTGTAGCGCTGTGGGAGTGGTGTGGGCAGTGGTGTAGTGCTGTGGGAGTGGTGTGGGCAGTGGTGTAGTGCTGTGGGAGAGTTGTGGGCAGTGGTGTAGTGCTGTGGGAGAGTTGTGGGCAGTGGTGTAGCGCTGTGGGAGTGGGGTGGGCAGTGGTGTAGCGCTGTGGGAGTTGCGTGGGCAGTGGTGTAACGCTGTTGGTGTGTTATGGGCTGTGGTGTCGTGCTGTGGGAGTGGTGTGGGCAGTGGTGTAGCGGAGGGGGAGAGGTGTGGGCAGTGGTGTAGCGCTGTGGGAGTGCTGTGGGCAGTGGTGTAGTGCTGTGGGAGTGGTGTGGGCAGTGGTGTAGCACTGTTGTTGTGTTGTGGGTTGTGGTGTAGTGCTGTGGGAGTGGTGTGGGCAGTGCTGTAGCGCTGTGGGAGTGGGGTGGGCAGTGGTGTAGCGCTGTTGTAGTGGTGTGGGTTGTGGTGTAGCGCTGTGGGAGTGGTGTGGGCAGTGGTGTAGTTCTTTGGGAGTAGTGTGGGTTGTGGTGTAGCGCTGTGGGAGTGGTGTGGGTTGTGGTGTAGCGCTGTGGGAGTGGTGTGGGCAGTGGTGAAGTGCTGTAGGAGTGGTGTGGGCAGTGGTGTAGCACTGTTGGTGTGTTGTGGGCTGTGGTGTAGCGCTGTGGGAGTGGTGTGAGCAGTGCTGTAGTGCTGTGGGAGTGGTGTGGGCAGTGGTGTTGCGCCATGGGAGTGGTGTGCGCTGTGGTGTAGCACTGTTGGTGTGTTGTGGGCTGTGGTGTAGAGCTCTGGGAGTGGTGTGGGCAGTGGTGTAGTTCTTTGGGAGTAGTGTGGGTTGTGGTGTAGCGCTGTGGGAGTGGTGTGGGCAGTGGTGAAGTGTTGTGGGAGTGGTGTGTGCAGTGGTGTAGTTCTTTGGGAGTAGTGTGGGTTGTGGTGTAGCGCTGTGGGAGTGGTGTGGGCAGTGATGTAGTGCTGTGGGAGTGGTGTGAGCAGTGCTGTAGCGCTGTGGGTTTGGTGTGGGCAGCGGTGTAGCGCTGGGGGAGAGGTGTGGGCAGTGGTGTAGTGCTGTGGGAGTGGTGTGGGCAGTGCTGTAGCGCTGTGGGTTTGGTTTGGGCAGCGGTGTAGCGCTGGGGGAGAGGTGTGGGCAGTGGTGTAGCGCTGCGGGAGTGGTGTGGGCAGTGGTGTAGCGCTGTGGGAGTGCTGTGGGCAGTGGTGTAGAGCTGCGGGAGTGGTGTGGGCAGTGGTGTAACGCGTTCGGAGTGGTGTGGGCAGTGCTGTAGCGTTGTGGGAGTGTTGTGGGCAGTGCTGTAGCGCTGTGGGTGTGGTGTGGGCAGTGGTGTAGTTCTGTGGGAGAGGTGTGGGCAGTGGTGTAGTGCTGTGGGAGTGGTGTGGGCAGTGGTGTAGCGCTGCGGGTGTGGTTTGGTCAATGGTTTAATGCTGTGGGAGTGGTGTGGGCAGTGGTGTAGCGCTGTGGGAGTGGTGTGGGCAGGGGTGTAGCGCTGTTGGAGTGGTGTGGGTTGTGGTGTAGTGCTGTGGGATTGGTCTGGGCAGTTGTGTAGTGCTGTGGGAGTGGTGTGGGCAGTGGTGTAGTGCTGTGGGAGTGCTGTGGGCAGTGGTGTAGCGCTGTGGGAGTGGTGTGGGCAGTGGTGTAGTGCTGTGGGAGTGGTATGGGCTGTGGTGTAGCGCTGTGGGAGTGTTGTGGGCAGTGGTGTAGTTCTTTGGGAGTGGTGTAGGTTGTGGTGTAGCGCTGTGGGAGTGGTGTGGGCAGTGGTGAAACGCTGTGGGAGTGGTGTGGGCAGTGGTGTAGCGCTGTGGGAGTGGTTTGGGCAGTGGTGTAACGCTGTGCGAGTGGTGTGGGCAGTGGTGTAGCGCTGTGGGAGTGGTGTGGGCAGTGGTGTAGTGCTGTGGGAGTGGTGTGGGCAGTGGTGTAGCGGAGGGGGAGAGGTGTGGGCAGTGGTGTAGCGCTGCGGGAGTGGTGTGGGCAGTGGTGTAGCGCTGTTGGTGTGTTATGGGCTGTGGTGTAGTGCTGTGGGAGTAGTGTGGGCAGTGGTGTAGCGGAGGGGGAGAGGTGTGGGCATTGGTGTAGCGCTGCGGGAGTGGTCTGGGCAGTGGTGTAGGGCTGTTGTAGTGGTGTGGGCAGTGGTGTAGAGCAGTGGGAGTGGTGTGGGCAGTGGTGTAGTTCATTGGTAGTAGTGTGGGTTGTGGTGTAGCGCTGTGGGAGTGGTGTGGGTTGTGGTGTAGCGCTGTGGGAGTGGTGTGGGCTGTGGTGTAGCGAAGCGGGAGTGGTGTGGGCAGTGGTGTAACGCGTTCGGAGTGGTGTGGGCAGTGCTGTAGCGCTGTCGGAGTGTTGTGGGCAGTGGTGTAGTTCTGTGGGAGAGGTGTGGGCAGTGGTGTAGTGCTGTGGGAGTGGTGTGGGCAGTGGTGTAGCGCTGTGGGAGTGTTGTGGGCAGTGGTGTAGCGCTGTGGGAGTGTTGTGGGCAGTGGTGTAGCGGAGGGGGAGAGGTGTGGGCAGTGGTGTAGCGCTGTTGTAGTGGTGTGGGTTGTGGTGTAACGCTGTGGGAGTGGTGTGGGCAGTGGTGTAGTTCTTTGGGAGTAGTGTGGGTTGTGGTGTAGCGCTGTGGGAGTGGTGTGGGTTGTGGTGTAGCGCTGTGGGAGTGGTGTGGGCAGTGGTGAAGTGCTGTAGGAGTGGTGTGGGCAGTGGTGTAGCACTGTTGGTGTGTTGTGGGCTGTGGTGTAGCGCTGTGGGAGTGGTGTGAGCAGTGCTGTAGTGCTGTGGGAGTGGTGTGGGCAGTGGTGTTGCGCCATGGGAGTGGTGTGCGCTGTGGTGTAGCACTGTTGGTGTGTTTTGGGCTGTGGTGTAGAGCTGTGGGAGTGGTGTGGGCAGTGGTGTAGTTCTTTGGGAATAGTGTGGGTTGTGGTGTAGCGCTGTGGGAGTGGTGTGGGCAGTGGTGAAGTGTTGTGGGAGTGGTGTGGGCAGTGGTGTAGTTCTTTGGGAGTAGTGTGGGTTGTGGTGTAGCGCTGTGGGAGTGGTGTGGGCAGTGATGTAGTGCTGTGGGAGTGGTGTGGGCAGTGCTGTAGCGCTGTGGGTTTGGTGTGGGCAGCGGTGTAGCGCTGGGGGAGAGGTGTGGGCAGTGGTGTAGTGCTGTGGGAGTGGTGTGGGCAGTGCTGTAGCGCTGTGGGTTTGGTGTGGGCAGCGGTGTAGCGCTGGGGGAGAGGTGTGGGCAGTGGTGTAGCGCTGCGGGAGTGGTGTGGGCAGTGGTGTAGCGGTGCGGGAGTGCTGTGGGCAGTGGTGTAGCGCTGCGGGAGTGGTGTGGGCAGTGGCGTAACGCGTTCGGAGTGGTGTGGGCAGTGCTGTAGCGCTGTGGGAGTGTTGTGGGCAGTGGTGTAGTGCTGTGGGAGTGGTGTGGGCAGTGGTGTAGTTCAGTGGGAGAGGTGTGGGCAGTGGTGTAGTGCTGTGGGAGTGATGTGGGCAGTGGTGTAGTGCTGTGGGAGTGGTGTGGGCAGTGGTGTAGAGCTGTGGGAGTGGTGTGGGCAGTGGTGTAGTGCTGTGGGAGTGGTGTGGGCAGTGGTGTAGCACTGTTGGTGTGTTGTGGGCTGTGGTGTAGAGCTGTGGGAGTGGTGTGGGCAGTGGTGTAGCGCTGTGGGGGTGAAGTGGGCAGTGGCGTAGCGCTGCGGGTGTGTTTTGGACAGTGGTTTAATGCTGTGGGAGTGGGGTGGGCAGTGGTGAAGTGCTGTAGGAGTGGTGTGGGCAGTGGTGTAGCGCTGTGGGAGTGGTGTGGGCAGTGGTGTTGCGCCGTGGGAGTGGTGTGGGCAGTGGTGTAGCGCTGTGGAAGTGGTGTGGGCAGTGGTGTAGTTCTTTGGGAGTAGTGTGGGTTGTATTGTAGCGCTCTGGGAGTGGTGTGGGCAGTGGTGAAGTGTTGTGGGAGTGGTGTGGGCAGTGGTGTAGCACTGTTGGTGTGTTGTGGGCTGCGGTGTAGTGCTGTGGGAGAGGTGTGGGCAGTGGTGTAGCGCTGTGAGAGTGGTGTGGGCAGGGGTGTAGCGCTGTTGGAGTGGTGTGGGTTGTGGTGTAGTGCTGTGGGAGTGGTGTGGGCAGTGGAGTAGCGCTGTGGGAGTGGTGTGGGCAGTGGTGTAGCGCTGTGGGAGTGGTGTGGGCAGTGGTGTAGTGCTGTGGGAGTGGTGTGGGCAGTGGTGTTGCGCTGTGGGAGTGGTGTGGGCTGTGGTGTAGCGCTGTGGGAGTGGTGTGGGCAGTGGTGTAGTTCTTTGGGAGTTGTGTTGGTTGTGGTGTAGCGCTGTGGGAGTGGTGTGTGCAGTGGTTTAGTGCTGTGGGAGTGATGTGGGCAGTGGTGTAGTGCTGTGGGAGAGTTGTGGGCAGTGGTGTAGTGCTGTGGGAGAGTTGTGGGCAGTGGTGTAGCGCTGTGGGAGTGCGGTGGGCAGTGGTGTAGCGCTGTGGGAGTGGGGTGGGCAGTGGTGTAACGCTGTTGGTGTGTTATGGGCTGTGGTGTAGTGCTGTGGGAGTGGTGTGGGCAGTGGTGTAGCGGAGGGGGAGAGGTGTGGGCAGTGGTGTAGCGCTGTGGGAGTGGTGTGGGCAGTGGTGTAGCACTGTTGTTGTGTTGTGGGATGTGGTGTAGTGCTGTGGGAGTGGTGTGGGCAGTGGTGTAGCGCTGTGGGAGTGGTGTGGGCAGTGGTGTAGCGCTGTTGTAGTGGTGTGGGTTGTGGTGTAGCGCTGTGGGAGTGGTGTGGGCAGTGGTGTAGTTCTTTGGGAGTAGTGTGGGTTGTGGTGTAGCGCTGTGGGAGTGGTGTGTGTTGTGGTGTAGCGCTGTGGGAGTGTTGTGGGCAGTGTTGAATTGCTGTAGGAGTGGTGTGGGCAGTCGTGTAGCACTGTTGGTGTGTTGTGGGCTGTGGTGTAGCGCTGTGGGAGTGGTGTGAGCAGTGCTGTAGTGCTGTGGGAGTGGTGTGGGCAGTGGTGTTGCGCCATGGGAGTGGTGTGCGCTGTGGTGTAGCACTGTTTTTGTGTTGTGGGCTGTGGTGTAGTTCTTTGGGAGTAGTGTGGGTTGTGGTGTAGCGCTGTGGGAGTGGTGTGGGCAGTGGTGAAGTGTTGTGGGAGTGGTGTGGGCAGTGGTGTAGTTCTTTGGGAGTAGTGTGGGTTGTGGTGTAGCGCTGTGGGAGTGGTGTGGGCAGTGATGTAGTGCTGTGGGAGTGGTGTGGGCAGTGCTGTAGCGCTGTGGGTTTGGTGTGGGCAGCGGTGTAGCGCTGGGGTAGAGGTGTGGGCAGTGGTGTAGTGCTGTGGGAGTGGTGTGGGCAGTGCTGTAGCGCTGTGGGTTTGGTGTGGGCAGCGGTGTAGCGCTGGGGGAGAGGTGTGGGCAGTGGTGTAGCGCTGCGGGAGTGGTGTGGGCAGTGGTGTAGCGCTGCGGGAGTGCTGAGGGCAGTGGTGTAGCGCTGCGGGAGTGGTGTGGGCAGTGGTGTAACGCGTTCGGAGTGGTGTGGGCAGTGCTGTAGCGCTGTGGGAGTGTTGTGGGCAGTGCTGTAGTGCTGTGGGAGAGGTGTGGGCAGTGGTGTAGTTCTGTGGGAGAGGTGTGGGCAGTGGTGTAGTGCTGTGGGAGTGGTGTGGGCAGTGGTGTAGCGCTGCGGGTGTGGTTTGGTCAATGGTTTAATGCTGTGGGAGTGGTGTGGGCAGTGGTGTAGCGCTGTGGGAGTGGTGTGGGCAGGGGTGTAGTGCTGTTGGAGTGGTGTGGGTTGTGGTGTAGTGCTGTGGGAGTGGTGTAGGCAGTGGTGTACCGCTGTGGGAGTGGTGTGGGCAGTGGTGTAGCGCTGTGGGAGTGGTGTGGGCAGTGGTGTAGTGCTGTGGGAGTGGTATGGGCTGTGGTGTAGCGCTGTGGGAGTGGTGTGGGCAGTGGTGTAGTTCTTTGGGAGTGGTGTAGGTTGTGGTGTAGCGCTGTGGGAGTGGTGTGGGCAGTGGTGAAACGCTGTGGGAGTGGTGTGGGCAGTGGTGTAGCGCTGTGGGAGTGGTATGGGCAGTGGTGTAACGCTGTGCGAGTGGTGTGGGCAGTGGTGTAGCGCTGTGGGAGTGGTGTGGGCAGTGGTGTAGTGCTGTGGGAGAGTTGTGGGCAGTGGTGTAGTGCTGTGGGAGTGCTGTGGGCAGTGGTGTAGCGCTGTTGGTGTGTTATGGGCTGTGGTGTAGTGCTGTGGGAGTGGTGTGGGCAGTGGTGTAGCGGAGGGGGAGAGGTGTGGGCAGTGGTGTAGCGCTGCGGGAGTGGTGTGGGCAGTGGTGTAGCGCTGTTGTAGTGGTGTGGGTTGTGGTGTAGCGCTGTGGGAGTGGTGTGGGCAGTGGTGTAGTTCTTTGGGAGTAGTGTGGGTTGTGGTGTAGCGCTGTGGGAGTGGTGTGGGTTGTGGTGTAGCGCTGTGGGAGTGGTGTGGGTTGTGGTGTAGCGAAGCGGGAGTGGTGTGGGCAGTGGTGTAACGCGTTCGGAGTGGTGTGGGCAGTGCTGTAGCGCTGTGGGAGTGTTGTGGGCAGTGGTGTATTGCTGTGGGAGTGGTGTGGGCAGTGGTGTAGTTCTGTGGGAGAGGTGTGGGCAGTGGTGTAGTGCTGTGGGAGTGGTGTGGGCAGTGGTGTAGCGCTGTTGGAGTGTTGTGGGCAGTGGTGTAGCGCTGTGGGAGTGGTTTGGTCAATGGTTTAATGCTGTGGGAGTGGTGTGGGCAGTGGTGTAGCGCTGTGGGAGTGGTGTGGGCAGGGGTGTAGCGCTGTTGGAGTGGTGTGGGATGCGGTGTAGTGCTGTGGGAGTGGTGTAGGCAGTGGTGTAACGCTGTGGGAGTAGTGTGGGTTGTGGTGTAGCGCTGTGGGATTGGTCTGGGCAGTTGTGTAGTGCTGTGGGAGTGGTGTGGGCAGTGGTGTAGTGCTGTGGGAGAGTTGTGGGCAGTGGTGTAGCGCTGTGGGAGTGGTGTGGGCAGCGGTGTAGTGCTGTGGGAGAGTTGTGGGCAGTGGTGTAGTGCTGCGGGAGTGGTGTGGGCAGTGGTGTAGCGCTGCGGGAGTGGTGTGGGCAGTGGTGTAGCGCTGCGGGAGTGGTGTGGGCAGTGGTGTAACGCGTTCGGAGTGGTGTGGGCAGTGCTGTAGCGCTGTGGGAGTGTTGTGGGCAGTGGTGTAGTGCTGTGGGAGTGGTGTGGGCAGTGGTGTAGTTCTGTGGGAGAGTTGTGGGCAGTGGTGTAGCGCTGTGGGAGTGGTGTGGGCAGTGGTGTAGCGCTGTGGGAGTGGTGTGGGCAGTGGTGTAGCGCTGCGGGTGTGGTTTGGTCAATGGTTTAATGCTGTGGGAGTGGTGTGGGCAGTGGTGTAGCACTGTGGGAGTGGTGTGGGCAGGGGTGTAGCGCTGTTGGAGTGGTGTGGGCAGTGGTGAAACGCTGTGGGAGTGGTGTGGGCAGTGGTGTAGCGCTGTGGGAGTGGTGTGGGCAGTGGTGTAATGCATTGGGAGAGTTGTGGGCAGTGGTGTAGCGCTGTGGGAGTGGTGTGGGCAGTGGTGTAGCGGAGGGGGAGAGGTGTGGGCAGTGGTGTAGCGCCGCGGGAGTGGTGTGGGCAGTGGTGTACCGCTGTTGTAGTGGTGTGGGTTGTGGTGTAGCGCTGTGGGAGTGGTGTGGGCAGTGGTGTAGTTCTTTGGGAGTTGTGTGGGTTGTGGTGTAGCGCTGTGGGAGTGGTGTGGGTTGTGGTGTAGCACTGTTGGTGTGTTGTGGGCTGTGGTGTAGCGCTGTGGGAGTGGTGTGGGCAGTGCTGTAGTGCTGTGGGAGTGGTGTGGGCAGTGGTGTTGCGCCGTGGGAGTGGTGTGGGCTGTGGTGTAGCGAAGCGGGAGTGGTGTGGGCAGTGCTGTAGCGCTGTGGGAGTGTTGTGGGCAGTGGTGTAGTGCTGTGGGAGTGTTGTGGGCAGTGGTGTAGTGCTGTGGGAGTGGTGTGGGCAGTGGTGTAGTGCTGTGCGAGTGGTGTGGGCAGTGGTGTAGTTCTGTGCGAGAGGTGTGGGCAGTGGTGTAGTTCTGTGGGAGAGGTGTGGGCAGTGGTGTATTGCTGTGGGAGAGGTGTGGGCAGTGGTGTAGCTCTGTGGGAGTGGTGTGGGCAGTGGTGTATCGCTGCAGGTGTGGTTTGGTCAATGGTTTAATGCTGTGGGAGTGGTGTGGGCAGTGGTGTAGCGCTGTGGGAGTGGTGTGGGCAGGGGTGTAGCGCTGTTGGAGTGGTGTGGGTTGTGGTGTAGTGCTGTGGGAGTGGTGTAGGCAGTGGTGTAACGCTGTGGGAGTGGTGTGGGTTGTGGTGTAGCGCTGTGGGATTGGTCTGGGCAGTTGTGTAGTGCTGTGGGAGTGGTGTGGGCAGTGGTGTAGTGCTGTGGGAGAGTTGTGGGCAGTGGTGTAATGCTGTGGGAGTGCTGTGGGCAGTGGTGTAGCGCTGTGGGAGTGGTGTGGGCAGTGGTGTATTGCTGTGGGAGAGTTGTGGGCAGTGGTGTAGTGCTGTGGGAGTGCTGTGGGCAGTGGTGTAGCACTGTTGGTGTGTTGTGGGATGTGGTGTAGTGCTGTGGGAGTGGTGTGGGCAGTGCTGTAGCGCTGTGGGTTTGGTGTGGGCAGCGGTGTAGCGCTGGGGGAGAGATGAGGGCAGTGGTGTAGCGCTGTGGGAGTGGTGTGGGCAGTGGTGTAGCACTGTTGGTGTGTTGTGGGATGTGGTGTAGCGCTGTGGGTTTGGTGTGGGCAGCGGTGTAGCGCTGGGGGAGAGATGAGGGCAGTGGTGTAGCGCTGTGGGTGTGGTGTGGGCAGTGGTGAAACGCTGCGGGAGTGGTGTATGCAGTGGTGTAGTTCTGTGGGAGAGGTGTGGGCAGTGGTGTAGAGCTGTGGGAGTGTTGTGGGCAGTGATGTAGCGCGGTGGGAGTGGTGTGGGCAGTGGTGTAGCGCTGCGGGCGTGGTTTGGTCAATGGTTTAATGCTGCGGGAGTGGTGTGGGCAGTGGTGTTGCGCTGTGGGAGTGGTGTGGGCAGGGGTGTAATGCTTTGGGAGTGGTGTGGGTTGTGGTGTAGCATGTGGGATTGGTCTGGGCAGTGGTGAAGCGCAGTGGGAGTGGTGTGGGCAGTGGTGTAGCGCTGTGGGAGTGGTGTGGGCAGTGGTGTAGCACTGTTGGTGTGTTGTGGGATGTGGTGTAGCGCTGTGGGTTTGGTGTGGGCAGCGGTGTAGCGCTGGGGGAGAGATGAGGGCAGTGGTGTAGCGCTGTGGGTGTGGTGTGGGCAGTGGTGAAACGCTGCGGGAGTGGTGTGTGCAGTGGTGTAGTTCTGTGGGAGAGGTGTGGGCAGTGGTGTAGAGCTGTGGGAGTGTTGTGGGCAGTGGTGTAGCGCGGTGGGAGTGTTGTGGGCAGTGATGTAGCGCGGTGGGAGTGGTGTGGGCAGTGGTGTAGCGCTGCGGGCGTGGTTTGGTCAATGGTTTAATGCTGCGGGAGTGGTGTGGGCAGTGGTGTAGCGCTGTGGGAGTGGTGTGGGCAGGGGTGTAGCGCTGTTGGAGTGGTGTGGGTTGTGGTGTAGTGCTGTGGGAGTGGTGTAGGCAGTGGTGTAATGCTTTGGGAGTGGTGTGGGTTGTGGTGTAGCATGTGGGATTGGTCTGGGCAGTGGTGAAGCGCAGTGGGAGTGGTGTGGGCAGTGGTGTAGCGCTGTGGGAGTGGTGTGGGCAGTGGTGTAGCGCTGTGGGAGTGGTGTGGGCAGTGGTGTAGTGCTGTGGGAGTGGTGTGGGTTGTGGTGTAGCGCTGTGGGTGTGGTGTGGGCAGTGGTGTAGTGCTGTGGGAGTGCTGTGGGCAGTGGTGTAGCGCTGTGGGAGTGGTGTGGGCAGTGGTGTAGTGCTGTGGGAGAGGTGTGGGTTGTGCTGTAGCGCTGCAGGAGTGGTGTGGGCAGTGGTGAAACGCAGTGGGTGTGGTGTGGGCGGTGGTGAAGCGCTGTGGGAGTCGTGTGGGTTGTGGTGTAGCGCTGTGGGAGTGGTGTGGGTTGTGGTGTAGCGCTGTGGGAGCGGTGTGGGCAGTGGTGTAGCGCTGTGGGAGTGTTGTGGGCAGTGGTGTAGCGTTGTGGGTGTGCTGTGGGCAGTGGTGTAGTGCTGTGGGAGTCGCGTGGGCAGTGGTGTAGTGCTGTGGGAATGGTTTGGTTTGTGGTGTAGTGCTGAGGGAGTGATGTGGGCAGTGGTGTAGCGCTGTGGGAGTGTTGTGGGCAGTTGTGTAGCGCTGTGGGAGGGGTGTGGGCAGTGGTGTAGTGCTGTGGGAGTGGTGTGGGCAGTGGTGTAGCGCTGTTGGAGTGGTTTGGTTTGTGGTGTAGTGCTGAGGGAGTGGTGTCGGCAGTGGTGTAGCGCTGTGGGACTGGTGTGGGCAGTGGTGTAGCGCTGTGGGAGTGTTGTGAGCAGTGGTGAAGCGCTGTGGGAGTGGTGTGGGTAGTGGTGTAGCGCTGTGGGAGTGGTGTGGGCAGTGGTGTTGCGCTGTGGGAGTCGTGTGGGCAGTGGTGTAGCGCTGTGGGTGTGCTGTGGGCAGTGGTGTAGTGCTGTGGGAGTGGTGTGGGCAGTGGTGTAGCGTTGTGGGTGTGCTGTGGGCAGTGGTGTAGTTCTGTTGGAGTCGCGTGGGCAGTGGTGTAGTGCTGTGGGAATGGTTTGGTTTGTGGTGTAGTGCTGAGGGAGTGATGTGGGCAGTGGTGTAGCGCTGTGGGAGTTGTGTGGGCAGTGGTGTAGAGCTGTGGGATTGGTGTGGGCAGTGGGGTGGGCAGTTCTGTAGAGCTGTGGGAGAGGTGAGGGCAGTGGTGTAGCGATGTGGGGGTGGTGTGGGCAGTGGTGTAGAGCTGTGGGAGTGGTGTGGGCAGTGGTGTAGCGCTGTGGGAGTGGTGTGGGCAGTGGTCTTGCGCTGTAGGTGTGGTGTGGGCAGTGGTGTAGCGCTGCGGGATTGGTTTGGACTGTGGTTTAATGCTGTGGGAGTGGGGTGGGTAGTGGTGTAGCGCTGTGGGAGTGCTGTGGGTAGTGGTGTAGTGCTGTGGGAGTGGGGTGGGCAGTGGTGTAGCGCTGTGGGAGTGCTGTGGGTAGTGGTGTAGTGCTGCGGGAGTGGTGTGCACAGTGGTGTAGCGCTGTGGGAGTGGTGTGGGCAGTGGTGTAGCGCTGGGGGAGAGGTGTGGGCAGTGGTGTAGCGCTGTGGGTGTGCTGTGGGCAGTTGTGTAGCCTTGTGGGAATGTTGTGGGCAGTGGAGTAGCGCTGTGGGAGTGGTGTGGGTTGTGGTGTAGCGCTGTCGGAGTGGTGTGGGCAGTGGTGTAGCGCTGAGGGTGTGGTGTAGGCAGTGGTGTAGTGCTGTGGGAGTGGTGTGGGCAGTGGTGTAGCGCATTGGGTGTTGTGTGGGCAGTGGTGTAGTGCTGCGGGTGTGGTGTGGGCAGTGGTGTAACGCTGTGGGAGTGGTGTCGGGAGTGGTGTAGTGCTGTGGGAGTGCTGTGGGCAGTGGTGTAGTGCTGCGGGTGTGGTGTGGGCAGTGGTGTAGCGCTGTGGGAGTGGTGTGGGTTGTGGTGTAGCGCTGTGGGATTGTTGTGGGCAGTGGTGTAGTGCTGCGGGTGTGGTATGGGCAGTGGTGTAACGCTGTGGGAGTGGTGTGGGCAGTGGTGTAGCGCTGTGGGAGTGGTGTGGGCAGTGGTGTAGCGCTGTGGGAGTGGTGTGGGTTGTGGTGTAGCGCTGTGGGAGTGGTGTGCGCAGTGGTGTAGCGCTGTGGGAGTGGTGGGGGCAGTGATGTAGCGCTGTGGGAGTGGTGTGTGTTGTGGTGTAGCGCTGTGGGTGTGGTGTGGGTTGTGGTGTAGCGCTGTGGGAGAGGTATGGGCGTTGGTGTTGTGCTGTGGGAGCGGTGTGGCCAGTGGTGAAACGCTGTGGGAGTGGTGTGGGCAGAGGTGTAGCGCTGAGGTAGTGGTGTGGGCAGTGGTGTAGCGCTGTGGGAGTGGTGTGGGCAATGGTTTATTGCTGTGGGAGTGGTTTGAACAGTGGTTTAATGCTGTGGGAGTGGTGAGGACAGTGGTGTAGCGCTGAGGGAGTGGGGTGGGCAGTGGTTTAATGCTGTGGGAGTGGTGTGCGCAGTGGTGTAGAGTTGTGAGAGTGGCGTGGGAAGTGGTGTAGTGCTGTCGGAGTGGTGTGGGATGTGGTTTAGCCCTGTGGGAGAAGAGTGGCACTGGTTTAGCGCTGTGGGAGTGGCGTGGGCAGTGGTGTAGTGCTGTGGGAGAGGTGCGGGCAGTGGTGTAGCGCTGTGGGAGTGGTGTGGGTTGTGGTTTAGTTCTGCGAGAGTGGTGTGGGCAGTCGTGAAGCGCTCAAGGAGTGGTGTGGGCAGTGGTGTAGTGCTGTGAGAGTGTTGTGGGCAGTGGTTCAGTGCTGTGGGAGTGTTGTGGGCAGTGATGTAGTGCTGTGGGAGAGGTTTGGACAGTGGTGTAGCGCTGTGGGAGAGGTGCGGGCAGTGGTGTAGTGCTGCAGGTGTGGTAAGGGCAGTGGTGTAGCGCTGTGGGAGTGGTGTGGGCAGTGGTGTAGCGCTGTGGGGCAGGTGTGGGCAGTGGTGTAGAGCTGAGGTAGTGGTGTGGGCAGTGGTGTAGCGCTGTGGGAGTGGTGTGGGCAATGGTTTAATGCTGTGGGAGTGGTTTGAACAGTGGTTTAATGCTGTGGGAGTGGTGAGGACAGTGGTGTAGCGCTGAGGGAGTGGGGTGGGCAGTGGTTTAATGCTGTGGGAGTGGTGTGGGCAGTGGTGTAGCGCATTGGGTGTTGTGTGGGCAGTGGTGTAGTGCTGCGGGTGTGGTGTGGGCAGTGGTGTAACGCTGTGGGAGTGGTGTCGGGAGTGGTGTAGTGCTGTGGGAGTGCTGTGGGCAGTGGTGTAGTGCTGCGGGTGTGGTGTGGGCAGTGGTGTAGCGCTGTGGGAGTGGTGTGGGTTGTGGTGTAGCGCTGTGGGATTGTTGTGGGCAGTGGTGTAGTGCTGCGGGTGTGGTATGGGCAGTGGTGTAACGCTGTGGGAGTGGTGTGGGCAGTGGTGTAGCGCTGTGGGAGTGGTGTGGGCAGTGGTGTAGCGCTGTGGGAGTGGTGTGGGTTGTGGTGTAGCGCTGTGGGAGTGGTGTGCGCAGTGGTGTAGCGCTGTGGGAGTGGTGGGGGCAGTGATGTAGCGCTGTGGGAGTGGTGTGTGTTGTGGTGTAGCGCTGTGGGTGTGGTGTGGGTTGTGGTGTAGCGCTGTGGGAGAGGTATGGGCGTTGGTGTTGTGCTGTGGGAGCGGTGTGGCCAGTGGTGAAACGCTGTGGGAGTGGTGTGGGCAGAGGTGTAGCGCTGAGGTAGTGGTGTGGGCAGTGGTGTAGCGCTGTGGGAGTGGTGTGGGCAATGGTTTAATGCTGTGGGAGTGGTTTGAACAGTGGTTTAATGCTGTGGGAGTGGTGAGGACAGTGGTGTAGCGCTGAGGGAGTGGGGTGGGCAGTGGTTTAATGCTGTGGGAGTGGTGTGCGCAGTGGTGTAGAGTTGTGGGAGTGGCGTGGGAAGTGGTGTAGTGCTGTCGGAGTGGTGTGGGATGTGGTTTAGCCCTGTGGGAGAAGAGTGGCACTGGTTTAGCGCTGTGGGAGTGGCGTGGGCAGTGGTGTAGTGCTGTGGGAGAGGTGCGGGCAGTGGTGTAGCGCTGTGGGAGTGGTGTGGGTTGTGGTTTAGTTCTGCGAGAGTGGTGTGGGCAGTCGTGTAGCGCTCAAGGAGTGGTGTGGGCAGTGGTGTAGTGCTGTGAGAGTGTTGTGGGCAGTGGTTCAGTGCTGTGGGAGTGTTGTGGGCAGTGATGTAGTGCTGTGGGAGAGGTTTGGACAGTGGTGTAGCGCTGTGGGAGAGGTGCGGGCAGTGGTGTAGTGCTGCAGGTGTGGTAAGGGCAGTGGTGTAGCGCTGTGGGAGTGGTGTGGGCAGTGGTGTAGCGCTGTGGGGCAGGTGTGGGCAGTGGTGTAGAGCTGAGGTAGTGGTGTGGGCAGTGGTGTAGCGCTGTGGGAGTGGTGTGGGCAATGGTTTAATGCTGTGGGAGTGGTTTGAACAGTGGTTTAATGCTGTGGGAGTGGTGAGGACAGTGGTGTAGCGCTGAGGGAGTGGGGTGGGCAGTGGTTTAATGCTGTGGGAGTGGTGTGCGCAGTGGTGTAGAGTTGTGGGAGTGGTGTGGGAAGTGGTGTAGTGCTGTCGGAGTGGTGTGGGATGTGGTTTAGCGCTGTGGGAGAAGAGTGGCACTGGTTTAGCGCTGTGGGAGTGGCGTGGGCAGTGGTGTAGTGCTGTGGGAGAGGTGCGGGCAGTGGTGTAGCGCTGTGGGAGTGGTGTGGGTTGTGGTTTAGTTCTGCGAGAGTGGTGTGGGCAGTCGTGTAGCGCTCAAGGAGTGGTGTGGGCAGTGGTGTAGTGCTGTGAGAGTGTTGTGGGCAGTGGTTCAGTGCTGTGGGAGTGTTGTGGGCAGTGATGTAGTGCTGCGGGAGAGGTTTGGACAGTGGTGTAGCGCTGTGGGAAAGGTGCGGGCAGTGGTGTAGTGCTGCAGGTGTGGTAAGGGCAGTGGTGTAGCGCTGTGGGAGTGGTGTGGGCAGTGGTGTAGTTCCTTGGGAGTGGTGTAGGTTGTGGTGTAGCGCAGTGGGAGTGGTGTGGGCAGTGGTGTAGTGCTGTGGGAGTGGTGTGGGTTGTGCTGTAGTGCTGTGGGAGTGATGTGGGCAGTGGTGAAACGCTGTGGGAGTGGTGTGGGCAGTGGTGTAACGCGTTCAGAGTGGTGTGGGCAGTGGTGTAGCGCTGTGGGAGTGGTGTGTGCAGTGGTGTAGCGCTGTGGGTGTGCTGTGGGCAGTGGTGTAGTGCTGTGGGAGTGGTGTGGGCAGTTGTGTAGCGCTGTGGGAGTGGTGTGGGCAGTGGTGTAATCTGTGGGAGTGTTGTGGGCAGTGGTGTAGCGCTGTGGGATTGGTGTGGGCAGTGGTGTAGCGCTGTGGGAGTGATGTGGGCAGTGGTGTAGTGCTGTGGGATGGTGTGGGCAGTAGTGTAGCGCTGTGGGAGTGGTGTGGGCAGTGGTGTAGCGCTGTGGGAGTGGTGTGGGCAATCATGAGAGCAGTGGTGTAGCGCTGTGGGAGTGTTGTGGGCAGTGGTGTAGAGCTGTGGGAATGGTGTGGGCAGTGGTGTAGAGCTGTGGGAGTGGTGTTGGCAGTGGTGTAGCGATGTGGGAGTGGAGTGGGCAGCGGTGAAGAGCTGTGGGAGTGGTGTGGGCAGTGGTGTAGCGACGTGGGAGTGGAGTGGGCAGCGGTGTAGTGCTGTGGGAGCGGTGTGGGCTGTGGTGTAGCGCTGCGGGATTGGTTTGGACTGTGGTTTAATGCCGTGGGAGTGGGGTGGGCAGTGGTGTAGCGCTGTGGGAGTGTTGTGGGTTGTGGTGTAGTGCTGTGGGAGTGGTGTGGGCAGTGGTGTAGTGCTGTGGGAGTGGTGTGGGCAGTGGTGTAGTGCTGTGGGAGTGGTGTGGCCAGTGGTGAAACGCTGTGGGAGTGGTGTGGGGAGAGGTGTAGCGCTCAAGGAGTGGTGTGGTCCGTGGTGTAGAGCTGTGGGAGTGTTGTGGGCAGTGGTATGAGCAGTGGTGTTGAGATGTGGGAATGGTGTGGGAAGTGGTGTAGCGCTGTGGGAGTGGTGTGTGCAGTGGTGTAGCGCTGTGGGGCAGGTGTGGGCAGTGGTGTAGAGCTGAGGAAGTGGTGTGGGCAGTGGTGTAGCGCTGTGGGAGTGGTGTGGGCAGTGGTTTAATGCTGTGGGAGTGGTTTGAACAGTGGTTTAATGCTGTGGGAGTGGTGAGGACAGTGGTGTAGCGCTGAGGGAGTGGGGTGGGCAGTGGTTTAATGCTGTGGGAGTGGTGTGCGCAGTGGTGTAACGCTGTGGGAGTGGTGTGGGCAGTGGTGTAGCGCTGTGGGAGTGGTGTGGGCAGTGGTGTAGCGCTGTGGGAGTGGTGTGGGCAGTGGTGTAGCGCTGTGGGAGTGGTGTGGGTTGTGGTGTAGCGCTGTGGGAGTGGTGTGCGCAGTGGTGTAGCGCTGTGGGAGTGGTGGGGGCAGTGGTGTAGCGCTGTGGGAGTGGTGTGTGTTGTGGTGTAGCGCTGTGGGTGTGGTGTGGGTTGTGGTGTAGCGCTGTGGGAGAGGTATGGGCGTTGGTGTTGTGCTGTGGGAGCGGTGTGGCCAGTGGTGAAACGCTGTGGGAGTGGTGTGGGCAGAGCTGTAGCGCTGAGGTAGTGGTGTGGGCAGTGGTGTAGCGCTGTGGGTGTGGTGTGGGCAATGGTTTAATGCTGTGGGAGTGGTTTGAACAGTGGTTTAATGCTGTGGGAGTGGTGAGGACAGTGGTGTAGCGCTGAGGGAGTGGGGTGGGCAGTGGTTTAATGCTGTGGGAGTGGTGTGCGCAGTGGTGTAGAGTTGTGGGAGTGGCGTGGGATGTGGTGTAGTGCTGTCGGAGTGGTGTGGGATGTGGTTTAGCGCTGTGGGAGAAGAGTGGCACTGGTTTAGCGCTGTGGGAGTGGCGTGGGCAGTGGTGTAGTGCTGTGGGAGAGGTGCGGGCAGTGGTGTAGCGCTGTGGGAGTGGTGTGGGTTGTGGTTTAGTTCTGCGAGAGTGGTGTGGGCAGTCGTGTAGCGCTCAAGGAGTGGTGTGGGCAGTGGTGTAGTGCTGTGAGAGTGTTGTGGGCAGTGGTTCAGTGCTGTGGGAGTGTTGTGGGCAGTGATGTAGTGCTGTGGGAGAGGTTTGGACAGTGGTGTAGCGCTGTGGGAGAGGTGCGGGCAGTGGTGTAGTGCTGCAGGTGTGGTAAGGGCAGTGGTGTAGCGCTGTGGGAGTGGTGTGGGCAGTGGTGTAGTTCCTTGGGAGTGGTGTAGGTTGTGGTGTAGCGCAGTGGGAGTGGTGTGGGCAGTGGTGTAGTGCTGTGGGAGTGGTGTGGGTTGTGCTGTAGTGCTGTGGGAGTGATGTGGGCAGTGGTGAAACGCTGTGGGAGTGGTGTGGGCAGTGGTGTAACGCGTTCAGAGTGGTGTGGGCAGTGGTGTAGCGCTGTGGGAGTGGTGTGTGCAGTGGTGTAGCGCTGTGGGTGTGCTGTGGGCAGTGGTGTAGTGCTGTGGGAGTGGTGTGGGCAGTGGTGTAGCGTTGTGGGTGTGCTTTGGGCAGTGGTGTAGTGCTGTGGGAGTGGTTTGGTTTGAGGTGTAGTGCTGTGATAATGGTGTGGGCAGTTGTGTAGCGCTGTGGGAGTGGTGTGGGCAGTGGTGTAATCTGTGGGAGTGTTGTGGGCAGTGGTGTAGCGCTGTGGGATTGGTGTGGGCAGTGGTGTAGCGCTGTGGGAGTGATGTGGGCAGTGGTGTAGTGCTGTGGGATGGTGTGGGCAGTAGTGTAGCGCTGTGGGAGTGGTGTGGGCAGTGGTGTAGCGCTGTGGGAGTGGTGTGGGCAGTGGTGTAGTGCTGTGGGATGGTGTGGGCAGTAGTGTAGCGCTGTGGGATTGGTGTGGGCAGTGGTGTAGAGCTGTGGGAGTGGTGTTGGCAGTGGTGTAGCGATGTGGGAGTGGAGTGGGCAGCGGTGAAGAGCTGTGGGAGTGGTGTGGGCTGTGGTGTAGCGACGTGGGAGTGGAGTGGGCAGCGGTGTAGCGCTGTGGGAGCGGTGTGGGCTGTGGTGTAGCGCTGCGGGATTGGTTTGGACTGTGGTTTAATGCTGTGGGAGTGGGGTGGGCAGTGGTGTAGCGCTGTGGGAGTGTTGTGGGTTGTGGTGTAGTGCTGTGGGAGTGGTGTGGGCAGTGGTGTAGTGCTGTGGGTGTGGTGTGGGCAGTGGTGTAGTGCTGTGGGAGTGGAGTGGCCAGTGGTGAAACGCTGTGGGAGTGGTGTGGGGAGAGGTGTAGCGCTCAAGGAGTGGTGTGGTCCGTGGTGTAGAGCTGTGGGAGTGTTGTGGGCAGTGGTATGAGCAGTGGTGTTGAGATGTGGGAATGGTGTGGGAAGTGGTGTAGCGCTGTGGGAGTGGTGTGTGCAGTGGTGTAGCGCTGTGGGGCAGGTGTGGGCAGTGGTGTAGAGCTGAGGAAGTGGTGTGGGCAGTGGTGTAGCGCTGTGGGAGTGGTGTGGGCAGTGGTTTAATGCTGTGGGAGTGGTTTGAACAGTGGTTTAATGCTGTGGGAGTGGTGAGGACAGTGGTGTAGCGCTGAGGGAGTGGGGAGGGCAGTGGTTTAATGCTGTGGGAGTGGTGTGCGCAGTGGTCTAGCGCTGTGGGAGAAGTGTGGGCAGTGATGTCGCGCTGTGGGAGTTGTGTGGGCAGTGGTTTAGCGCTGTGGGAGTGGCGTGGGCAGTGGTGTAGTGCTGTGGGAGAGGTGCGGGCAGTGGTGTAGCGCTGTGGGAGTGGTGTGGGTTGTGGTGTAGCGCTGTGGGAGTGATGTGGGTTGTGGTTTAGCGCTGTGGGAGAAGAGTGGCACTGGTCTTGCGCTGTGGGAGTGGCGTGGGCAGTGGTGTAGTGCTGTGGGAGAGGTGCGGGCAGTGGTGTAGCACTGTGGGAGTGGTGTGGGTTGTGGTTTAGTTCTGCGAGAGTGGTGTGGGCAGTCGTGTAGCGCTCAAGGAGTGGTGTGGGCAGTGGTGTAGTGCTGTGAGAGTTTTGTGGGCAGTGGTTCAGTGCTGTGGGAGTGTTGTGGGCAGTGATGTAGTGCTGTGGGAGAGGTTTGGACAGTGGTGTAGCGCTGTGGGAGAGGTGCGGGCAGTGGTGTAGTGCTGCAGCTGTGGTAAGGGCAGTGGTGTAGCGCTGTGGGAGTGGTGTGGGCAGTGGTGTAGCGCTGTGGGGCAGGTGTGGGCAGTGGTGTAGAGCTGAGGTAGTGGTGTGGGCAGTGGTGTAGCGCTGTGGGAGTGGTGTGGGCAATGGTTTAATGCTGTGGGAGTGGTTTGAACAGTGGTTTAATGCTTTGGGAGTGGTGAGGACAGTGGTGTAGCGCTGAGGGAGTGGGGTGGGCAGTGGTTTAATGCTGTGGGAGTGGTGTGCGCAGTGGTGTAGAGTTGTGGGAGTGGTGTGGGAAGTGGTGTAGTGCTGTCGGAGTGGTGTGGGATGTGGTTTAGCGCTGTGGGAGAAGAGTGGCACTGGTTTAGCGCTGTGGGAGTGGCGTGGGCAGTGGTGTAGTGCTGTGGGAGAGGTGCGGGCAGTGGTGTAGCGCTGTGGGAGTGGTGTGGGTTGTGGTTTAGTTCTGCGAGAGTGGTGTGGGCAGTCGTGTAGCGCTCAAGGAGTGGTGTGGGCAGTGGTGTAGTGCTGTGAGAGTGTTGTGGGCAGTGGTTCAGTGCTGTGGGAGTGTTGTGGGCAGTGATGTAGTGCTGTGGGAGAGGTTTGGACAGTGGTGTAGCGCTGTGGGAGAGGTGCGGGCAGTGGTGTAGTGCTGCAGGTGTGGTAAGGGCAGTGGTGTAGCGCTGTGGGAGTGGTGTGGGCAGTGGTGTAGTTCCTTGGGAGTGGTGTAGGTTGTGGTGTAGCGCAGTGGGAGTGGTGTGGGCAGTGGTGTAGTGCTGTGGGAGTGGTGTGGGTTGTGCTGTAGTGCTGTGGGAGTGATGTGGGCAGTGGTGAAACGCTGTGGGAGTGGTGTGGGCAGTGGTGTAACGCGTTCAGAGTGGTGTGGGCAGTGGTGTAGCGCTGTGGGAGTGGTGTGTGCAGTGGTGTAGCGCTGTGGGTGTGCTGTGGGCAGTGGTGTAGTGCTGTGGGAGTGGTGTGGGCAGTGGTGTAGCATTGTGGGTGTGCTTTGGGCAGTGGTGTAGTGCTGTGGGAGTGGTTTGGTTTGAGGTGTAGTGCTGTGATAATGGTGTGGGCAGTTGTGTAGCGCTGTGGGAGTGGTGTGGGCAGTGGTGTAATCTGTGGGAGTGTTGTGGGCAGTGGTGTAGCGCTGTGGGATTGGTGTGGGCAGTGGTGTAGCGCTGTGGGAGTGATGTGGGCAGTGGTGTAGTGCTGTGGGATGGTGTGGGCAGTATTGTAGCGCTGTGGGAGTGGTGTGGGCAGTGGTGTAGCGCTGGGGGAGAGGTGTGGGCAGTGGTGTAGCGCTGTGGGTGTGGTGTGGGCAGTGGTGTAGCGCTGTGGGAGTGGTGAGGGCAGTGGTGTAGCGCTGTGGGAATGGCGTGGGCAGTGGTGTAGCGCTGTGGGTGTGGTGTGGGCAGTAAGTGTAGTGCTGTGGGAGTGGTGTGGGCAGTGTTGTAGCGCTGGGGTGAGGTGTGGGCAGTGGTGTAGCGCTGTGGGAGTGGTGTGGGCAGTTGTGTAGCGCTGTTGGTGTGGTGCGGGCAGTGGTGTAGCGCTTTGGGGGCGCTGTGGGCGGTGGTGTAGTGCTGTGGGAATGGTGTGGGCAGTGGTGAAACGCTGTGGGATTGGTGTGGGCAGTGGTGAAACGCTGTGGGAGTGGTGTGGGCAGTGGTGTAACGCGTTCAGACTGGTGTGGGCAGTGGTGTAGCGCTGTGGGAGTGGTGAGGGCCGTGGTGTAATATGTGGGTGTGGTGTGGGCCGTGGTGTAGCGCTGTGGGAGTGGTGTGGGCAGTGGTGTAGCGCTGTGGGAGTGGTGTGGGCAGTGGTGTAGCGCTGTGGGAGTGGTGTGGGCAGTGGTGTAGCGCTGTGGGAGTGGTGTGGGCAGTGGTGTAGCGCTGTGGGAGTGGTGTGGGCAGTGGTGTAGCGATGTGGGAGTGGTGTGGGCAGTGGTGTAGCGCTGTGGGAGTGGTGTGGGCAGTGGTGTAGTGCTGTGGGAGTGGTGTGAGCAGTGGTGTAGCGCTGTGGGAGTGATGTGGGCAATGGTGTAGAGCTGTGGGAGTGGTGTTGGCAGTGGTGTAGCGATGTGGGAGTGGTGTGGGCAGTGGTGTAGCGATGTGGGAGTGGTGTGGGCAATCGTGTGAGCAGTGGTGTAGCGCTGTGGGAGTGATGGGGGCAGTGGTGTAGAGCTGTGGGAGTGGTATTGGCAGTGGTGTAGCGCTGTGGGAGTGTTGTGGGCAGTGGTGTAGTGCTGTGGGAGTGGTGTGGGCAGTGGTGTAGTGCTGTGGGAGTGGTGTGGGCAGTGGTGTAGTGCTGTGGGAATGGCGTGGGCAGTGGTGTAGTGCTGTGGGAGTGGTGTGGGTAGTGGTGTAGCGCTTTGGGAGTGGTGTGGGCAGTGGTGTAGCGCTGTGGGAGTGGTTTGGACATTGGTTTAATGCTGTGGGAGTTGGGTGGGCAGTGGTGTAGCGCTGTGGGAGTGGTGTGGGCAGTGGTGTAGTGCTGCGGGAGTGGTGTGTACAGTGGTGTAGCGCTGTGGGAATGGCGTGGGCAGTGGTGTAGCGCTGTGGGAGTGGTGTGGGCAGTAGTGTAGCATTGTGCGTGTGCTGTAGGCAGTGGTGTAGTGCTGTGGGAGTGGCGTGGGCAGTGGTGTAGCGCTGTGGGAGTGGTGTGGGCAGTGGTGTAGCGCTGTGGGAGTGGTGTGGGCAGTGGTGTAGTGCTGTGGTCGTGGTGTGGGCAGTGGTGTAGCGCTGTGGGAGTGGTGTGGGCAGCGGTGTTGCGCGGTGGGAGTGGTGTGGGCAGTGGTGTAGCGCTGTGGGAGTGGTGTGGGCTGAGGTGTAGCACTGTGGGAGTGGTGTGGGCAGTGGTGTAGTGCTGTGGGAGTGATGTGGGCAGTGGTATAGTGCTGAGGGAGTGGTTTGGTTTGTGGTGTAGTGCTGAGGGAGTGGTGTGGGCAGTGGTGTTGCGCTGTTGGAGTGGTGTGGGCAGAGGTGTGGCGCTGTGGGAGTGGTGTGGGCAGTGCTGTAGCGATGTGTGAGTGGTGTGGGCAGTGGTGTAGTGCTGTGAGAGTGGTGTGGGCAGTGGTGTTGCGCTGTGGGAGTGGTGTGGGCAGTGGTGTAGCACTGGGGAGAGGTGTGGGCAGTGGTGTAGCGCGGTGGGAGTGGTGTGGGCAGTGGTGTAGCGCTGTGGGAGTGGTGTGGGTTGTGGTGTAGCGCTGTGGGAGTGGTGTGGGCAGTGGTGTAGCGCTGTGGGAGTGGTGTGGGCTGAGGTGTAGCGCTGTGGGAGTGGTGTGGGCAGTGGTGTAGTGCTGTGGGAGTGATGTGGGCAGTGGTATAGTGCTGGGGGAGTGGTGTGGACAGTGGTGTAGCGCTGTGGGAATAGTGTGGGCAGTGGTGTAGCACTGTGGGAGTGGTGTGGGCAGTGGTGTAGCGCTGTGTGAGTAGTGTGGGCTTCGGTGTAGTGCTGTAGGAGTTGTGTGGGCAGTGGTGTAGCGCTGTGGGAGTGTTGTGGGCAGTGGTATAGTGCTGAGGCTGTGGTGTGGGCAGTGGTGTAGTGCTGTGGGATTGTTGTGGGCAGTGGCTTAGCGCTGTGGGTGTGGTGTGGGCAGTGGTGTAGTGCTGTGGAAGTGGTGTGGGCAGTGGTGTAGAGCTGTGGGTGTTGTGTGGGTTGTGGTGTAGCGCTGTGGGAGTGTTGTGGGCGGTGGTGTACCGCTGTGGGAGTGGTGTGGGCAGTGGTGTAGTGCTGTGGGAGTGGTGTGGGCAGTGGTGTAGTGCTGTGGGAGAGTTCTGAGATGTGGTGTAGCGCTGTGGGAGTGTTGTGGGCGGTGGTGTAGCGCTGTGGGATTGGTGTGGGCAGTGGTGTAGCGCTGTGGGAGTGTTGTGGGCGGTGGTGTAGCGCTGTGGGAGTGGTGTGGTCAGTGGTCTAGCGCTGTGGGAGTGTTGTGTGCAGTGGTGTAGTGCTGTGGGAGATGTGTTGGCAGTGGTTTAGTGCTGTCGGAGTGTTGTGGGCAGTGGATTAACGCAGTGGGAGTGGTGTGGGCAGTGGTGTAGCACTGTGGGAGTGATGTGGGCAGTGGTGTAGCGCTGTGGGAGTGGTGTGGGCAGTGGTGTAGCGCTGTGGGAGTGGTGTGGGCAGTGGTGTAGCGATGTGGGAGTGGTGTGGGCAGTGGTGTAGTGCTGTGGGAGTGGTGTGGGCAGTGGTGTAGTGCTGTGGGAGTGGTATGGGCAATCGTGTGAGAAGTGGTGTAGCGCTGTGGGAGTGATGTGGGCATTGGTGAAGAGCTGTGGGAGTGGTGTGCGCAGTGGTGTAGCGCTGTGGGAGTGGTGTGGGCAGTGGTGAAGAGCTGTGGGAGTGATGTGGGCAGTGGTGAAGAGCTGTGGGAGTGATGTGGGCAGTGGTGAAGAGCTGTGGGAGTTGTGTGCGCAGTGGTGTAGCGCTGTGGGAGTGGTGTGGGCAGTGGTGAAGAGCTGTGGGAGTGATGTGGGCAGTGGTGTAGCTTTGTGGGAGTGGAGTGGGCAGTGGTGAAGAGCTGTGGGAGTGGTTTGGGCAGTGGTGTAGCGCTGTGGGAGTGGTGTGGGCAGTGGTGTAGCGCTGTGGGAGTGGTTTGGACATTGGTTTAATGCTGTGGGAGTTGGGTGGGCAGTGGTGTAGCGCTGTGGGAGTGGTGTGGGCAGTGGTGTAGCCCTGTGGGAGTGGTTTGGACATTGGTTTAATGCTTTGGCAGCGGTGTGGGCAGTGGTGTAGGGCTGCGGGATTGGTTTGGACTGTGGTTTAATGCTGTGGGAGTGGGGTGGGCAGTGGTGTAGAGCTGTGGGAGTGGTTGGGGAGTGGTGTAGTGCTGCGGGAGTGGTGTGTACAGTGGTGTAGCGCTGTGGGAATGGCGTGGGCAGTGGTGTAGTGCTGTGGGAGTGGTGTGGGCAGTGGTATAGCGCTGGGGGAGAGGTGTGGGCAGTAGTGTAGCGCTGTGGGTGTGGAGTGGGCAGTGGTGTAGCGCTGTGGAAGTGGTGTGGGCAGTGGTGCAGCGCTGTGGGTGTGGAGTGGGCGGTGGTGTAGTGCTGTGGGAGTGGTGTGGGCAGTGGTGTAGCACTGTGGGTGTGCTGTGGGCAGTTGTGTAGCGCTGTGGGATTGTTGTGGGCAGTGGTGTTGCGCTGTGGGAGTGGTGTGGGCAGTGGTGTAGCGCTGTGGGAGTGGTGTGGACAGTGGTGTAGCCCTGGGGAGAGGTGTGGACAGTGGTGTAGTGCTGTGAGAGTGGTGTGGGCAGTGGTGTTGCGCGGTGGGAGTGGTGTGGGCAGTGGTGTAGCGCTGTGGGAGTGGTGTGGGCTGAGGTGTAGCACTGTGGGAGTGGTGTGGGCAGTGGTGTAGTGCTGTGGGAGTGATGTGGGCAGTGGTATAGTGCTGGGGGAGTGGTTTGGTTTGTGGTGTAGTGCTGAGGGAGTGGTGTGGGCAGTGGTGTTGCGCTGTGGGAGTGGTGTGGGTAGAGGTGTAGCGCTGTGGGAGTGGTGTGGGCAGTGCTGTAGCGATGTGTGAGTGGTGTGGGCAGTGGTGTAGTGCTGTGAGAGTGGTGTGGGCAGTGGTGTTGCGCTGTGGGAGTGGTGTGGGCAGTGGTGTAGCCCTGAGGAGAGGTGTGGGCAGTGGTGTAGCGCGGTGGGAGTGGTGTGGGCAGTGGTGTAGCGCTGTGGGTGTGGTGTGGGCAGTGGTGCAACGCTGTGGGAGCGGTGTCGTGAGTGGTGTAGTGCTGTGGGAGTGGTGTGGGCCGTGGTGTAGAGCGTTGGGAGTTGTGTGGGCAGTGATGTAGTGCTGTGGGAGAGGTGTGGACAGTGGTGTAGCGCT
This sequence comes from Cetorhinus maximus, assembly GCF_964194155.1. Taxonomy (NCBI): domain Eukaryota; kingdom Metazoa; phylum Chordata; class Chondrichthyes; order Lamniformes; family Cetorhinidae; genus Cetorhinus; species Cetorhinus maximus. The sequence goes on from NW_027596148.1 coordinate 120,086, forward strand.
GTGGGAATGGCGTGGGCAGTGGTGTAACGCTGTGGGAGTGGTGTGGGCAGTAGTGTAGCGCTGGGGGAGAGGTGTGGGCAGTGGTGTAGCGCTGGGGGAGAGGTGTGGGCAGTGGTGTAGCGCTGTGGGTGTGCTGTGGGCAGTTGTGTAGCCTTGTGGGAATTTTGTGGGCAGTGGAGTAGCGCTGTGGGAGTGGTGTGGGTTGTGGTGTAGCGCTGAGGGTGTGGTGTAGGCAGTGGTGTAGTGCTGTGGGAGAGTTGAGAGATGTGGTGTAACGCATTGGGTGTTGTGTGGGCAGTGGTGTAACGCTGTGGGAGTGTTGTGGGCAGTGGTGTAACGCAGTGGGAGTGGTGTGGGCCGTGGTGTAGTGCTGTGGGAGGTGTGTGGGCAATGGTGTAGCGCTGTGGGAGTGTTGTGGGCAGTGGTGTAACGCATTGGGTGTTGTGTGGGCAGTGGTGTAGTGCTGCGGGTGTGGTGTGGGCAGTGGTGTAACGCTGTGGGAGTGGTGTGGGTTGTGGTGTAACGCTGTGGGAGTAGTGTGCGCAGTGGTGTAGTGCTGAGGGAGTGGTGTGTGCACTGGTGTAGTGCTGTGAGATTGGTAAGGGCAGTGGTGTAGCGCTGTGGGAGTGGTGTGGGCAGTGGTGTAGCGCTGTGGGAGTGGTGTGGGTTGTGGTGTAACGCTGTGGGAGTGGTGTGCGCAGTGGTGTAGTGCTGTGGGAGTGATGTGGGCAGTGGTGTAGCGCTGTGGGAGTTGTGTGAGTTGTGGTGTAGCGCTGTGGGTGTGGTGTGCGCAGTGGTGTAGCGCTGTGGGAGTGGTGTGGGTTGTGGTGTAGCGCTGAGGGAGTGGTGTGGGCAGTGGTGTAGCGCTGTGGGAGTGGTGTGGGCTGAGGTGTAGCGCTGTGGGACTGGTGTGGGCAGTGGTGTAGTGCTGTGGGAGTGATGTGGGCAGTGGTATAGTGCTGGGGGAGTGGTGTGGACAGTGGTGTAGCGCTGTGGGAATAGTGTGGGCAGTGGTGTAGCGCTGTGGGAGTGGTGTGGGCAGTGGTGTCGCGCTGTGTGAGTAGTGTGGGCTTCGGTGTAGTGCTGTAGGAGTTGTGTGGGCAGTGGTGTAGCGCTGTAGGAGTGGTGTGGGCACTGGTGTAGCGCTGTGGGAGTGTTGTGGGCAGTGGTATAGTGCTGAGGCTGTGGTGTGGGCAGTGGTGTAGTGCTGTGGGAGTGTTGTGGGCAGTGGTTTAGCGCTGTGGGTGTGGTATGGGCAGTGGTGTAGTGCTGTGGAAGTGGTGTGGGCAGTGGTGTAGAGCTGTGGGTGTTGTGTGGGTTGTGGTGTAGCGCTGTGGGAGTGTTGTGGGCGGTGGTTTAGCGCTGTGGGATTGGTGTGGGCAGTGGTGTAGTGCTGTGGGAGTGGTGTGGGCAGTGGTGTAGTGCTGTGGGAGTGTTGTGAGAAGTGGTGTAGCGCTGTGGGAGTGTTCTGGGCGGTGGTGTAGCGCTGTGGGAGTGGTGTGGGCAGTGGTGTAGCGCTGTGGGAGTGTTGTGGGCGGTGGTGTAGCGCTGTGGGAGTGGTGTGGTCAGTGGTCTAGCGCTGTGGGAGTGGTGTGTGCAGTGGTGTCGTGCTGTGGGAGATGTGTTGGCAGTGGTTTAGTGCTGTCGGAGTGTTGTGGGCGGTGGATTAACGCAGTGGGAGTGGTGTGGGCAGTGGTGTAGCGCTATGGGTGTGGTGTGGGCAGTGGTGCAACGCTGTGGGAGTGGTGTCGTGAGTGGTGTAGTGCTGTGGGAGTGGCGTGGGCAGTGGTGTAACGCTGTGGGAGTGGTGTGGGCAGTAGTGTAGTGCTGTGGGAGTGGTGTGGGCAGTGGTGTAGCGCTGGGGGAGAGGTGTGGGCAGTGGTGTAGCGCTGTGGGTGTGCTGTGGGCAGTTGTGTAGCCTTGTTGGAATTTTGTGGGCAGTGGAGTAGCGCTGTGGGAGTGGTGTGGGTTGTGGTGTAGTGCTGTGGGAGAGTTGTGAGAAGTGGTGTAACGCATTGGGTGTTGTGTGGGCAGTGGTGTAACGCTGTGGGAGTGTTGTGGGCAGTGGTGTAACGCAGTGGGAGTGGTGTGGGCAGTGGTGTAGTGCTGTGGGAGGTGTGTGGGCAGTGGTGTAGCGCTGTGGGAGTGTTGTGGGCAGTGGTGTAACGCATTGGGTGTTGTGTGGGCAGTGGTGTAACGCTGTGGGAGTGGTGTCGGGAGTGGTGAAGTGCTGTGGGAGTGGTGTGTGCACTGGTGTAGCGCTGTGGGAGTGGTGTGGGCAGTGTTGTAGCGCTGTGGGAGTGGTGTGGGCAGTGGTGTAGCGCTGTGGGAGTGGTGTGGGCAGTGGTGTAGCGACATGGGAGTGGAGTGGGCAGCGGTTTAGTGCTGTGGGAGATGTGTGGGCTGTGGTGTAACGCTGTGGGAGTGGTGTGGGCAGTAGTGTCGTGCTGTAGGAGTGTTGTGGGCAGTGGTGTAGCGGTGTGGGAGTAGTTTGGTTTGTGGTGTAGCGCTGAGGGAGTGTTGTGGGCAGTGGTGTAGCGCTGTGGGATTGGTGTGGGCAGTGGTGTAGCGCTGTGGGAGTGGTGTGAGCAGTAGTGTAGCGCTGTGGGAGTGATGTGGGCAGTGGTGTAGCGCTGTGGGAGTGGTGTGGGCAGTGGTGTAGCGCTGTGGGAGTGGTGTAGGCAGTGGTGTAGCGATGTGGGAGTGGTGTGGGCAGTGGTGTAGTGCTGTGGGAGTGGTATGGGCAATCGTGTGAGCAGTGGTGTAGCGCTGTGGGAGTGGTGTGGGCAGTGGTGTAGCGCGGTGCGAGTGGTGTGGGCAGTGGTGTAGCGCTGTGGGAGTGGTGTGGGTTGTGGTGTAGCGCTGTGGGAGTGGTGTGGGCAGTGGTGTAGCACTGTGGGAGTGGTGTGGGCAGTGGTGTAGTGCTTTGGGAGTGATGTGGGCAGTGGTATATTGCTGGGGGAGTGGTGTGGACAGTGGTATAGCGCTGTGGGAATAGTGTGGGCAGTGGTGTAGCGCTGTGGGAGTGGTGTGGGCAGTGGTGTAGCGCTGTGGGAGTGGTGTGGGCTGAGGTGTAGCACTGTGGGAGTGGTGTGGGCAGTGGTTTAGCGCTGTGGGAGTGGTGTGTGCAGCGGTGTAGCGCTGTGTGAGTAGTGTGGGCTTCGGTATAGTGCTGTAGGAGTTGTGTGGGCAGTGGTGTAGCGCTGTAGGAGTGGTGTGGGCACTGGTGTAGCGCTGTGGGTGTGTTGTGGGCAGTGGTATAGTGCTGAGGCTGTGGTGTGGGCAGTGGTGTAGTGCTGTGGGAGTGTTGTGGGCAGTGGTTTAGCGCTGTGGGTGTGGTGTGGGCAGTGGTGTAGTGCTGTGGACGTGGTGTTGGCAGTGGTGTAGAGCTGTGGGTGTTGTGTGGGTTGTGGTGTAGCGCTGTGGGAGTGGTGTGTGCAGTGGTGTAGTGCTGTGGGAGAGTTGTGAGAAGTGGTGTAGCGCTGTGGGAGTGGTGTGGGCAGTGGTCTAGCGCTGTGGGAGTGGTGTGTGCAGTGGTGTAGTGCTGTGGGAGATATGTTGGCAGTGGTTTAGTGCTGTCGGAGTCGTGTGGGATATGGAGAAGTGCTGTGGGAGTGTTGTGGGCAGTGGATTAACGCTGTGGGTGTGGTGTGGGCAGTGGTGTAGCGCTGTGGGTGTTGTGTGGGCAGTGGTGCAACGCTGTGGGAGTGGTGTCGTGAGTGGTGTAGTGCTGTGGGAGTGGTGTGGGCCGTGGTGTAGAGCTGTGGGAGTTGTGTGGGCAGTGGTGTGAGCAGTGGTGTAGAGATGTGGGAGTGGTGAGGGTAGTGGTTAAGTGCTGTGGGAGTGGTGTGGGCAGTGATGTAGCGCTGTGGGAGAGGTGTGGACAGTGGTGTAGCGCTGTGGGAATGGCGTGGGCAGTGGTGTTGCGCTGTGGGAGTGGTGTGGGCAGTAGTGTAGTGCTGTGGGAGTGGTGTGGGCAGTGGTGTAGCGCTGGGGGAGAGGTGTGGGAAGTGGTGTAGCGCTGTGGGTGTGCTGTGGGCAGTTGTGTAGCCTTGTGGGAATTTTGTGGGCAGTGGAGTAGCCCTGTGGGAGTGCTGTGGGTTGTGGTGTAGCGCTGAGGGTGTGGTGTATGCAGTGGTGTAGTGCTGTGGGAGAGTTGTGAGAAGTGGTGTAGTGCTGTGGGAGTGTTGTGGGCAGTGGTGTAACGCAGTGGGAGTGGTGTGGGCAGTGGTGTAGCGCTGTGGGAGTGTTGTGGGCAGTGGTGTAACGCATTGGGTGTTGTGTGGGCAGTGGTGTAGTGCTGCGGGTGTGGTGTGGTCAGTGGTGTAGCGCTGTGGGAGTGGTGTGGGCAGTGGTGTAGCGCTGTGGGAGTGGTGTGGGTTGTGGTGTAGCGCTGTGGGTGTGGTCTGCGCAGTGGTGTAGCGCTGTGGGAGTGGTGTGGGGAGTGGTGTAGTGCTGTGGGAGTGTTGTGGGTTGTGGTGTAGTGCTGTGGGAGTGGTGTGGGGAGTGGTGTAGTGCTGCGGGAGTGGTGTGTACAGTGGTGTAGCGCTGTGGGAGTGGTGTGGTCAGTGGTGTAGCGCTGGGGGAGAGGTGTGGGCAGTAGTGTAGAGCTGTGGGTGTGGAGTGGGCAGTGGTGTAGCGCTGTGGGAGTGGTGTGGGCAGTGGTGTAGCGCTGTGGGAGTGGTGTGGGCAGTGGTGTAGCGCTGTGGGTGTGCTGTGGGCGGTGGTGTAGTGCTGTGGGAGTGGTGTGGGTTGTGGTGTAGTGCTGTGGGAGTGGTGTGGGCTGTGGTGTAGCGCTGTGGGAGTGGTATGTGTTGTGGTGTAGTGCTGTGGGAGTGGTGTTGGCAGTGGTGTAGCGCTGTGGGAGAGGTATGGGCATTGGTGTTGTACTGTGGGAGTGGTGTGGCCAGTGGTGTAGCGCTGTGGGAGTGGTCTGGGCAGTGGTGAAACGCTGTGGGAGTGGTGTGGGCAGAGGTGTAGTGCTGTGGGAGTGGTGTGGTCCGTGGTGTAGAGCTGTGGGAGTTGTGTGGGCAGTGATGTCGCGCTGTGGGAGTGTTGTGGGCAGTGGTATGAGCAGTGGTGTTGAGATGTGGGAATGGTGTGGGAAGTGGTGTAGTGCTGTGGGAGAGGTGTGGGCAGTGAAGTAGCGCTGTGGGAGAGTTGTAGGTTGTGGTGTAGTGCTGTGGGAGTGGTGTGGGCAGTGGTGTAGTGCTGCGGGTGTGGTGTGTACAGTGGTGTAGCGCTGTGGGAGTGGTGTGGGCAGTGGTGTTGCGCTGTGGGAGTGGTGTGGGCAGTGGTGTAGCGCTGCTGGATTGGTTTGGACTGTGGTTTAATGCTGTGGGAGTGGTGTGGGCAGTGGTGTAGTGCTGCGTGAGTGGTGTGTACAGTGGTGTAGCGCTGTGGGAATGGCGTGGGCAGTGGTGTATCGCTGTGGGAGTGGTGTGGGCAGTAGTGTCGTGCTGTGGGAGTGGTGTGGGCAGTGGTGTAGCGGTGTGGGAGTGGTTTGGTTTGTGGTGTAGCGCTGAGGGAGTGTTGTGGGCAGTGGTGTAGCGCTGTGGGATTGGTGTGGGCAGTGGTGTAGCGCTGTGGGAGTGGTGTGAGCAGTGGTGTAGCGCTGTGGGAGTGATGTGGGCAGTGGTGTAGCGCTGTGGGAGTGGTGTGGGCAGTGGTGTAGCGCTGTGGGAGTGGTGTGGGCAGTGGTGTCGCGATGTGGGAGTGGTGTGGGCTGTGGTGTAGCGCTGTGGGAGTGGTATGGGCAATCGTGTGAGCAGTGGTGTAGCGCTGTGGGAGTGGTGTGGGCAGTGGTGTAGCGCGGTGGGAGTGGTGTGGGCAGTGGTGTAGCGCTGTGGGAGTGGTGTGGGTTGTGGTGTAGCGCTGTGGGAGTGGTGTGGGCAGTGGTGTAGCGCTGTGGGAGTGGTGTGGGCTGAGGTGTAGCACTGTGGGAGTGGTGTGGGCAGTGGTGTAGTGCTGTGGGAGTGATGTGGGCAGTGGTATAGTGCTGGGGGAGTGGTGTGGACAGTGGTGTAGCGCTGTGGGAATAGTGTGGGCAGTGGTGTAGCGCTGTGGGAGTGTTGTGGGCAGTGGTGTAGCGCTGTGGGAGTGGTGTGGGCTGAGGTGTAGCGCTGTGGGAGTGATGTGGGCAGTGGTGTAGCGCTGTGGGAGTGGTGTGGGCAGTGGTGTAGCGCTGTGGGAGTGGTGTGGGCAGTGGTGTAGCGATGTGGGAGTGGTGTGGGCTGTGGTGTAGCGCTGTGGGAGTGGTATGGGCAATCGTGTGAGCAGTGGTGTAGCGCTGTGGGAGTGGTGTGGGCAGTGGTGTAGCGCGGTGGGAGTGGTGTGGGCAGTGGTGTAGCGCTGTGGGAGTGGTGTGGGTTGTGGTGTAGCGCTGTGGGAGTGGTGTGGGCAGTGGTGTAGCGCTGTGGGAGTGGTGTGGGCTGAGGTGTAGCACTGTGGGAGTGGTGTGGGCAGTGGTGTAGTGCTGTGGGAGTGATGTGGGCAGTGGTATAGTGCTGGGGGAGTGGTGTGGACAGTGGTGTAGCGCTGTGGGAATAGTGTGGGCAGTGGTGTAGCGCTGTGGGAGTGTTGTGGGCAGTGGTGTAGCGCTGTGGGAGTGGTGTGGGCTGAGGTGTAGCACTGTGGGAGTGGTGTGGGCAGTGGTTTAACGCTGGGGGAGAGGTTTGGGCAGTGGTGTAGTGCTGTTGGTGTGGTGTGGGTTGTGGTTTAGCGCTGTGGGAGTGGTGTGTGCAGTGGTGTAGCGCTGTGTGAGTAGTGTGGGCTTCGGTATAGTGCTGTAGGAGTTGTGTGGGCAGTGGTGTAGCGCTGTAGGAGTGGTGTGGGCACTGGTGTAGCGCTGTGGGTGTGTTGTGGGCAGTGGAATAGTGCTGAGGCTGTGGTGTGGGCTGTGGTGCAGTGCTGTGGGAGTGTTGTGGGCAGTGGTTTAGATCTGTGGGTGTAGTGTGGGCAGTGGTGTAACGCTGTGGGAGTGGTGTGGGCAGTGGTGTAGTGCTGTGGGAGTGGTAAGGGCAGTTGTGTAGCGTTGTGGGAGTGGTGTGGGTTGTGGTGTAGTGCTGTGGGAGTGGTGTGGGCAGTGGTGTAGCGCTGTGGGAGTGGTGTGCGCAGTGGTGTAGCGCTGTGGGCGTGGTAAGGGCAGTTGTGTAGCGTTGTGGGAGTGGTGTGGGTTGTGGTGTAGTGCTGTGGGAGTGGTGTGGGCAGTGGTGTAGTGCTGTGGGAGTGGTGTGTGTTGTGGTGTAGTGCTGTGGGAGTGGTGTGTGTTGTGGTGTAGCGCTGTGGGAGTGGTGTGGGTTGTGGTATAGCGCTGTGGGAGAGGTATGGGCATTGGTGTTGTGCTGTGGGAGTGGTGTGGCCAGTGGTGAAACGCTGTGGGAGTGGTGTGGGCAGAGGTGTAGCGCTCAAGGAGTGGTGTGGTTCGTGGTGTAGAGCTGTGGGAGTTGTGTGGGCAGTGATGTCGCGCTGTGGGTGTGTTGTGGGCAGTGGTATGAGCAGTGGTGTTGAGATGTGGGAATGGTGTGGGAAGTGGTGTAGCGCTGTGGGAGAGGTGTGGGCAGTGAAGTAGCGCTGTGGGAAAGTTGCGGGCAGTGGTGTAGTGCTGTGGGAGAGGTGCGGGCAGTGGTGTAGAGCTGAGGAAGTGGTGTGGGCAGTTCTCTAGCGCTGTGGGAGTGGTGTGGGCAGTGGTTTAATGCTGTGGGAGTGGTTTGAACAGTGGTTTAATGCTGTGGGAGTGGTGAGGACAGTGGTGTAGCGCTGTGGGAGTGGTGTGGGCAGTGATGTCGCGCTGTGGGAGTTGTGTGGGCAGTGGTGTAGAGATGTGGGAGTGGTGTGCGAAGTGGTGTAGTGCTGTCGGAGTGGTGTGGGATGTGGTTTAGCGCTGTGGGAGAATTGTGGGCACTGGTTTATCGCTGTGGGAGTGGTGTGGGTTGTGGTGTAGCGCAGTGGGAGTGTTGTGGGTTGTGGTTTAGATCTGCGAGAGTGGTGTGGGCAGTCGTGTAGCGCTCAAGGAGTGGTGTGGGCAGTGGTGTAAAGCTGTGGGAGTTGTGTGGGAAGTGTAGTGCTGTGAGAGTGTTGTGGGCAGTGGTTCAGTGCTGTGGGAGTGTTGTGGGCAGTGATGTAGTGCTGTGGGAGAGGTTTGGACAGTGGTGTAGCGCTGTGGGAGAGGTGCGGGCAGTGGTGTAGTGCTGCAGGTGTGGTAAGGGCAGTGGTGTAGCGCTGTGGGAGTGGAGTGGGCAGTGGTGTAGCGCTCTGGAAGTGGTGTGGGCTGTGGTGTAGCGCTGGGGGAATGGTGTGGGCAGTGGTGTAGTGCAGTGGGAGTGGTGTGGGCTGTGGTGTAGCGCTGTGGGAGTGGTGTGTGCAGTGGTGTAGCGCTGTGGGTGTGCTGCGGGCAGTGGTGTAGTGCTGTGGGAGTGGTGTGGGCAGTGGTGTAGCGTTGTGGGTGTGCTTTGGGCAGTGGTGTAGTGCTGTGGGAGTGGCGTGGGCATTGGCGTATTGCTATGGGAGTGGTTTGGTTTGAGGTTTAGTGCTGTGATAATGGTGTGGGCAGTGGTTTAGCGCTGTGGGAGTGTTGTGGGCAGTTGTGTAGCGCAGTGGGAGTGGTGTGGCAGTGGTGTAGTGCTGTGGGAGAGGTGTGGGCAGTGGTGTAGTGCTGTGGGAGTGGTGTGGGCAGTGGTGTAATCTGTGGGAGTGGTGTGGGCAGTGGTGTAGCGCTGTGGGAGTGGTTTGGTTTGTGGTGTAGTGCTGAGGGAGTGTTGTGGGCAGTGGTGTAGCGCTGTGGGAGTGGTGTGGGCAGTGGTGTAGTGCTGTGGGAGAGGTGTGGGCAGTGGTGTAGTGCTGTGGGAGTGGTGTGGGCAGTGGTGTAATCTGTGGGAGTGGTGTGGGCAGTGGTGTAGCGCTGTGGGAGTGGTTTGGTTTGTGGTGTAGTGCTGAGGGTGTGTTGTGGGCAGTGGTGTAGCGCTGTCGGAGTGGTGTGGGCAGTGGTGTAGCGCTGTGGGATTGGTGTGGGCAGTGGTGTAGAGCTATGGGAGTGATGTGGGCAGTGGTGTAGCGCTGTGGGAGTGGTGTGGGCAGTGGTGTAGCGCTGTTGGAGTGGTGTTGGCAGTGGTGTAGCGGTGTGGGAGTGGTTTGGTTTGTGGTGTAGTGCTGAGGGAGTGTTGTGGGCAGTGGTGTAGCGCTGTGGGATTGGTGTGGGCAGTGGTGTAGCGCTGTGGGAGTGGTGTGGGCAATCGTGAGAGCAGTGCTGTAGCGCTGTGGGAGTGGTGTTGGCAGTGGTGTAGCGATGTGGGATTGGTGTGGGCAGTGGTGTAGTGCTGTGGGAGTGGTGTGGGCAATCGTGAGAGCAGTGCTGTAGCGCTGTGGGAGTGGTGTTGGCAGTGGTGTAGCGATGTGGGAGTGGAGTGGGCAGCGGTGAAGAGCTGTGGGAGTGGTGTGGGCAGTGGTGTAGCGCTGTGGGAGTGGTGTGGGCAGTGGTGTAGCGCTGAGGGTGTGGTGTGGGCAGTGGTGTTGCGCTGTGGGAGTGGTGTGGGCAGTGGTGTAGCGCTGCGGGATTGGTTTGGACTGTGGTTTAATGCTGTGGGATTGGTGAGGGCAGTGGTGTATCGCTGTGGGAGTGGTGTGGGCAGTGGTGTAGTGCTGCGGGAGTGGTGTGTACAGTGGTGTAGCTCTGTGGGAATGGCGTGGGCAGTGGTGTATCGCTGTGGGAGTGGTGTGGGCAGTAGTGTCGTGCTGTGGGAGTGGTGTGGGCAGTGGTGTAGCGGTGTGGGAGTGGTTTGGTTTGTGGTGTAGTGCTGAGGGAGTGTTGTGGGCAGTGGTGTAGCGCTGTGGGATTGGTGTGGGCAGTGGTGTAGCGCTGTGGGAGTGGTGTGAGCAGTGGTGTAGCGCTGTGGGAGTGATGTGGGCAGTGGTGTAGCGCTGTGGGAGTGGTGTGGGCAGTGGTGTAGCGCTGTGCGAGTGGTGTGGGCAGTGGTGTAGCGCTGTGGGAGTGATGTGGGCAGTGGTGTAGCGCTGTGGGAGTGGTGTGGGCAGTGGTGTAGTGCTGTGGGAGTGGTGTGGGCAGTGGTGTAGTGCTGTGGGAGTGGTATGGGCAATCGTGTGAGCAGTGGTGTAGCGCTGTGGGAGTGATGTGGTCAGTGGTGAAGAGCTGTGGGAGTGGTGTGCGCAGTGGTGTAGCGATGTGGGAGTGGTGTGGGCAGTGGTGAAGAGCTGTGGGAGTGGTGTGAGCAGTGGTGTAGCGATGTGGGAGTGGAGTGGGCAGTGGTGAAGAGCTGTGGGAGTGATGTGGGCAGTGGTGTAGCGATGTGGGAGTGGAGTGGGTAGTGGTGAAGAGATGTGGGAGTGGTGTGGGCAGTGGTGTAGCGCTGTGGGAGTGGTGTGGGCAGTGGTGTAGCGCTGTGGGAGTGGTTTGGACATTGGTTTAATGCTGTGGGAGTTGGGTGGGCAGTGGTGTAGGGCTGCGGGATTGGTTTGGACTGTGGTTTAATGCTGTGGGAGTGGGGTGGGCAGTGGTGTAGCGCTGTGGGAGTGTTGTGGGTTGTGGTGTAGTGATGTGGGAGTGGTTGGGGAGTGGTGTAGTGATGCTGGAGTGGTGTGTACAGTGGTGTAGCGCTGTGGGAATGGCGTGGGCAGTGGTGTAGTGCTGTGGGAGTGGTGTGGGCAGTGGTGTAGCGCTGGGGGAGAGGTGTGGGCAGTAGTGTAGCGCTGTGGGTTTGGAGTGGGCAGTGGTGTAGCGCTGTGGGAGTGGTGTGGGCAGTGGTGTAGCGCTGTGGGTGTGGAGTGGGCGGTGGTGTAGTGCTGTGGGAGTGGTGTGGGCAGTGGTGTAGCACTGGGGGTGTGCTGTGGGCGGTGGTGTAGTGCTGTGGGAGTGGTGTGGGCAGTGGTGTAGCATTGTGGGTGTGCTGTGGGCAGTTGTGTAGCGCTGTGGGATTGTTGTGGGCAGTGGTGTAGCGCTGTGAGAGTGGTGTGGGCAGTGGTGTTGCGCTGTGGGAGTGGTGTGGGCAGTGGTGTAGCGCTGTGGGAGTGGTGTGGGCAGTGGTGTAGCCCTGGGGAGAGGTGTGGGCAGTGGTGTAGTGCTGTGAGAGTGGTGTGGGCAGTGGTGTTGCGCGGTGGGAGTGGTGTGGGCAGTGGTGTAGCGCTGTGGGAGAGGTGTGGGCAGTGGTGTAGCGCGGTGGGAGTGGTGTGGGCAGTGGTGTAGCGCTGTGGGAGTGGTGTGGTTTGTGGTGTAGCGCTGTGGGAGTGGTGTGGGCAGTGGTGTAGCGCTGTGGGAGTGGTGTGGGCTGAGGTGTAGCGCTGTGGGAGTGGTGTGGGCAGTGGTGTAGTGCTGTGGGAGTGATGTGGGCAGTGGTATAGTGCTGGGGGAGTGGTGTGGACAGTGGTGTAGCGCTGTGGGAATAGTGTGGGCAGTGGTGTAGCGCTGTGGGAGTGGTGTGGGCAGTGGTGTAGCGCTGTGTGAGTAGTGTGGGCTTCGGTGTAGTGCTGTAGGAGTTGTGTGGGCAGTGGTGTAGCGCTGTAGGAGTGGTGTGGGCACTGGTGTATCGCTGTGGGAGTGTTGTGGTCAGTGGTATAGTGCTGAGGCTGTGGTGTGGGCAGTGGTGTAGTGCTGTGGGAGTGTTGTGGGCAGTGGTTTAGCGCTGTGGGTGTGGTGTGAGAAGTGGTGTAGTGCTGTGGAAGTGGTGTGGGCAGTGGTGTAGAGCTGTGGGTGTTGTGTGGGTTGTGGTGTAGCGCTGTGGGAGTGTTGTGGGCGGTGGTGTAGCGCTGTGGGAGTGGTGTGGGCAGTGGTGTAGCGCTGTGGGAGTGTTGTGGGCGGTGGTGTAGCGCTGTGGGAGTGGTGTGGTCAGTGGTCAAGCGCTGTGGGAGTGGTGTGTGCAGTGGTGTAGTGCTGTGGGAGATGTGTTGGCAGTGGTTTAGTGCTGACGGATTGTTGTGGGCAGTGGATTAACGCAGTGGGAGTGGTGTGGGCAGTGGTGTAGCGCTGTGGGAGTGATGTGGGCAGTGGTGTAGCGCTGTGGGAGTGGTGCTGGCAGTGGTGTAGCGCTGTGGGAATGGTGTGGGCAGTGGTGTAGCGATGTGGGTGTGGTGTGGGCAGTGGTGTAGTGCTGTGGGAGTGGTGTGTGCAGTGATGTAGTGCTGTGGGAGTGGTATGGGCAATCGTGTGAGCAGTGGTGTAGCGCTGTGGGAGTGATGTGGGCAGTGGTGAAGAGCTGTGGGAGTGGTGTGCACAGTGGTGTAGCGCTGTGGGAGTGGTGTGGGCAGTGGTGAAGAGCTGTGGAAGTGGTGTGAGCAGTGGTGTAGCGATGTGGGAGTGGAGTGGGCAGTGGTGAAGATCTGTGGGAGTGATGTGGGCAGTGGTGTAGCGATGTGGGAGTGGAGTGGGCAGTGGGGAAGAGCTGTGGGAGTGGTGAGGGCAGTGGTGTAGCGCTGTGGGAGTGGTGTGGGCAGTGGTGTAGCGCTGTGGGAGTGGTTTGGAGATGGGTTTAATGCTGTTGGAGTTGGGTGGGCAGTGGTATATGGCTGCGGGATTGGTTTGGACTGTGGTTTAATGCTGTGGGAGTGGGGTGGACAGTGTTGTAGCGCTGTGGGAGTGTTGTGGGTTGTGGTGTAGCGCTGTGGGAATGGCGAGGGCAGTGGTGTAGTGCTGTGGGAGTGGTGTGGGCAGTGGTTTAGCGCTGGGGGAGAGGTGTGGGCAGTAGTATAGCGCTGTGGGTGTGGAGTGGGCAGTGGTGTAGCGCTGTGGGAGTGGTGTGGGCAGTGGTGTAGCGCTGTGGGTGTTTAGTGGGCGGTGGTGTATTGCTGTGGGAGTGGTGTGGGCAGTGGTGTAGTGCTGTGGGAGTGGTGTGGGCAATGGTGTAGCATTGTGGGTGTGCTGTGGGCAGTGGTGTTGCGCTGTGGGAGTGGTGTGGGCAGTGGTTTAGCGCTGTGGGAGTGGTGTGGGCAGTGGTGTACTGCTGTGAGAGTGGTGTGGGCAGTGGTGTTGGGCAGTGGGAGTGGTGTGGGCAGTGGTGTAGCGCTGTGGGAGTGGTGTGGGCTGAGGTGTAGCACTGTGGGAGTGGTCTGGACAGTGGTGTAGTGCTGGTGGAGTGGTTTGGTTTGTGGTGTATTGCTGAAGGAGTGGTGTGGGCAGTGGTGTTGCGCTGTGGGAGTGGTGTGGGCAGAGGTGTAGCGCTGTGGGAGTGGTGTGGGCAGTGCTGTAGCGATGTGTGAGTGGTGTGGGCAGTGGTGTAGTGCTGTGAGAGTGGTGTGGGCAGTGGTGTTGCGCTGTGGGAGTGGTGTGGGCAGTGGTGTAGCCCTGGGGAGAGGTGTGGGCAGTGGTGTAGCGCGGTGGGAGTGGTGTGGGCAGTGGTGTAGCGCTGTGGGTGTGGTGTGGGCAGTGGTGCAACGCTGTGGGAGTGGTGTCGTGAGTGGTGTAGTGCTGTGGGAGTGGTGTGGGCCGTGGTGTAGAGCTGTGGGAGTTGTGTGGGCAGTGATGTAGTGCTGTGGGAGTGGTGTGGGCAGTGGTGTAGCGCTGTGGGAATGGCGTGGGCAGTGGTGTCACGCTGTGGGAGTGGTGTGGGCAGTAGTGTAGCGCTGGGGGAGAGGTGTGGGCAGTGGCGTAACGCATTGGGTGTTGTGTGGGCAGTGGTGTAGTGCTGCGGGTGTGGTGTGGGCAGTGGGTAACGCTGTGGGAGTGGTGTGGGTTGTGGTGTATTGCTGTGGGAGTGGTGTGTGCACTGGTGTAGTGCTGTGAGATTGGTAAGGGCAGTGGTGTAGCGCTGTGGGAGTGGTATGGGCAGTGGTGTAGCGCTGTGGGAGTGGTGTGGGTTGTGGTGTAACGCTGTGGGAGTGGTGTGCGCAGTGGTGTAGTGCTGTGGGAGTGATGTGGGCAGTGGTGTAGCGCTGTGGGAGTGGTGTGCGTTGTGGTGTAGCGCTGTGGGTGTGGTGTGCGCAGTGGTGTAGCGCTGTGGGAGTGGTGTGGGTTGTGGTGTAGCGCTGTGGGAGTGGTGTGGGCAGTGGTGTAACGCTGTGGGAGTGGTGTGGGCTGTGGTGTAGCGCTGTGGGAGTGGTGTGGGCAGTGGTGTAGTGCTGTGGGAGTGATGTGGGCAGTGTTATAGTGCTGGGGGAGTGGTGTGGACAGTGGTGTAGCGCTGTGGGAATAGTGTGGGCAGTGGTGTAGCGCTGTGGGAGTGGTCTGGGCAGTGGTGTAGCGCTGTGTGAGTAGTGTGGGCTTCGTTGTAGTGCTGTAGGAGTTGTGTGGGCAGTGGTGTAGCGCTGTAGGAGTGGTGTGGGCTCTGGTGTAGCGCTGTGGGAGTGTTGTGGGCAGTGGTATAGTGCTGAGGCTGTGGTGTGGGCAGTGGTGTAGTGCTGTGGGAGTGTTGTGGGCAGTGGTTTAACGCTGTGGGTGTGGTGTGGTCAGTAGTGCAGTGCTGTGGAAGTGGTGTGGGCAGTGGGTAGAGCTGTGGGTGTTGTGTGGGTTGTGGTGTAGCGCTGTGGGAGTGGTGAGGTCAGTGGTCTAGCGCTGTGGGAGTGGTGTGTGCAGTGGTGTAGTGCTGTGGGAGATGTGTTGGCAGTGGTTTAGTGCTGTCGGAGTGTTGTGGGCAGTGGATTAACGCAGTGGGAGTGGTGTGGGCAGTGGTGTAGCGCTGTGGGTGTGGTGTGGGCAGTGGTGCAACGCTGTGGGAGTGGTGTCGTGAGTGGTGTAGTGCTGTGGGAGTGGTGTGGGCCGTGGTGTAGAGCTGTGGGAGTTGTGTGGGCAGTGATGTAGTGCTGTGGGAGTGGTGTGGGCAGTGGTGTAGCGCTGTGGGAATGGCGTGGGCAGTGGTGTAACGCTGTGGGAGTGGTGTGGGCAGTAGTGTAGTGCTGTGGGAGTGGTGTGGGCAGTGGTGCAGCGCTGGGGGAGAGGTGTGGGCAGTGGTGTAGCGCTGTGGGTGTGCTGTGGGCAGTTGTGTAGCCTTGTGGGAATTTTGTGGGCAGTGGAGTAGCGCTGTGGGAGTGGTGTGGGTTGTGGTGTAGCGCTGAGGGTGTGGTGTAGGCAGTGGTGTAGTGCTGTGGGAGAGTTGTGAGAAGAGGTGTAACGCATTGGGTGTTGTGTGGGCAGTGGTGTAACGCTGTGGGAGTGTTGTGGGCAGTGGTGTAACGCAGTGGGAGTGGTGTGGGCAGTGGTGTAGTGCTGTGGGAGGTGTGTGGGCAGTGGTGTAGCGCTGTGGGAGTGTTGTGGGCAGTGGTGTAACGCATTGGGTGTTGTGTGGGCAGTGGTGTAACGCTGTGGGAGTGGTGTCGGGAGTGGTGAAGTGCTGTGGGAGTGGTGTGTGCACTGGTGTAGTGCTGTGAGATTGGTAAGGGCAGTGCTGTAGCGCTGTGGGAGTGGTGTGGGCAGTGGTGTAGCGCTGTGGGAGTGGTGTGGGTTGTGGTGTAGCGCTGTGGGTGTGGTCTGCGCAGTGGTGAAGCGCTGTGGGAGTGGTGTGCGCAGTGGTGTAGTGCTGTGGGAGTGATGTGGGCAGTGGTGTAGCGCTGTGGGAGTGGTGTGGGTTGTGGTGTAGCGCTGTGGGTGTGGTGTGCGCAGTGGTGTAGCGCTGTGGGAGTGGTGTGTGTTGTGGTGTACCGCTGTGGGAGTGGTAAGGGCAGTTGTGTAGCGTTGTGGGAGTGGTGTGGGTTGTGGTGTAGTGCTGTGGGAGTGGTGTGGGCAGTGGTGTAGCGCTGTGGGAGTGGTGTGCGCAGTGGTGTAGCGCTGTGGGAGTGGTAAGGGCAGTTGTGTAGCGTTGTGGGAGTGGTGTGGGTTGTGGTGTAGTGCTGTGGGAGTGGTGTGGGCAGTGGTGAAGCGCTGTGGGAGTGGTGTGTGTTGTGGTGTAGTGCTGTGGGAGTGGTGTGTGTTGTGGTGTAGCGCTGTGGGAGTGGTGTGGGTTGTGGTGTAGCGCTGTGGGAGAGGTATGGGCATTGGTGTTGTGCTGTGGGAGTGGAGTCGCCAGTGGTGTAGCGCTGTGGGAGTGGTCTGGGCAGTGGTGAAACGCTGTGGGAGTGGTGTGGGCAGAGGTGTAGCGCTCAAGGAGTGGTGTGGTCCGTGGTGTAGAGCTGTGGTAGTTGTGTGGGCAGTGATGTCGCGCTGTGGGGGTGTTGTGGGGAGTGGTATGAGCAGTGGTGTTGAGATGGGGGAATGGTGTGGGAAGTGGTGTAGCGCTGTGGGAGTGGTGTGGGGAGTGGTGTAGTGCTGTGGGAGTGTTGTGGGTTGTGGTGTAGTGCTGTGGGAGTGGTGTGGGGAGTGGTGTAGTGCTGCGGGAGTGGTGTGTACAGTGGTGTAGCGCTGTGGGAGTGGTGTGGGCAGTGGTGTAGCGCTGGGAGAGAGGTGTGGGCAGTAGTGTGGCGCTGTGGGTGTGGAGTGGGCAGTGGTGTAGTGCTGTGGGAGTGGTGTGGGCAGTTGTGTAGCGCTGTGGGTGTGCTGTGGGCGGTGGTGTAGTGCTGTGGGAGTGGTGTGGGCAGTGGTGTAGCACTGTGCGTGTGCTGTGGGCGGTGGTGTAGTGCTGTGGGATTGGTGTGGGCAGTGGTGTAGTGCTGTGGGAGTGGTGTGGGCAGTGGTGTAGCGCTGTGGGAGTGGTCTGTGCAGTGGTGAAACGCTGTGGGAGTGGTGTGGGCAGAGGTGTAGCGCTCAAGGAGTGGTGTGGTCCGTGGTGTAGTGCTGTGGGAGTGGTGTGGGCAGTGGTGTAGCGCTGTGGGAGTGGTGTGCACAGTAGTGTAGCGCTGTGGGAGTGGTAAGGGCAGTTGTGTAGCGTTGTGGGAGTGGTGTGGGTTGTGGTGTAGTGCTGTGGGAATGGTGTGGGCAGTGGTGTAGCGCTGTGGGAGTGGTGTGTGTTGTGGTGTAGTGCTGTGGGAGTGGTGTGGGCAGTGGTGTAGCGCTGTGGGAGTGGTGTGGGTTGTGGTGTAGCGCTGTGGGAGAGGTATGGGCATTGGTTTTGTGCTGTGGGAGTGGTGTGGCCAGTGGTGTAGCGCTGTGGGAGTGGTCTGGGCAGTGGTGAAACGCTGTGGGAGTGGTGTGGGCAGAGGTGTAGCGCTCAAGGAGTGGTGTGGTCCGTGGTGTAGAGCTGTGGGAGTTGTGTGGGCAGTGATGTCGCGCTGTGGGAGTGTTGTGGGCAGTGGTATGAGCAGTGGTGTTGAGATGTGGGAATGGTGTGGGAAGTGGTGTAGTGCTGTGGGAGAGGTGTGGGCAGTGAAGTAGCGCTGTGGGAGAGCTGCGGGCATTGGTGTAGTGCTGTGGGAGAGGTGCGGGCAGTGGTGTAGAGCTGAGGAAGTGGTGTGGGCAGTTCTCTAGCGCTGTGGGAGTGGTGTGGGCAGTGGTTTAATGCTGTGGGAGTGGTTTGAACAGTGGTTTAAAGCTGTGGGAGTGGTGAGGACAGTGGTGTAGCGCTGTGGGAGTGGTGTGGGCAGTGATGTCGCGCTGTGGGAGTTGTGTGGGTAGTGGTGTAGAGATGTGGGAGTGGTGTGGGAAGTGGTGTAGTGCTGTCGGAGTGGTGTGGGATGTGGTTTAGCGCTGTGGGAGAATTGTGGGCACTGGTTTAGCGCTGTGGGAGTGGCGTGGGCAGTGGTGTAGCGCTGTGGGAGTGGTGTGGGTTGTGGTGTAGCGCTGTGGGAGTGGTGTGGGCAGTGGTGTAGCGCTGTGGGAGTGTTGTGGGTTGTGGTTTAGTTCTGCGAGAGTGGTGTGGGCAGTCGTGTAGCGCTCAAGGAGTGGTGTGGGCAGTGGTGTAAAGCTGTGGGAGAGGTGCGGGCAGTGGTGTAGTGCTGCAGGTGTGGTAAGGGCAGTGGTGTAGCGCTGTGGGAGTGGTGTGGGCAGTGGTGTAGCGCTGTGGGAGTGGTGTGGGCAGTGGTGTAGTGCTGTGGGAGTGGTGTGGGCTGTGGTGTAGCGCTGTGGGAGTGGTGTGGGCAGTGGTGTAGTTCTTTGGGAGTGTTGTAGGTTGTGGTGTAGCGCAGTGGGAGTGGTGTGGCCACTGGTGTAGTGCTGTGGGAGCGTTGTGGGCAGTGGTGTAGTGCTGTGGGAGTGGTGTGGGCAGTGGTGTAGCGCTGGGGGAGTGGTGTGGGCAGTGGTGAAACGCTGTGGGAGTGGTGTGGGTTGTGCTGTAGTGCTGTGGGAGTGGTGTGGTCAGTGGTGTAGCGCTGTGGGAGTGGTGTGTGCAGTGGTGTAGCGCTGTGGGTGTGCTGTGGGCATTGGTGAAGTGCTGTGGGAGTGGTGTGGGCAGTGGTGTAGCGTTGTGGGTGTGCTTTGGGCAGTGGTGAAGTGCTGTGGGAGTGGTGTGGGCAGTGGTGTAGCGTTGTGGGTGTGCTGTGGGCAGTGGTGAAGTGCTGTGGGAGTGGTGTGGGCAGTGGTGTAGCGCTGTGGGTGTGCTGTGGGCAGTGGTGAAGTGCTGTGGGAGTGGTGTGGGCAGTGGTGTAGCGTTGTGGGTGTGCTTTGGGCAGTGGTGTAGCGCAGTGGGAGTAGCGTGGGCATTGGCGTATTGCTAAGGGAGTGGTTTGGTTTGAGGTGTAGTGCTGTGATAATGGTGTGGGCAGTTGTGTAGCGCAGTGGGAGTGGTGTGGCAGTGGTGTAGTGCTGTGGGAGAGGTGTGGGCAGTGGTGTAATCTGTGGGAGTGGTGTGGGCAGTGGTGTAGTGCTGTGGGATTGGTGTGGGCAGTGGTGTAGCGCTGTGGGAGTGGTGTGGGCAGTGGTGTAGCGCTGTGGGAGTGGTGTGGGCAGTGGTGTAGCGATGTGGGCGTGGTGTGGGCAGTGGTGTAGCGCTGTGGGAGTGGTGTGGGCAGTGGTGTAGCGATGTGGGAGTGGAGTGGGCAGCGGTGAAGAGCTGCGAGAGTGGTGTGGGCAGTGGTGTAGCGCTGTGGGAGTGGTGTGGGCAGTGGTGTAGCGACGTGGGAGTGGAGTGGGCAGCGGTGTAGTGCTGTGGGAGTGGTGTGGGCTGTGGTGTATCGCTGTGGGAGTGGTGTGGGCAGTGGTGTAGCGCTGTGGGAGTGGTGTGGGCAGTGGTGTAGCGCTGTGGGAGTGGTTTGGACATTGGTTTAATGCTGTGGGAGTTGGGTGGGCAGTGGTGTCGTGCTGTGGGGGTGGTGTGGGCCGTGGTGTAGTGCTGTGGGAGAGGTGTGGGCAGTGGTGTAGCGGTGTGGGAGTGGTTTGGTTTGTGGTGTAGTGCTGAGGGAGTGTTGTGGGCAGTGGTGTAGCTCTGTGGGATTGGTGTGGGCAGTGGTGTAGCGCTGTGGGAGTGGTGTGGGCAGTGGTGTAGCGATGTGGTAGTGGTGTGGGCAGTGGTGTAGTGCTGTGGGAGTGGTGTGGGCAGTGGTGTAGCGATGTGGGAGTGGTGTGGGCAGTGGTGTAGTGCTGTGGGAGTGGTGTGGGCAATCGTGAGAGCAGTGGTGTAGCGCTGTGGGAGTGATGTGGGCAGTGGTGTAGAGCTGTGGGAGTGGTGTGGGCAGTGGTGTAGCGACGTGGGAGTGAAGTGGGCAGCGGTGTAGTGCTGTGGGAGTGGTGTGGGCTGTGGTGTAGCGCTGTGGGAGTGGTGTGGGCAGTGGTGTAGCGCTGCGGGATTGGTTTGGACTGTGGTTTAATGCTGTGGGAGTGGGGTGGGCAGTGGTGTAGCGCTGTGGGAGTGGTGTGGGCTGTGGTGTAGCGCTGTGGGAATGGCGTGGGCAGTGGTGTAGCGCTGTGGGAATGGCGTGGGCAGTGGTGTAGTGCTGTGGGAGTGGTGTGGGCAGTGGTGTAGCGCTGGGGGAGAGGTGTGGGCAGTGGTGTAGTGCTGTGGGAGTGGTGTGGGCAGTGGTGTAGCATTGTGGGAGTGGTGTGGGCAGTGGCGTAGTGCTGTGGGAGTGGTGTGGGCAGTGGTGTAGTGCTGTGGGAGTGGTCTGGTCAGTGGTGTAGCATTGTGGGAGTGGTATGGGCAGTGGTTTTGCGCTGTGGGAGTGGTGTGGGCAGTGCTGTAGCGCTGTGGGAGTGGTGTGGGCAGTGGTGTAGTGCTGTGGGAGTGGTGTGGGCAGTGGTGTAGTGCTGTGGGAGTGGTGTGGGCAGTGGTGTAGTGCTGTGGGAGTGGTGTGGGCAGTGGTGTAGCATTGTGGGAGTGGTGTGAGCAGTGGTGTAGCGCTGTGGGAGTGGTGTGGGCAGTGCTGTAGCGCTGTGGGAGTGTTGTGGGTAGTGCTGTAGCGCTGTGGAAGTGGTGTTTGCAATGGTGTGAGCAATGGTGTAGCGCTGTGGGAGTGGTGTGGGCAGTGGTGAAGCGCTGTGGGAGTGGTGTTGGCAGTGGTGT
Source organism: Cetorhinus maximus (assembly GCF_964194155.1). Classification (NCBI taxonomy): domain Eukaryota; kingdom Metazoa; phylum Chordata; class Chondrichthyes; order Lamniformes; family Cetorhinidae; genus Cetorhinus; species Cetorhinus maximus. The sequence continues at coordinate 140,323 of NW_027596148.1, forward strand.
AACGCGTTCAGACTGGTGTGGGCAGTGGTGTAGTGCTGTGATAATGGTGTGGGCAGTGGTGTAGCGCTGTGGGAGTGGTGTGGGCAGTTGTGTAGCGCTGTGGGAGTGGTGTGGGCCGTGGTGTAATCTGTGGGAGAGGTGTGGGCAGTGGTGTAGCGCTGTGGGAGTGGTTTGGTTTGTGGTGTATTGCTGAGGGAGTGTTGTGGGCAGTGGTGTAGCGCTGTGGGAGTGGTGTGGGCCGTGGTGTAGCGCTGTGGGAGTGGTCTGGGCCGTGGTGTAGCGCTGTGGGAGTGGTGTGGTCAGTGGTGTAGCGCTGTGGGAGTGGTGTGGGCAGTGGTGTAGCGCTGTGGGAGTGGTGTGGGCAATCGTGTGAGCAGTGGTGTAGCGCTGTGGGAGTGATGTGGGCAGTGGTGTAGAGCTGTGGGAGTGGTGTTGGCAGTGGTGTAGCGCTGTGGGAGTGGAGTGGGCAGTGGTGTAGAGCTGTGGGAGTGGTGTGGGCAGTGGTGTAGCGCTGTGGGAGTGGTGTGGGCAGTGGTGTTGCGCTGTGGGAGTGGTGTGGGCAGTGGTGTAGCTCTGTGGGAGTGGTTTGGACATTGTTTTAATGCTGTGGGAGTTGGGTGGGCAGTGGTATAGCGCTGCTGGATTGGTTTGGACTGTGGTTTAATTCTGTGGGAGTGGGGTGGGCAGTGGTGTTGCGCCGCGGGAGTGTTGTGGGTTGTGGTGTAGTGCTGTGGGAGTAGTGTGTACAGTGGTGTAGCGCTGTGGGAATGGCGTGGGCAGTGGTGTAGTGCTGTGGGAGTGGTGTGGGCAGTGGTGTAGCGCTCTGGGAGTGGTGTGGGCAGTGGTGTAGCGCTGTGGGAGTGATGTGGGCAGTGCTGTAGCGATGTGGGAGTGGTGTGGGCAGTGGTGAAACGCTGTGGGAGTGGTGTGGGCAGTTGTGTAGCGCTGTTGATGTGCTGTGGGCAGTGGTGTAGCGATGTGGGATTGTTGTGGGCAGTGGTGTAGCGCTGTGGGAGTGGTGTGGGCAGTGGTGTAGGGCTGTGGGAGTGGTGTGGGCAGTGGTGTAGCGCTGTGGGAGTGGTGTGGGCAGTGCTGTAGCGATGTGGGAGTGGTGTGGGCAGTGGTGATACGCTGTGGGAGTGGTGTGGGCAGTGCTGTAGCGATGTGGGAGTGGTGTGGGCAGTGGTGAAACGCTGTGGGAGTGGTGTGGGCACTGGTGAAACGCTGTGGGTGTGGTGTGGGAAGTGGTGAAACGCGTTCAGAGTGGTGTGGGCAGTGGTGTAGCGCTGTGGGAGTGTTGTGGGCAGTTGTGTAGTGCTGTGGGAGTGGTGTGGGCCGTGGTGTAGTGTTGTGGGAGAGGTGTGGGCAGTGGTGTAGTGCTGTGGGAGTGGTGTGGGCAGTGGTGTAGCACTGTGGGAGTGGTGTGGGCAGTGGTGAAGCGCTGTGGGAGTGGTGTGGGCAGTGGTGTAGCGATGTGGGAGTGGTGTGGGCAGTGGTGTAGTGCTCTGGGAGTGGTGTGGGCAATCGTGTGAGCAGTGGTGTAGCGCTGTGGGAGTGATGTGGGCAGTGGTGTAGTGCTCTGGGAGTGGTGTGGGCAATCGTGTGAGCAGTGGTGTAGCGCTGTGGGAGTGATGTGGGCAGTGGTGTAGCGATGTGTGAGTGGTGTGGGCAGTGGTGAAGAGCTGTGGGAGTGGTGTGGGCAGTGGTGTAGCGACGTGGGAGTGGAGTGGGCAGTGGTGCAGCGCTGCGGGAGTGGTGTGTACAGTGGTGTAGCGCTGTGGGAATGGCGTGGGCAGTGGTGTACTGCTGTGGGAGTGGTGTGGGCAGTGGTGTAGTGCTGCGGGAGTGGTGTGTACAGTGGTGTAGCGCTGTGGGAATGGCGTGGGCAGTGGTGTAGTGCTGTGGGAGTGGTGTGAGAAGTGGTGTAGCGCTGTGGGAGTGTTGTGGGCGGTGGTGTAGCGCTGTGGGAGTGGTATGGGCAGTGGTGTAGCGCTGTGGGAGTGGTGTGGGCAGTGGTGTAGCGCTGTGGGAGATGTGTTGGAAATGGTTTAGTGCTGTCGGAGTGGTGTGGGATATGGAGATGAGCTGTGGGAGTGTTGTGGGCAGTGGATTAACGCAGTGGGAGTGGTTTGGGTTGTGGTGTAGCGCCGTGGGAGTGGTGTGGGCAGTGGTGCAACGCTGTGGGAGTGGTGTAGGGAGTGGTGTAGTGCTGTGAGAGTGGTGTGGGCAGTGGTGTAGCGCTGTGGGAGTGGTGTGGGTTGTGGTGTAGCATTGTGGGTGTGGTCTGCGCAGTGATGTCGCGCTGTGGGAGTGTTGTGGGCAGTGGTGTGAGCAGTGGTGTAGAGATGTGGGAATGCTGTGGGTCGTGGTGTAGTGATGTGCGAGTGGTGAGGGCAGTGGTTAAGTGCTGTGGGAGTGGTGTGGGTAGTGGTGTAGCGCTGTGGGAGTGGTGTGGGCAGTGGTGTAGCGCTGTGGGAGTGGAGTGGGTAGTGCTGTAGCGCTGTGGGAGTGGTGTGGGCAGTGGTGTAGCGCTGTGGGAGTGGTAAGGGCAGTGGTTTAGTGCTGTGGGAGTGGTGTGGGCAGTGGTGTAGCGCTGTGGGAGTGGAGTGGGTAGTGGTGTAGCGCTGTGGGAGTGGTGTGGGCAGTGGTGTAGCGCTGTGGGAGTGGTGTGGGTTGTGGTGTAGCGCTGTGGGCGTGGTGTGGGCAGTGTTTAAGTGCTGTGGGAGTGGTGTGGGCAGTGGTGTAGCGCTGTGGAGAGGTGCGGGCAGTGGTGTAACGATGTGGGAGAGGTGTGGGCAGTGGTGTAGCGCTGTTGGTGTGGTGTGGGCAGTGGTGCGGGCAGTGGTGTAGCGCTGCGGGAGTGGTGTGGGCAGTGGTGTAGTGCTGTGGGAGTGGTGTGGGCAGTGGTGTAGTGCTGTGGGAGTGGTGTGGGCAGTGGTGTAGTGCTGTGGGAGTGGTGTGGGCAGTGGTGAAGTGCTGTGGGAGTGGTGCGGGCAGTGGTGTAGTGCTGTGGGTGTGGTGTGGGCAGTGGTGTAGTGCTTTGGGAGTGGTATGGGCAGTGGTGTGAGCAGTGTTGTAACGCTGTGGGAGTGGTGTGGGCAGTGGTGTAGCGCTGTTGGTGTGTTGTGGGCAGTGGTGTAGTGCTGGGGGAGTGGTGTGGGCAGTGGTGTAGCGCTATGGGAGTGTTGTGGGCAGTGGGGTATCGCTGTGGGAGTGGTGTGGGTTGTGGTGTAGCGCTGTGGGAGAGGTATGGGCAGTGGTGTTGTGCTGTGGGAGTGGTGTGGCCATTGGTGTAGCGCTGTGGGAGTGGTGTGGGCCGTGGTGTAGAGATGTGGGAATGTTGTGGGAAGTGGTGTAGCGCTGTGGGAGTGGTGTGGGCAGTGGTTAAGTGCTGTGGGAGTGGTGTGGGCAGTGGTGTAGCGCTGTGGGACTGGTGTGGGTGGTGGTGTAGTGCTGTGGGAGTGGTGTGGGCAGTGGTGTAGCGCTGTGGGAGTGGTCTGGGCAGTGGTTTAATGCTGTGGGAGTGGTGTGGGCAGTGGTGTAGCGCTGTGAGAGTGGTGTGGGCAGTGCTTTAGCGCTGTGGGAGTGGTGTGGGCAGTGGTTTAATGCTGTGGGAGTGGTTTGGACAGTGGTTTAATGCTGTGGGAATGGTGAGGACAGTGGTGTAGCGCTGTGGGAGTGGTGTGGGCAGTGATGTCGCGCTGTGGGAGTTGTGTGGGCAGTGGTGTAGAGATGTGGGAGTGGTGTGGGCAGTGGTGTTGTGCTGTGGGAGAGTTGTGAGAAGTGGTGTAGCGCTGTGGGAGTGTTGTGGGCGGTGGTGTAGCGCTGTGGGAGTGGTGTGGGCAGTGGTGTAGCGCTGTGGGAGTGGTGTGGGCAGTGGTGTAGCGCTGTGGGAGATTTGTTGGAAATGGTTTAGTGCTGTCGGAGTGGTGTGGGATATGGAGATGAGCTGTGGGAGTGTTGTGGGCAGTGGATTAACGCAGTGGGAGTGGTTTGGGTTGTGGTGTAGCGCCGTGGGAGTGGTGTGGGCAGTGGTGCAACGCTGTGGGAGTGGTGTCGGGAGTGGTGTAGTGCTGTGAGAGTGGTGTGGGCAGTGGTGTAGCGCTGTGGGAGTGTTGTGGGTTGTGGTGTAGCATTGTGGGTGTGGTCTGCGCAGTGATGTCGCGCTGTGGGAGTGTTGTGGGCAGTGGTGTGAGCAGTGGTGTAGAGATGTGGGAATGCTGTGGGTCGTGGTGTAGTGCTGTGCGAGTGGTGAGGGCAGTGGTTAAGTGCTGTGGGAGTGGTGTGGGTAGTGGTGTAGCGCTGTGGGAGTGGTGTGGGCAGTAGTGTAGCGCTGTGGGAGTGGAGTGGGTAGTGCTGTAGCGCTGTGGGAGTGGTGTGGGCAGTGGTGTAGCGCTGTGGGAGTGGTAAGGGCAGTGGTGTAGTGCTGTGGGAGTGGTGTGGGCAGTGGTGTAGCGCTGTGGGAGTGGAGTGGGTAGTGGTGTAGCGCTGTGGGAGTGGTGTGGGCAGTGGTGTAGCGCTGTGGGAGTGGTGTGGGTTGTGGTGTAGCGCTGTGGGCGTGGTGTGGGCAGTGTTTAAGTGCTGTGGGAGTGGTGTGGGCAGTGGTGTAGCGCTGTGGAGAGGTGCAGGCAGTGGTGTAACGATGTGGGAGAGGTGTGGCAGTGGTGTAGCGCTGTTGGTGTGGTGTGGGCAGTGGTGTGGGTTGTGGTGTAGTGCTGGGGGAGTGGTGTGGACAGAGGTGTAGCGCTGCTGGAGTGGAGTGGGCAGTGGTGTAGTGCTGTGGGAGTGGTGTGGGCAGTGGTGTAGTGCTGGGGGAGTGGTGTGGACAGAGGTGTAGCGCTGTGGGAATGGTGTGGGCAGTGGTGTAGCGCTGTGGGAGTGGTGTGGGCAGTGGTGTAGCGCTGTGGGAGTGGTGTGGGTTGTGGTGTAGTGCTGTGGGAGTGGTGTGGGCAGTGGTGTAGCGCTGTGGGAGTGGTGTGGGCAGTGGTGTATTGCTGGGGGAGTGGTGTGGGCACTGGTGTAGCGCTTTGGGAGTGGTGTGGGCAGTGGTGTAGTGCTGAGGCTGTGATGTGGGCAGTGGTGTAGCGCTGTGGGAGTGTTGTGGGCAGTGGTGTAGTGCTGTGGCAGAGGTATGGGCATTGGTGTTGTGCTGTGGGAGTGGTGTGGCCAGTGGTGTAGCGCTGTGGGTGTGGTGTGGGCCGTGGTGTAAAGATGTGGGAATGTTGTGGGAAGTGGTGTAGTGCTGTGGGAGTGGTGTGGGCCGTGGTTAAGTGCTGTGGGAGTGGTGTGGGCAGTGGTGTAGCGGTGTGGGACTGGTGTGGGTGGTGGTGTAGTGCTGTGGGAGTGGTGTGGGTTGTGGTGTAGCGCTGTGGGAGTGGTGTGGGCCGTGGTGTAGCGCTGTGAGAGTGGTGTGGGCAGTGGTGTAGCGCTGTGAGAGTGGTGTGGGCAGTGGTGTAGCGCTGTGAGAGTGGTGTGGGCAGTGCTGTAGCGCTGTGGGAGTGGTGTGGGCAGTGGTTTAATGCTGTGGGAGTGGTTTGGACAGTGGTTTAATGCTGTGGGAATGGTGAGGACAGTGGTGTAGCGCTGTGGGAGTGGTGTGGGCAGTGATGTCGCGCTGTGGGAGTTGTGTGGGCAGTGGTGTAGAGATGTGGGAGTGGTGTGGGCAGTGATGTCGCGCTGTGCGAGTGGTGTGGGCAGTGGTGTGAGCAATGGTGTAGAGATGTGTGAGTGGTGTGGGAAGTGGTGTAGTGCTGTCGGATTGGTGTGGGATGTGGTTTAGCGCTGTGGGAGTGATGTGGGCAGTGGTTTAGTGCTGTGGGAGTGGTGTGGGCAGTGATGTAGCGCTTTGGGAGAGGTGCGGGCAATGGTGTAGCGCTGTGGGAGAGATGTGGGCAGTGGTTTCGTGCTGTCGGAGTGGTGTGGGATGTGATGAAGTGCTGTGGGAGTGGTGTGGGCAGTGGTATAGCGCTGTGGGAGTGGTGTGGGATGTGGTGAAGTGCAGTGGGAGTGGTGTGGGCATTGGTGTAGCGCTGTGGGAGTGGTGTGGGCAGTGGTGTTGCGCTGTGGGAGTGGTGTGGGCAGTGGTGTAGTTCTTTGGGAGTGGTGTGGGTTGTGGTGTAGCGCTGGGGAAGTGCGGTGGGTAGTGGTGTAGCGCTGTTGGTGTGTTGTGGGCTGTGGTGTAGCGCTGTGGGAGTGGTGTGGGCAGTGGTTTAGCGCTGTGGGAGTGGTGTGGGTAGTGGTGTAGCGCAGTGGGAGTGGTTTGGACAGTGGTCTAATGCTGTGGGATTTGGGTGGGCAGTGGTGTAGCGCTGCGGGAGTGGGGTGGGCAGTGGTGTAGCGCTGTGGGAGTGGTGTGGGTTGTGGTGTAGTGCTGTGGGAGTGGTGTGGGCAGTGGTGTTGTGCTGTGGGAGTGGTGTGGGCAGTGGTGTAGTGCTGGGGGAGTGGTGTGGACTGTGGTGTAGCGATGTGGGAATGGTGTGGGCAGTGGTGTAGCGCTGTGGGAGTGGTGTGGGCAGCAGTGTAGTGCTGTGGGTGTTGTGTGGGCAGTGGTGTAGCGCTGGGGGAGAGGTGTGGGCAGTGGTGTAACGCTGGGGGAGAGGTGTGGGCAGTGGTGTAGTGCTGTTGGTGTGGTGTGGGTTGTGGTTTAGCGCTGTGGGAGTGGTGTGGGCACTGGTGTAGCGCTGTTGGAGTGGTGTGGGCACTGGTGTAGTGCTGTGGGAGTGTTGTGGGCAGTGGTATAGTGCTGAGGCTGTGGTGTGGGCAGTGGTGTAGTGCTGTGGGAGTGGTGTGGGCAGTGGTGTAGCGCTGTGGGAGTGGTGTGGGCTGAGGTGTAGTGCTGTGGGAGTGGTGTGGGCAGTGATGTAACGCTGGGGGAGAGGTGTGGGCAGTGGTGTAGTGCTGTTGGTGTGGTGTGGGTTGTGGTTTAGCGCTGTGGGAGTGGTGTGGGCAGTGGTGTAGCGCTGTAGGAGTGGTGTGGGCACTGGTGTAGCGCTGTGGGAGTGTTGTGGGCAGTGGTATAGTGCTGAGGCTGTGGTGTGGGCAGTGGTGTAGTGCTGTGGGAGTGGTGTGGGCAGTGGTGTAGCGCTGTGGGAGTGTTGTGGGCTGTGGAGTAGCGCTGTGGGAGTGGTGTGTGTTGTTGTGTAGCGCTGTGGGAGTGGTGTGTGCAGTGGTGTAGCGCTGTGGGTGTGGTGTGGGCAGTGGTGTAGCGCTGTGGGAGTGGTGTGGGCAGTGGTGTAGTGCTGTGGGAGAGTTGTGAGAAGTGGTGTAGCGCTGTGGGAGTGTTGTGGGCGGTGGTGTACCGCTGTGGGAGTGGTGTGGGCAGTGGTGTAGTGCTGTGGGAGTGGTGTGGGCAGTGGTGTTGTGCGGTGGGAGAGTTGTGAGAAGTGGTGTAGCGCTGTGGGAGTGTTGTGGGCGGTGGTGTAGCGCTGTGGGAGTGGTGTGGGCAGTGGTGTAGCGCTGTGGGAGTGGTGTGGGCAGTGGTGTAGCGATGTGGGAGATGTGTTGGCAATGGTTTAGTGCTGTCGGAGTGGTGTGGGATATGGAGAAGAGCTGTGGGAGTGTTGTGGGCAGTGGATTAACGCAGTGGGAGTGGTTTGGGTTGTGGTGTAGCGCCGTGGTAGTGGTGTGGGCAGTGGTGTAGTGCTGTGGGTGTGGTGTGGGCAGTGGTGCAACGCTGTGGGAGTGGTGTCGGGAGTGGTGTAGTGCTGTGGGAGTGGTGTGGGCAGTGGTGTAGCGCTGTGGGAGTGGTGTGGGTTGTGGTGTAGCATTGTGGGTGTGGTCTGCGCAGTGATGTCGCGCTGTGGGAGTGTTGTGGGCAGTGGTGTGAGCAGTGGTGTAGAGATGTGGGAATGCTGTGGGTCGTGGTGTAGTGCTGTGCGAGTGGTGAGGGCAGTGGTTAAGTGCTGTGGGAGTGGTGTGGGTAGTGGTGTAGCGCTGTTGGTGTGGTGTGGGCAGTGGTGCGGGCAGTGGTGTAGCGCTGCGGGAGTGGTGTGGGCAGTGGTGTAGTGCTGTGGGAGTGGTGTGGGCAGTGGTGTAGTGCTGTGGGTGTGGTGTGGGCAGTGGTGTAGTGCTGTGGGAGTGGTGTGGGCAGTGGTGTAGCGCTGTGGGAGTGGTATGGGCAGTGGTGTGAGCAGTGTTGTAACGCTGTGGGAGTGGTGTGGGCAGTGGTGTAGCGCTGTTGGTGTGTTGTGGGCAGTGGTGTAGTGCTGGGGGAGTGGTGTGGGCAGTGGTGTAGCGCTATGGGAGTGTTGTGGGCAGTGGGGTAGCGCTGTGGGAGTGGTGTGGGTTGTGGTGTAGCGCTGTGGGAGAGGTATGGGCAGTGGTGTTGTGCTGTGGGAGTGGTGTGGCCATTGGTGTAGCGCTGTGGGAGTGGTGTGGGCCGTGGTGTAGAGCTGTGGGAGTGGTGTGGGCAGTGGTTAAGTGCTGTGGGAGTGGTGTGGGCAGTGGTGTAGCGCTGTGGGACTGGTGTGGGTGGTAGTGTAGTGCTGTGGGAGTGGTGTGGGCAGTGGTGTAGCGCTGTGGGAGTGGTGTGGGCAGTGGTTTAATGCTGTGGGAGTGGAATGGGCAGTGGTGTAGCGCTGTGAGAGTGGTGTGGGCAGTGGTGTAGCGCTATGGGAGTGGTGTGGGCAGTGGTTTAATGCTGTGGGAGTGGTTTGGACATTGGTTTAATGCTGTGGGAATGGTGAGGACAGTGGTGTAGCGCTGTGGGAGTGGTGTGGGCAGTGATGTCGCGCTGTGGGAGTTTTGTGGGCAGTGGTGTATAGATGTGGGAGTGGTGTGGGCAGTGATGTCGCGCTGTGGGAGTGGTGTGGGCAGTGGTGTGAGCAATGATGTAGAGATGTGTGAGTGGTGTGGGAAGTGGTGTAGTGCTGTCGGATTGGTGTGGGATGTGGTTTAGCGCTGTGGGAGTGCGGTGGGTAGTGGTGTAGCGCTGTTGGTGTGTTGTGGGCTGTGGTGTAGCGCTGTGGGAGTGGTGTGGGCAGTGGTTTAGCGCTGTGGGAGTGGTGTGGGTAGTGGTGTAGCGCTGTGGGAGTGGTTTGGACAGTGGTCGAATGCTGTGGGATTTGGGTGGGCAGTGGTGTAGCGCTGCGGGAGTGGGGTGGGCAGTGGTGTAGCGCTGTGGGAGTGGTGTGGGTTGTGGTGTAGTGCTCTGGGAGTGGTGTGGGCAGTGGTGTTGTGCTGTGGGAGTGGTGTGGGCAGTGGTGTAGTGCTGGGGGAGTGGTGTGGACTGTGGTGTAGCGATGTGGGAATGGTGTGGGCAGTGGTGTAGCGCTGTGGGAGTGGTGTGGGCAGTGGTTTAGCGCTGTGGGTGTGCTGTGGGCAGTGGTGTAGTGCTGTGGGAGTGGTTTGCGCAGTGGTGTCGTGCTGTGGGAGTGGTGTGGGCAGTGGTGTAGCGTTGTGGGTGTGCTGTGTGCAGTGGTGTAGTGCTCTGGGAGTGGTGTGGGCAGTTGTGTAGCGCAGTGGGTGTGCTGTGGGCAGTTGTGTAGCGCTGTGGGATTGGTGTGGGCAATGGTGTAGCGCTGTGGGATTGGTGTGGGCAGTGGTGTAGTGCTGCGAGAGTGGTGTGGGCAATGGTGTGAGCAGTGGTGTAGCGCTGTGGGAGTGGTGTGGGCAGTGGTGTAGCGCTGTGGGAGAGGTGTGGGCAGTGGTGTAGCGCTGTGGGAGTGGTGTGGGCAGTGGTGTTGCGCTGTGGGAGTGGTGTGGGCAGTGGTATAGTTCTTTGGGAGGGGTGAGGGTTGTGGTGTAGCGCTGTGGAAGTGCGGTGAGTAGTGGTGAAGCGCTGTTGGTGTGTTGTGGGCTGTGGTTTAGCGCTCTGGGAGAGGTGTGTGCAGTGGTGTAGCGTTGTGGTAGTGATGTGGGCAGTGGTGTAGCGCTGGGGAGAGGTGTGGGCAGTGGTGTAGCGCTGTGGGAGTGGTGTGGGCAGTGGTGTAGCGCTGTGGGAGTGGTTTGGACAGTGGTTTAATGCTGTGTGAGTGGGGTGGGCAGTGGTGTAGCGCTGTGGGAGTGGTGTGGGTTGTGGTGTAGTGCTGGGGAAGTGGTGTGGACAGAGGTGTAGCGCTGTTGGAGTGGTGTGGGCAGTGGTGTAGTGCTGTGGGAGTGGTGTGGGCAGTGCTGTAGTGCTGGGGGAGTGGTGTGGACAGAGGTGTAGCGCTGTGGGAATGGTGTGGGCAGTGGTTTAGCGCTGTGGGAGTGGTGTGGGCAGTGGTGTTGCGCTGTGGGAGTGGTGTGGGTTGTGGTGTAGTGCTGTGGGAGTGGTGTCGGCTGTGGTGTAGCGCTGTGGGAGTGGTGTGGGCAGTGGTGTATTGCTGGGGGAGTGGTGTGGGCACTGGTGTAGCGCTTTGGGAGTGGTGTGGGCAGTGGTGTAGTGCTGAGGCTGTGATGTGGGCAGTGGTGTAGCGCTGTGGGAGTGTTGTGGGCAGTGGTGTAGTGCTGTGGCAGAGGTATGGGCATTGGTGTTGTGCTGTGGGAGTGGTGTGGCCAGTGGTGTAGCGCTGTGGGTGTGGTCTGGGCAGTGGTGAAACGCTGTGGGAGTGGTGTGGGCAGTGGTGTAGTGCTGTGGGAGTGGTGTGGGCAGTGGTGTAGTGCTGGGGGAGTGGTGTGGACAGAGGTGTAGCGCTGTGGGAATGGTGTGGGCAGTGTTGTAGCGCTGTGGGAGTGGTGTGGGCAGTGGTGTAGCGCTGTGGCAGTGGTGTGGGTTGTGGTGTAGTGCTGTGGGAGTGGTGTGGGCATTGGTGTAGCGCTGTGGGAGTGGTGTGGGCAGTGGTGTATTGTTGGGGGAGTGGTGTGGGCACTGGTGTAGCGCTTTGGGAGTGGTGTGGGCAGTGGTGTAGTGCTGAGGCTGTGATGTGGGCAGTGGTGTAGCGCTGTGGGAGTGTTGTGGGCAGTGGTGTAGTGCTGTGGCAGAGGTATGGGCATTGGTCTTGTGCTGTGGGAGTGGTGTGGCCAGTGGGGTAGCGCTGTGGGTGTGGTCTGGGCAGTGGTGAAACGCTGTGGGAGTGGTGTGGGCAGAGGTGTAGCGCTCAAGGAGTCGTGTGGGCCGTGGTGTAGAGCTGTGGGAGTTGTGTGGGCAGTGATGTGAGCAGCGGTGTAGAGATGTGGGTGTGGTGTGGGCAGTGGTGTAGCGCTGTGGGTGTGGTGTGGTCAGTGGTGTTTCGCTGTGGGAGTGGTTTGGACAGTGGTCTAATGCTGTGGGATTTGGGTGGGCAGTGGTGTAGCGCTGCGGGAGTGGGGTGGGCAGTGGTGTAGCGCTGTGGGAGTGGTGTGGGTTGTGTTGTAGTGCTGTGGGAACGGTGTGGGCAGTGGTGTTGTGCTGTGGGAGTGGTGTGGGCAGTGGTGTAGTGCTGGGGGAGTGGTGTGGACTGTGGTGTAGCGATGTGGGAGTGGTGTGGGCAGTGGTGTAGCGCTGTGGGAGTGGTGTGGGTTGTGGTGTAGCATTGTGGGTGTGCTGAGGGCAGTGGTGTAGTGCTGTGGGAATTGTGTGGGAAGTGATGACGCGCTGTGGGAGTGTTGTGGGCAGTGGTGTGAGAAGTGGTGAAGAGATGTGGGAATGCTGTGGGTCGTGGTGTAGTGCTGTGCGAGTGGTGAGGGCAGTGGTTAAGTGCTGTGGGAGAGGTGTGGGCAGTGGTGTAGCGCTGTGGGAGTGGAGTGGGTAGTGGTGCAGCGCTGTGGGAGTGGTGTGGGCAGTGGTGTAACGCTGTGGGAGTGGTAATGGCAGTGGTATAGTGCTGTGGGAGTGGTGTGGGCAGTGGTGTAGCGCTGTGGGAGTGGAGTGGGTAGTGGTGTAGAGCTGTGGGAGTGGTGTGGGCAGTGGTGTAGCGCTGTGGGAGTGGTGTGGGTTGTGGTGTAGCGCTGTGGGCGTGGTGTGGGCAGTGTTTAAGTGCTGTGGGAGTGGTGTGGGCAGTGGTGTAGCGCTGTGGAGAGGTGCGGGCAGTGGTGTAACGATGTGGGAGAGGTGTGGGCAGTGGTGTAGCGCTGTTGGTGTGTTGTGGGCAGTGGTGTAGTGCTGGGGGAGTGGTGTGGGCAGCGGTGTAGCGCTGTGGGAGTGTTGTGGGCAGTGGGGTAGTGCTGTGGGAGTGGTGTGGGCAGTGGTGTAACGTTGTGGGTGTGGTGTGGGCAGTGGTGCGGGCAGTGGTGTAGCGCTGCGGGAGTGGTGTGGGCAGTGGTGTAGTGCTGTGGGAGTGGTGTGGGCAGTGGTGTAGTGCTGTGGGAGTGGTGTGGGCAGTGGTGTAGTGCTGTGGGAGTGGTGCGGGCAGTGGTGTAGTGCTGTGGGAGTGTTGTGGGCAGTGGTGTAGCGCTGTGGGAGTGGTATGGGCAGTGGTGTGAGCAGTGTTGTAACGCTGTGGGAGTGGTGTGGGCAGTGGTGTGAGCAGTGTTGTAACGCTGTGGGAGTGGTGCGGGCAGTGGTGTAGCGCTGTGGGAGTGTTGTGGGCAGTGGGGTAGCGCTGTGGGAGTGGTATGGGCAGTGGTGTAGCGCTGTGGGAGTGGTGTGGGTTGTGGTGTAGCGCTGTGGGAGAGGTATGGGCATTGGTGTTGTGCTGTGGGAGTGGTGTGGCCATTGGTGTAGCGCTGTGGGAGTGGTGTGGGCCGTGGTGTAGAGATGTGGGAATGTTGTGGGAAGTGGTGTAGTGCAGTGGGAGTGGTGTGGGCCGTGGTTAAGTGCTGTGGGAGTGGTGTGGGCAGTGGTGTAGCGGTGTGGGACTGGTGTGGGTGGTGGTGTAGTGCTGTGGGAGTGGTGTGGGTTGTGGTGTAGCGCTGTGGGAGTGGTGTGGGCCGTGGTTTAATGCTGTGGGAGTGGTGTGAGCAGTGGTGTAGCGCTGTGAGAGTGGTGTGGGCAGTGGTGTAGCGCTGTGAGAGTGGTGTGGTCAGTGGTGTAGCGCTGTGAGAGTGGTGTGGGCAGTGCTGTAGCGCTGTGGGAGTGGTGTGGGCAGTGGTTTAATGCTGTGGGAGTGGTTTGGACAGTGGTTTAATGCTGTGGGAATGGTGAGGACAGTGGTGTAGCGCTGTGGGAGTGGTGTGGGCAGTGATGTCGCGCTGTGGGAGTTGTGTGGGCAGTGGTGTAGAGATGTGGGAGTGGTGTGGGCAGTGATGTCGCGCTGTGCGAGTGGTGTGGGCAGTGGTGTGAGCAATGGTGTAGAGATGTGTGAGTGGTGTGGGAAGTGGTGTAGTGCTGTCGGATTGGTGTGGGATGTGGTTTAGTGCTGTGGTAGTGGTGTGGGCAGTGATGTAGCACTTTGGGAGAGGTGCGGGCAATGGTGTAGCGCTGTGGGAGTGATGTGGGCAGTGGTTTCGTGCTGTCGGAGTGGTGTGGGATGTGGTGAAGTGCTGTGGGAGTGGTGTGGGCAGTGGTATAGCGCTGTGGGAGTGGTGTGGGATGTGGTGAAGTGCAGTGGGAGTGGTGTGGGCAGTGGTGTTGCGCTGTGGGAGTGGTGTGGGCAGTGGTGTAGTTCTTTGGGAGTGGTGTGGGTTGTGGTGTAGCGCTGTGGAAGTGCGGTGGGTAGTGGTGTAGCGCTGTTGGTGTGTTGCGGGCTGTGGTGTAGCGCTGTGGGAGTGGTGTGGGCAGTGGTTTAGCGCTGTGGGAGTGGTGTGGGTAGTGGTATAGCGCTGTGGGAGTGGTTTGGACAGTGGTCTAATGCTGTGGGATTTGGGTGGGCAGTGGTGTAGCGCTGCGGGAGTGGGGTGGGCAGTGGTGTAGCGCTGTGGGAGTGGTGTGGGTTGTGGTGTAGTGCTGTGGGAGTGGTGTGGGCAGTGGTGTTGTGCTGTAGGAGTGGTGTGGGCAGTGGTGTAGTGCTGGGGGAGTGGTGTGGACTGTGGTGTAGCGATGTGGGAATGGTGTGGGCAGTGGTGTAGCGCTGTGGGAGTGGTGTGGGCAGTAGTGTAGTGCTGTGGGTGTTGTGTGGGCAGTGGTGTAGCGCTGGGGGAGAGGTGTGGGCAGTGGTGTAGTGCTGTGGGAGTGCTGTGTGCAGTGGTGTAGTGCTCTGGGAGTGGTGTGGGCAGTTGTGTAGCGCTGTGGGTGTGCTGTGGGCAGTTGTGTAGCGCTGTGGGATTGGTGTGGGCAATGGTGTAGCGCTGTGGGATTGGTGTGGGCAGTGGTGTAGCGCTGTGGGAGTGTTGTGAGCAGTGGTGTAGAGCTGCGGGAGTGGTGTGGGCAATGGTGTGAGCAGTGGTGTAGCGCTGTGGGAGTGGTGTGGGCAGTGGTGTAGCGCTGTGGGAGGTGTGTGGGCAATGGTCTGAGCAGTAGTGTAGCGCTGTGGGAGTGGTGTGGGCAGTGGTGTAGCGCTGTGGGAGAGGTGTGGGCAGTGGTGTAGCGATGTGGGAGTGGTGTGGGCAGTGGTGTAGCGCTGTGGGACTGGTGTGGGCAGTGGTGTTGCGCTGTGGGAGTGGTGTGGGCAGTGGTGTAGTTCTTTGGGAGGGGTGTGGGTTGTGCTGTAGCGCTGTGGAAGTGCGGTGGGTAGTGGTGAAGCGCTGGGGGTGTGGTGTGGACAGAGGTGTAGCGCTGTGGGAGTGGTGTGGGCAGTGGTGTAGTGCTGTGGGAGTGGTCTGGGCAGTGGTGTAGTGCTGGGGGAGTGGTGTGGACAGAGGTGTAGCGCTGTGGGAATGGTGTGGGCAGTGGTGTAGCGCTGTGGGAGTGGTGTGGGCAGTGGTGTAGCGCTGTGGGAGTGGTGTGGGTTGTGGTGTAGCGCTGTGGGAGTGGTGTGGTCAGTGGTGTATTGCTGGGGGAGTGGTGTGGGCACTGGTGTAGCGCTGTGGGAGTGTTGTGGGCAGTGGTGTAGTGCTGTGGCAGAGGTATGGGCATTGGTGTTGTGCTGTGGGATTGGTGTGGCCAGTGGTTTAGCGCTGTGGGTGTGGTCTGGGCATTGGTGAAACGCTGTGGGAGTGGTGTGGGCAGAGGTGTAGCGCTCAAGGAGTCGTGTGGGCCGTGGTGCAGAGCTGTGGGAGTTGTGTGGGCAGTGATGTGAGCAGCGGTGTAGAGATGTGGGTGTGGTGTGGGCAGTGGTGTAGCGCTGTGGGTGTGGTGTGGGCAGTGGTGTAGCGCTGTGGGAGTGGTTTGGGCAGTGGTGTAGCGCTGTGGGAGTGGTGTGGGCAGTGGTGTTTCGCTGTGGGATTGTTGTGGGCAGTGGTGTAGAGATGTGGGAGTGTTGTGGGCAGTGTTGTAGCGCTGTGGGAGTGGTGTGGGCAGTGGTGTTGCGCTGTGGGAGTGGTGGGGGTTGTGGTGTAGCGCTGTGGGAGTGGTGTGGGCAGTGGTGTAGCGCTGTGGGAGTGGTGTGTGTTGTGGTGTAGCGCTGTGGGAGTGTTGTTGGTTGTGGTGTAGTGCTGTGGCAGAGGTATGGGCATTGGTGTTGTGCTGTGGGAGTGGTGTGGCCAGTGGTGTAGTGCTGTGGGAGTGGTCTGGGCAGTGGTGAAACGCTGTGGGAGTCGTGTGGGCAGAGGTGTAGCGCTCAAGGAGTGGTGTGGGCCGCGGTGTAGTGCTGTGGGAGTGGTGTGGGTTGTGGTGTAGCGCTGTCGGAGTTGTGTGGGTTGTGGTGTAGTGCTGTGGGAGTGGTGTGGGTGTCGTGTAGTGCTGTGGGAGTGGTGCGGGCAGTGGTGTAGTGCTGCGGGAGAGATTTGAGCAGTGGTGTAGCGCTGTGGGTCTGGTGAGTGCAGTGGTGTAGCGCTGTGGGAGTGGTGCGGGCAGTGGTGTAGTGCTGTGGGATCGGTGTGGGTTGTCGTGTAGTGCTGTGGGAGTGGTGTGGGTTGTGGTGTAGCGCTGTGGGAGTGGTGTGGGCAGGGGTGTAGCGCTGTGGGAGTGGTGTGGGCAGTGGTTTAGCGCTTTGAAAGTGCTGTGGGCAGTGGTGTAGCGCTGTGGGAGTGGTGTTGGTTGTGGTGTAGCGCTGTGGGAGTGGTGTGGGCTGTGGTCTAGCTCCCTGGGAGTGTTGTGGGCAGGGGTGTAGCGCTGTGGGAGTGCTGTGGGCAGTGGTGTAGATCTGGGGGAGTGGTATGGGCAGCGGTGTAGCGCTGTGGGAGTGGTGTGTGCAGTGGTGTAGCGCTGTGGGAGTGGTGTGGGTTGTGGTGTAGCGCTGTGGGAGTGGTGTGGGCAGGGGTGTAGCGCTGTGGGAGTGGTGTGGGCAGTGGTGTAGCGCTTTGAAAGTGGTGTGGGCAGTGGTATAGCTCTGTGGGAGTGGTGTGGGCAGTGGTGTAACGCTGTGGGAGTGGTGTTGTCAGTGGTCTAGCTCTGTGGGAGTGTTGTGGGCAGGGGTGTAGCGCTGTGGGAGTGGTGCGGGCAGTGGTGTGTTGCTCTGGGACTGGCGTGGGCAGTGGTCTAGCTCTGTGGGAGAGGTGTGGGCAGTGGTGTAACGCTGTGGTGGTGCAGTGGGCAGTGGTGTAGCGCTGTGGGCGTGTAATGGGCAGTGGTGAAGCGCTGTGGGAGTGGTGTGGGCAGTGGTGTTGTGCTGTGGGAGTGGTGTGGGCAGTGGTGTAGCGCTGTGGGAGTGGTGCGGGCAGTGGTGTAGCGCTGTGGGTGTGGTGTGGGTTGTGGTGTTGCGCTGTGGGTGTGGTGTGGATTGTGGTGTAGCGCTGTGGGAGTGGTGTGGGCAGTGGTATAGCGCTGTGGGAGTGGTGTGGGCAGTGGTGAAGCGCTGTGGGAGTGGTGTGGGTTGTGGTGTAGCGCGGTGGGAGTGTAGTGGGCAGTGGTGTAGCGCTGTGGGAGTGGTGTGGGTTGTGGTGTAGTGCTGTGGGAGTGGTGTGGGCAGTGTTGTAGGGCATTGGGGTTGGTTGGGTCTGTTGTGTAGCGCTGTGGGAGTGGTTTGGGTTGTGGTGTAACGCTGTGGGACTGGTGCGGGCTGTGGTGTAGCGCTTTGGGAGTTGTGTGGGCAGTGTTGTAGTGCTGTGGGAGTGGTGTGGGCAGTGGTGTAGCGCTGTGGGAGTGGTGCGGGCAGTGGTGTAGTGCTGTGGGAGTGTTGCGGGTAGTGGTGTAGCGCTGTTGGAGTGGTGTGGGCAGTGGTGTAGTGCAGTGGGAGTGGTGTGAGCAGTGGTGTAGAACTGTTGGAGTGGTGTGGGCAGTGCTGTGGTGCGGGGTTAGTGGTGTGGGCAGTGGTGTAGTGCTGTGGGAGTGGTGTGGGCAGTGGTGTAGTGCTGTGGGAGTGGTGTGGGCAGTGGTGTAGTGCTGTGGGAGTGGTGTGGGCAGTGGTGTGGTGCGGGGTTAGTGGTGTGGGCAGTGGTGTAGTGCTGTGGGAGTGGTGTGGGCAGTGGTGTAGTACTGTGGGAGTGGTGCAGGCAGTGGTGTGGTGCGGGGGGAGTGGTGTGGGCAGTGGTGTAGCGCTGTGGGAGTGGTGTGGGCTGTGGTGTAGCGCTGTGGGAGTGGTGTGGGCAGTGGTGTAGTGCTGTGGGAGTGGTGTGGGCAGTGGTGTAGCGCTGTGGGAGTTGTGCGGGCAGTGGTGTAGCGCTGTGGGAGTGATGTGGGCAGTGGTGTAGTGCTGTGGGAGAGGTGTGGGCAGTGGTGTAGCGCTGTGGGAGTGATGTGGGCAGTGGTGTAGTGCTGTGGGAGTGGTGTGGGCAGTGGTGTAGCGCTGTGGGAGTGATGTGGGCAGTGGTGTAGTGCTGTGGGAGTGGCGCGGCCAGTGGTGTAGCGCTACTGGAGTGGTATGGGCAGTGGTGTAGCGCTGTGAGAGTGGTGTGGGCAGTGGTGTAGGGCTGTGGGAGTGGTGTGGGCAGTGGTGTAGGGCTGTGGGAGTGGTGTGGGCAGTGGTGTAGCGCTGTGGAACTTGTGTGGGCAGTGGTGTAGCGCTGTGGGAGTGGTGTTGGCAGTGGTGTAGCGTTGTGGGAGTGGTGAGTGCAGTTGTGTAGCGCTGTGGGAGTGGTTTGGGCAGTGGTGTATTGCGGTGGGAGTATTGTGAGCAGTGGTGTAGCGCTGTGGTAGTTGTGTGGGTTGTGGTGTAGTGCTGTGGGAGTGGTGTGGGCTGTGGTGTAGCGCTGTCAGAGTGGTGTGGGCAGTGGTGTAGTGCTGTGAGAGTGGTGTGGGTTGTGGGGTATCGCTGCGGGAGTGATGTGGGCAGTGGTGTAGCGCTGTGGGAGAGGTGTGGGCAGTGGTGTAGCGCTCTGGGAGTGGTGTGTGCAGTTGTGTAGCGCTGTGGGTGTGCTGTGGGCAGTTTTGTAGCGCTGTGGGATTGGTGTGGGCAATGGTGTAGCGCTGTGGGATTGGTGTGGGCAGTGGTGTAGCGCTGTGGGAGTGTTGTGAGCAGTGGTGTAGTGCTGCGGGAGTGGTGTGGGCAATGGTGTGAGCAGTGGTGTAGCGCTGTGGGAGTGGTGTGGGCAGTGGTGTAGCGCTGTGGGAGGTGTGTGGGCAATGGTCTGAGCAGTGGTGTAGCGGTGTGGGAGTGGTGTGGGCAGTGGTGTAGCGCTGTGGGAGAGGTGTGGGCAGTGGTGTAGCGATGTGGGAGTGGTGTGGGCAGTGGTGTAGCGCTGTGGGAGTGGTGTGGGCAGTGATGTTGCGCTGTGGGAGTGGTGTGGGCAGTGGTGTAGTTCTGTGGGAGGGGTATGGGTTGTGGTGTAGCGCTGTGGAAGTGCGGTGGGTAGTGGTGAAGCGCTGTTGGTGTGTTGTGGGCTGCGGTTTAGCGCTCTGGGAGTGGTGTGTGCAGTGGTGTAGTGCTGTGGTAGTGGTGTGGGCAGTGGTGTAGCGCTGGGGAGAGGTGTGGGCAGTGGTGTAGCGCTGTGGGAGTGGTGTGGGCAGTGGTGTAGCGCTGTGGGAGTGGTTTGGACAGTGGTTTAATGCTGTGTGAGTGGGGTGGGCAGTGGTGTACCGCTGTGGGAGTGGTGTGGGTTGTGGTGTAGTGCTGGGGGTGTGGTGTGGACAGAGGTGTAGCGCTGTGGGAGTGGTGTGGGCAGTGGTGTAGTGCTGTGGGAGTGGTGTGGGCAGTGGTGTAGTGCTGGGGGAGTGGTGTGGACAGAGGTGTAGCGCTGTGGGAATGGTGTGGGCAGTGGTGTAGCGCTGTGGGAGTGGTGTGGGCAGTGGTGTAGCGCTGTGGGAGTGGTGTGGGTTGTGGTGTAGCGCTGTGGGAGTGGTGTGGGCAGTGGTGTATTGCTGGGGGAGTGGTGTGGGCACTGGTGTAGCGCGTTGGGAGTGGTGTGGGCAGTGGTGTAGTGCTGTGGCAGAGGTATGGGCATTGGTGTTGTGCTGTGGGAGTGGTGTGGCCAGTGGTTTAGCGCTGTGGGTGTGGTCTGGGCAGTGGTGAAACGCTGTGGGAGTGGTGTGGGCAGAGGTGTAGCGCTCAAGGAGTCGTGTGGGCCGTGGTGTAGAGCTGTGGGAGTTGTGTGGGCAGTGATGTGAGCAGCGGTGTAGAGATGTGGGTGTGGTGTGGGCAGTGGTGTAGCGCTGTGGGTGTGGTGTGGGCAGTGGTGTAGCGCTGTGGGAGTGGTTTGGGCAGTGGTGTAGCGCTGTGGGAGTGGTGTGGGCAGTGGTGTTTCGCTGTGGGATTGTTGTGGGCAGTGGTGTAGAGAGGTGGGAGTGTTGTGGGCAGTGTTGTAGCGCTGTGGGAGTGGTGTGGGCAGTGGTGTTGCGCTGTGGGAGTGGTGGGGGTTGTGGTGTAGCGCTGTGGGAGTGGTCTGGGCAGTGGTGAAACGCTGCGGGAGTCGTGTGGGCGGAGGTGTAGCGCTCAAGGAGTGGTGTGGGCCGCGGTGTAGAGCTGTGGGAGTGGTGTGGGTTGTGGTGTAGCGCTGTGGGAGTGGTGTGGGCAGTGGTGTAGCGCTGTGGGAGTTGTGCGGGCAGTGGTGTAGCGCTGTGGGAGTGATGTGGGCAGTGGTGTAGTGCTGTGGGAGAGGTGTGGGCAGTGGTGTAGCGCTGTGGGAGTGATGTGGGCAGTGGTGTAGTGCTGTGGGAGTGGCGTGGCCAGTGGTGTAGCGCTACTGGAGTGGTATGGGCAGTGGTGTAGCGCTGTGAGAGTGGTGTGGGCAGTGGTGTAGGGCTGTGGGAGTGGTGTGGGCAGTGGTGTAGGGCTGTGGGAGTGGTGTGGGCAGTGGTGTAGCGCTGTGGAACTTGTGTGGGCAGTGGTGTAGCGCTGTGGGAGTGGTGTTGGCAGTGGTGTAGCGTTGTGGGAGTGGTGAGTGCAGTTGTGTAGCGCTGTGGGAGTGGTTTGGGCAGTGGTGTATTGCGGTGGGAGTATTGTGAGCAGTGGTGTAGCGCTGTGGTAGTTGTGTGGGTTGTGGTGTAGTGCTGTGGGAGTGGTGTGGGCTGTGGTGTAGCGCTGTCAGAGTGGTGTGGGCAGTGGTGTAGTGCTGTGAGAGTGGTGTGGGTTGTGGGGTATCGCTGCGGGAGTGATGTGGGCAGTGGTGTAGCGCTGTGGGAGAGGTGTGGGCAGTGGTGTAGCGCTCTGGGAGTGGTGTGTGCAGTTGTGTAGCGCTGTGGGTGTGCTGTGGGCAGTTGTGTAGCGCTGTGGGATTGGTGTGGGCAATGGTGTAGC
The DNA here is from genome assembly GCF_964194155.1 of Cetorhinus maximus. NCBI lineage: Eukaryota > Metazoa > Chordata > Chondrichthyes > Lamniformes > Cetorhinidae > Cetorhinus > Cetorhinus maximus. The sequence goes on from NW_027596148.1 coordinate 160,749, forward strand.
GCTGTGGGATTGGTGTGGGCAGTGGTGTAGCGCTGTGGGAGTGTTGTGAGCAGTGGTGTAGTGCTGCGGGAGTGGTGTGGGCAATGGTGTGAGCAGTGGTGTAGCGCTGTGGGAGTGGTGTGGGCAGTGGTGTAGCGCTGTGGGAGGTGTGTGGGCAATGGTCTGAGCAGTGGTGTAGCGCTGTGGGAGTGGTGTGGGCAGTGGTGTAGCGCTGTGGGAGAGGTGTGGGCAGTGGTGTAGCGATGTGGGAGTGGTGTGGGCAGTGGTGTAGCGCTGTGGGAGTGGTGTGGGCAGTGATGTTGCGCTGTGGGAGTGGTGTGGGCAGTGGTGTAGTTCTGTGGGAGGGGTGTGGGTTGTGGTGTAGCGCTGTGGAAGTGCGGTGGGTAGTGGTGAAGCGCTGTTGGTGTGTTGTGGGCTGCGGTTTAGCGCTCTGGGAGTGGTGTGTGCAGTGGTGTAGTGCTGTGGTAGTGGTGTGGGCAGTGGTGTAGCGCTGGGGAGAGGTGTGGGCAGTGGTGTAGCGCTGTGGGAGTGGTGTGGGCAGTGGTGTAGCGCTGTGGGAGTGGTTTGGACAGTGGTTTAATGCTGTGTGAGTGGGGTGGGCAGTGGTGTACCGCTGTGGGAGTGGTGTGGGTTGTGGTGTAGTGCTGGGGGTGTGGTGTGGACAGAGGTGTAGCGCTGTGGGAGTGGTGTGGGCAGTGGTGTAGTGCTGTGGGAGTGGTGTGGGCAGTGGTGTAGTGCTGGGGGAGTGGTGTGGACAGAGGTGTAGCGCTGTGGGAATGGTGTGGGCAGTGGTGTAGCGCTGTGGGAGTGGTGTGGGCAGTGGTGTAGCGCTGTGGGAGTGGTGTGGGTTGTGGTGTAGCGCTGTGGGAGTGGTGTGGGCAGTGGTGTATTGCTGGGGGAGTGGTGTGGGCACTGGTGTAGCGCGTTGGGAGTGGTGTGGGCAGTGGTGTAGTGCTGTGGCAGAGGTATGGGCATTGGTGTTGTGCTGTGGGAGTGGTGTGGCCAGTGGTCTAGCGCTGTGGGTGTGGTCTGGGCAGTGGTGAAACGCTGTGGGAGTGGTGTGGGCAGAGGTGTAGCGCTCAAGGAGTCGTGTGGGCCGTGGTGTAGAGCTGTGGGAGTTGTGTGGGCAGTGATGTGAGCAGCGGTGTAGAGATGTGGGTGTGGTGTGGGCAGTGGTGTAGCGCTGTGGGTGTGGTGTGGGCAGTGGTGTAGCGCTGTGGGAGTGGTTTGGGCAGTGGTGTAGCGCTGTGGGAGTGGTGTGGGCAGTGGTGTTTCGCTGTGGGATTGTTGTGGGCAGTGGTGTAGAGATGTGGGAGTGTTGTGGGCAGTGTTGTAGCGCTGTGGGAGTGGTGTGGGCAGTGGTGTTGCGCTATGGGAGTGGTGGGGGTTGTGGTGTAGCGCTGTGGGAGTGGTCTGGGCAGTGGTGAAACGCTGTGGGAGTCGTGTGGGCGGAGGTGTAGCGCTCAAGGAGTGGTGTGGGCCGCGGTGTAGAGCTGTGGGAGTGGTGTGGGTTGTGGTGTAGCGCTGTCGGAGTGGTGTGGGTTGTGGTGTAATGCTGTGGGAGTGGTGTGGGTGTCGTGTAGTGCTGTGGGAGTGGTGCGGGCAGTGGTGTAGTGCTGCGGGAGAGATTTGAGTAGTGGTGTAGCGCTGTGGGTGTGGTGTGGGCAGTGGTGTAGCGCTGTGGGACTGGTGAGGGCAGTGGTGTAGCGCTGTGGGAGTGGTGCGGGCAGTGGTGTAGTGCTGTGGGATTGGTGTGGGTTGTCGTGTAGTGCTGTGGGAGTGGTGTGGGTTGTGGTGTAGCGCTGTGGGAGTGGTGTGGGCAGGGGTGTAGCGCTGTGGGAGTGGTGTGGGCAGTGGTTTAGCGCTTTGAAAGTGCTGTGGGCAGTGGTGTAGCGCTGTGGGAGTGGTGTTGGTTGTGGTGTAGCGCTGTGGGAGTGGTGTGGGCTGTGGTCTAGCTCCGTGGGAGTGTTGTGGGCAGGGGTGTAGCGCTGTGGGAGTGCTGTGGGCAGTGGTGTAGAGCTGGGGGAGTGGTATGGGCAGCGGTGTAGCGCTGTGGGAGTGGTGTGTGCAGTGGTGTAGCGCTGTGGGAGTGGTGCGGGCAGTGGTGTGTTGCTCTGGGATTGGCGTGGGCAGTGGTCTAGCTCTGTGGGAGTGGTGTGGGCAGTGGTGTAACGCTGTGGTGGTGCAGTGGGCAGTGGTGTAGCGCGGTGGGAGTGGTATGGGCAGTGGTGAAGCGCAGTGGGAGTGGTGTGGGCAGTGGTGTTGTGCTGTGGGAGTGGTGTGGGCAGTGCTGTAGCGCTGTGGGAGAGGTGTGGGCAGTGATCTAGCGATGTGGGAGTGGTGCGGGTAGTGGCTTAGCGCTGTGGGAGTGTTGAGGGCAGTGGTGTAGCGCTGTGGGAGTGGTGTGGGTTGTGGTGTAGCGCTTTGGGAGTGGTGTGGGCAGTGGTGTAGTGCTGTGGATGTGGTGTGGGTGTGGTGTAGTGTTGTGGAAGTGGTGTGGGCAGTGGTGTAGTGCTGTGGGAGTTGTGCGGGCAGTGATCTAGCGATGTGGGATTGGTGTGGGTTGTGGTGTAGCGCTGTGGGACTGGTGTGGGTTGTGGTGTAGCGCTGTGGGAGTGGTGTGCGTTGTGGTGTAGCGCTGTGGGAGTGGTGTGGCCAGGGGTGTAGCGCTGTGGGAGTGGTGTGGGTTGTGGTGTAGCGCTGTGGGAGTGGTGTGGGCAGGGGTGTAGCGCTGTGGGAGTGGTGTGGGCAGTGGTGTAGCGCTTTGAAAGTGGTGTGGGCAGTGGTCTAGCTCTGTGGGAGTGGTGTGGGCAGTGGTGTAACGCTGTGGGAGTGGTGTGGGCAGTGGTCTAGCATTGTGGGAGTGTTGTGGGCAGGGGTGTAGCACTGTGGGACTGGCGTGGGCAGTGGTCTAGCTCTGTGGGAGTGGTGTGGGCAGTGGTATAACGCTGTGGTGGTGCAGTGGGCAGTGGTGTAGCGCTGTGGGCGTGTAATGGGCAGTGGTGAAGCGCTGTGGGAGTGGTGTGGTCAGTGGTGTTGTGCTGTGGGAGTGGTGTGGGCAGTGCTGTAGCGCTGTGGGAGTGGTGCGGGCAGTGGTGTAGCGCTGTGGGTGTGGTGTGGGTTGTGGTGTAGCGCTGTGGGTGTGGTGTGGATTGTGGTGTAGCGCTGTGGGAGTGGTGTGGGCAGTGGTATAGCGCTGTGGGAGTGGCGTGGGCAGTGGTGAAGCGCTGTGGGATTGGTGTAGGTTGTGGTGTAGCGCGGTGGGAGTGTAGTGGGCAGTGGTGTAGCGCTGTGGGAGTGGTGTGGGTTGTGGTGTAGTGCTGTGGGAGTGGTGTGGGCAGTGTTGTAGGGCATTGGGGTTGGTTGGGTCTGTTGTGTAGCGCTGTGGGAGTGGTTTGGGTTGTGGTGTAACGCTGTGGGACTGGTGCGGGCAGTGGTGTAGCGCTGTGGGAGTTGTGTGGGCAGTGTTGTAGTGCTGTGGGAGTGGTGTGGGCAGTGGTGTTGCGCTGTGGGAGTGGTGCGGGCAGTGGTGTAGTGCTGTGGGAGTGTTGCGGGTAGTGGTGTAGCGCTGTGGGAGTGGTGTGGGCAGTGGTGTAGTGCTGTGGGAGTGGTGTGGGCAGTGGTGTAGCGCTGTGGGAGTGGTGTGGGCAGTGGTGTAGTGCAGTGGGAGTGGTGTGAGCAGTGGTGTAGAACTGTGGGAGTGGTGTGGGCAGTGGTGTGGTGCGGGGTTAGTGGTGTGGGCAGTGGTGTAGTGCTGTGGGAGTGGTGTGGGCAGTGGTGTAGTGCTGTGGGAGTGGTGTGGGCAGTGGTGTAGTGCTGTGGGAGTGGTGTGGGCAGTGGTGTGGTGCGGGGGTAGTGGTGTGGGCAGTGGTGTAGTGCTGTGGGAGTGGTGTGGGCAGTGGTGTAGTACTGTGGGAGTGGTGCTGGCAGTGGAGTGGTGCGGGGGGAGTGGTGTGGGCAGTGGTGTAGTGCTTTGGGAGTGGTGTGAGCAGTGGTGTACTGCTGTGGGAGTGGTGTGGGCAGTGGTGTAGTGCTGTGGGAGTGGTGTGGGCAGTGGCGTAGCGCTGTGGGAGTTGTGCGGGCAGTGGTGTAGCGCTGTGGGAGTGATGTGGGCAGTGGTGTAGTGCTGTGGGAGAGGTGTGGGCAGTGGTGTGGCGCTGTGGGAGTGATGTGGGCAGTGGTGTAGTGCTGTGGGAGTGGTGTGGCCAGTGGTGTAGCGCTACTGGAGTGGTATGGGCAGTGGTGTAGCGCTGTGGGAGTGGTGTGGGCAGTGGTGTAGGGCTGTGGGAGTGGTGTGGGCAGTGGTGTAGGGCTGTGGGAGTGGTGTGGGCAGTGGTGTAGCGCTGTGGAACTTGTGTGGGCAGTGGTGTAGCGCTGTGGGAGTGGTTTTGGCAGTGGTGTAGCGTTGTGGGAGTGGTGAGTGCTGTTGTGTAGCGCTGTGGGAGTGGTTTGGGCAGTGGTGTATTGCGGTGGGAGTATTGTGAGCAGTGGTGTAGCGCTGTGGTAGTTGTGTGGGTTGTGGTGTAGTGCTGTGGGAGTGGTGTGGGCTGTGGTGTAGCGCTGTCAGATTGGTGTGGGCAGTGGTGTAGTGCTGTGAGAGTGGTGTGGGTTGTGGGGTTTCGCTGCGGGAGTGATGTGGGCAGTGGTGTAGCGCTGTGGGAGTGGTGTGGGCAGTGGTGTAGCGCTGTGGGAATGGTGTGGGCAGTGGTGTAGCGCTGTGGGAGTGGTGTGGGCAGTGGTGTAGCGCTCTGGGAGAGTGGTGGGGAGTGGTGTAGCGCTGTGGGATTGGTGTGCGCTGTGATGTAGCGCTGTGGGAGTCGTGTGGGCAGTGGTGTAGCGCTGCGGGAGTGGTGTGGGCAGTGGTGTAACGCTGCGGGAGTGGTGTGGGCAGTGGTGTAGCGCTGCGGCAGTGGTGTGGGCAGTGGTGTAACGATGCAGGAGTGGTGTGGGCAGTGGTGTAGTGCTGTGGGAGTGGTGTGGGTAGTGATGTAGCTCTGCGGGGGTGGTCTGGGTAGTGGTAAAGCGTTGCGGGATTGGTGTGGGCAGTGGTGTAACGCTGTGGGGGTGGTGTGGGCAGTGGTGTAGCGCTGCGGGAGTGGTGTGGGCAGTGGTGTAGTCCTGTGGGAGTGGTGTGTGTAGTGATGTAGCTCTGCGGGGGTGATCTGGGAAGTGGTGTAGCGTTGCGGGATTGGTGTGGGCAGTGGTGTAGCGCTGTGAGAGTGGTGTGGGCAGTGGTGTAGCGCTGTGAGAGTGGTGTGGGCAGTGGTGTAGCGCTGTGGGAGAGATGTGCGCAGTGGTTTAGCGATGTGGGTGTCATGTGGGTAGTGGTGTAGCGCTGTGGGATTGGTGTGGGTATTGGTGTAGCGCTGTGGGAGTGGTGTGGGCAGTGGTGTAGAGCTGTGGGTGTGCTGTGGGCAGTGGTGTACCGCTCTGGGAGTGGTGTGGGGAGTGGTGTAGCGCTGTGGGATTGGTGTGTGCAGTGGTGTAGCGCTGTGGGAGTGGTGTGGGTAGTGATGTAGCTCTGCGGGGGTGATCTGGGTAGTGGTGTAGCGTTGCGGGATTGGTGTGGGCAGTGGTGTAGCGCTGTGAGAGTGGTGTGGGCAGTGGTGTAGCGCTGTGAGAGTGGTGTGGGCAGTGGTGTAGCGCTGTGGGAGTGGTGCGGGCAGTGGTGTAGCGCTGTGGGAGTGGTGTGGGCAGTGGTGTAACGCTGTGGGAGTGGTGGGGGCAGTGGTGTAGCGCTGTGCCTGTGGTGTGGGCAGTGCTGTAGTGTTGCAGGGGTGATGTCGGCAGTGTGGCAGCGCTGCAGGTGTGGTGCGTGCAGTGGTCTAGTGCTGTGCCTGTGGTGTGGGCAGTGCTGTAGTGCTGTGGGAGATGTGTGGGCAGTGGTGTAGTGCTGTGAGATATGTGTGGTGTAAACTATTTAAACAGTGCCCGCATCATAAACACTATATAAACAGTACCCCCATCATAAACACTATATAAACAGTGCCCACATCATAAACACTATTTAAACAGTTCCCACATCATAAACACTATATAAACAGTGCCCCATCATAAACACTATATAAACAGTACCCCCATCATAAACACTATTTAAACAGTGCCCCAACACATACACTCTTTAAAATGTTACCCATCATAAACCCTATACAAACAGTGCCCCCATCATAAACACTATATAAACAGTGCCCCCATCATAAACACTATTTAAACAGTGACCCAACATATACACTCTTTAAAATGTTACCCATCATAAACCCTATACAAACAGTGCCCCCATCATAAACACTATATAAACAGTACCCTCATCATAAACACTATTTAAACAGTGCCCCAACACATACACTCTTTAAAATGTTACCCATCATAAACCCTATACAAACAGTGCCCCCATCATAAACACTATATAAACAGTGCCCCCATCATAAACACTATTTAAACAGTTCCCACATCATAAACACTATATAAACAGTGCCCACATCATAAGCACTATTTAAACAGTTCCCACATCATAAACACTATATAAACAGTGCCCACATCATAAGCACAATTTAAACAGTGCCCAAATCATAAACACTATTTAAACAGTTCCCACATCTTAAACACTATATAAACAGTGCCCCCATCATAAACACAATTTAAACAGTGCCCCCATCATAAACACTATATAAACAGTGCCCACATCATAAACACTATTTAAACAGTGCCCCCATCATAAACACTATATAAACAGTGCCCCCATCATAAACACTATATAAACAGTGCCCCATCATAAACACGATATAAACAGTGTCCCCATCATAAACACTATATAAACAGTGCCATCATCATAAAAACTATTTAAACAGTGCCCCCATCATTAACACTATATAAACAGTGCCATCATCATAAACACTATTTAAACAGTGCCCCCATCATAAACCCTATATAAACAGCGCCCCCATCATAAAAACTATTTAAACAGTGCCCCCATTATAAACACTATATAAACAGTGCCCACATCATAAACACTATATAAACAGTGCCCCCATCATAAACACTATATAAACAGTGCCCCCATCATAAACATTATATATACAGTGCCCACATCATAAACACTATATAAACAGTGCACATCATAAACACTATATAAACAGTGCCCCCATCCTAAACATTATATAAACAGTGCCCCCATCATAAACACTATATAAACAGTGCCCCATCATAAACACTTTATATACAGTGCCCCCCTCAGAAACACTATATAAACAGTGTCAAATCATAAACAATATATAAACAGTGCCCAATCAAAAACACTATATAAAAAGTGCCCCATCATAAACACTATGTAAACAGTGCCCCATCATAAACACTATATAAACAGTGCCCCCATCATAAACACTATATAAACAGTGCCCCCATCGTAAACACTATATAAACAGCGTCCCCATCATAAACACTATATAAACTGTGCCCCAACCTAAATATTATATAAACAGTACCCCCATCATAAACACTATATAAACAGTTCCCCCATCATAAACACTATATAAACAGTGCCCCCATCATAAACACTATATAATCAGTGCCCCATCCTAAACATTATATAAACAGTGCCCCCATCATAAACACTACATAAACAGTGCCCCCATCATAAACACTATTTAAACAGTGCCCCCATCATATGCACTATATAAACAGTGCCCCCATCATAAAAACTATTTAAACAGTGCACCCATCATAAACACTATATAAACAGTGCCCCCATCATAAACACTATTTAAACAGTGCCCCCATCATAAACACTATTTAAACAGTGCCCCCATCATAAACACTATATAAACAGTGCCCCCATCATAAACACTATGTAAACAGTGCCCCATCATAAACACTATAAAAACAGTGCCCCCATCATAAACACTATATAAACAGTGCCCCCATCATAAACACTATATAAACAGTGCCCCCATCATAAACACTATATAAACAGTGCCCCCATCATAAACACTATATAAACAGTGCCCTCATCATAAACACTATATAAACAGTGCCCAAATCATAAACACTATAAAAACAGTGCCCCCATCATAAACACTATATAAACAGTGCCCCATCATAAACACTATTTAAACAGTGCCCCCATCATAACACTATATAAACAGTGCCCCAACATAAACACTATTTAAACAGTGCCCCCATCATAAACACTATATAAATAGTGCCCCCATCATAAACACTATATAAACAGTGCCCCATCATAAACACTATTTAAACAGTGCCACCATCATAAGCACTATATAAACAGTGCAACATCATAAACACTATAAAAACAGTGCCCCCATCATAATCACTATATAATCAGTGCCCCAACATAAACACTATATAAACAGGTCAATCATCATAAAAACTATATAATCAGTGCCCCATCATAAATACAATTTAAACAGTGCCCCATCATAAACATTATATAAACGGTGCCCCCATCATAAACACTATAAAAACATCGTCCCCATCATAAACACTATATAAACAGTGCCCCCATCATAAACACTATATAAACAGTGCCCCCATCATAAACACGATATAAACAGTGCCCCCATCATAACCACTATATAAACAGTGCACCCATCATAAACACTATATAAATAGTGCCCCCATCATAAACACTATATAAACAGTGCCCCATCATAAACACTATTTAAACAGTACCCCATCATTAACACTATTTAAACAGTGTCACCATCATAAACACTATTTAAACAGTGCCCCCATCATAAACACTATATAAACGGTGCCCCCATCATAAACACTATAAAAACATCGTCCCCATCATAAACACTATATAAACAGTGCCCCATCATAAACACTATAAAAACAGTGCCCCCATCATAAACACTATATAAACAGTGCCCCATCATAAACACTATTTAAACAGTGCCCCCATCATAACACTATATAAACAGTGCCCCATCATAAACACTATTTAAACAGTGCCCCCATCATAAACACTATATAAACAGTGCCCCCATCATAAACACTATTTAAACAGTGCCCCCATCATAAACACGATATAAAAAGTGCCCCCATCATAAACACTATATTATAAGTGCTCCCATCATAAACACTATATAAACAGTGCCCCATCATAAACAGTATTTAAACAGTACCCCATCATTAACACTATTTAAACAGTGTCACCATCATAAACACTATTTAAACAGTGCCCCCATCATAAACACTATATAAACAGTGCCCCATCATAAACACTATTTAAACAGTGCCCCCATCATAAACACTATATAAACAGTGCCCCATCATAAACACTATTTAAACAGTTCCCACATCATAAACACTAGATAAACAGTGCCCCCATCATAAACACTATATAAACGGTGCCCCCATCATAAACACTATAAAAACATCGTCCCCATCATAAACACTATATAAACAGTGCCCCCATCATAAACACTATTTAAACAGTGCCCCCATCATAAACACGATATAAACAGTGCCCCCATCATAAACACTATATAATCAGTGCCCCCATCATAAACACTATATAAACAGTGCCCCCATCATAAACACTATATAAACAGTGCCCCATCATAAACACTATTTAAACAGTACCCCATCATTAACACTATTTAAACAGTGTCACCATCATAAACACTATTTAAACAGTGCCCCCATCATAAACACTATATAAACAGTGCCCCATCATAAACACTATTTAAACAGTGCCCCCATCATAAACACTATATAAACAGTGCCCCATCATAAACACTATTTAAACAGTTCCCACATCATAAACACTATTTAAACAGTGCCCCCATCATAAGCACTATATAAATAGTGCCCCCATCATAAACACTATATAAACAGAGCCCCCATCATCAACACTATATAAACAGTGCCCCCATCATAAACCCTATATAAACAGTGCCCCATCATAAAAACTTTATAAACAGTGCCCCCATCATAAACACTATTTAAAAAGTGCCCCCATCATAAACACTATATAAACAGTGGCCCCATCATAAACACTATATAAACAGTGTCCCCGTCATAAACACTATTTAAACAGTACCCCATCATTAACACTATTTAAACAATGCCCCCATCATAAACACTATTTAAACAGTGCCCCCATCATAAACACTATGTAAACAGTGCCCCATCATAAACACTATAAAAACAGTGCCTCCATCATAAACACTATATAAACAGTGCCCCCATCATAAAGACTATATAAACAGTGCCCCCATCATAAACACTATATAAACAGTGCCCCCATCATAAACACTATATAAACAGTGCCCCCATCATAAACACTATATAAACAGTGCCCAATCATAAACACTATAAAAACAGTGCCCCCATCATAAACACTATATAAACAGTGCCCAACATAAACACTATTTAAACAGTGCCCCCATCATAACACTATATAAACAGTGCCCCAACATAAACACTATTTAAACAGTGCCCCCATCATAAACACTATATAAACAGTGCCCCATCATAAACACTATTTAAACAGTGCCCCCATCATAACACTATATAAACAGTGCCCCAACATAAACACTATATAAACAGTGCCCCCATCATAAACACTATATAAACAGTACCCCATCATAAACACTATTTAAACAGTGCCACCATCATAAACACTATATAAACAGTGCAACATCATAAACACTATAAAAACAGTGCCCCCATCATAATCACTATATAATCAGTGCCCCAACATAAACACTATATAAACAGTTCAATCATCATAAAAACTATATAATCAGTGCCCCATCATAAATACAATTTAAACAGTGCCCCATCATAAACATTATATAAACGGTGCCCCCATCATAAACACTATAAAAACATCGTCCCCATCATAAACACTATATAAACAGTGCCCCCATCATAAACACTATATAAACAGTGCCCCCATCATAAACACGATATAAACAGTGCCCCAATCATAAACACTATATAAACAGTGCACCCATCATAAACACTATATAAACAGTGCCCCCATCATAAACACTATATAATCAGTGCCCCATCATAAACACTATTTAAACAGTACCCCATCATTAACACTATTTAAACAGTGTCACCATCATAAACACTATTTAAACAGTGCCCCCATCATAAACACTATATAAACGGTGCCCCCATCATAAACACTATAAAAACATCGTCCCCATCTTAAACACTATATAAACAGTGCCCCATCATAAACACTATAAAAACAGTGCCCCCATCATAAACACTATATAAACAGTACCCCCATCATAAACACTATATAAACAGTGCCCACATCATAAACACTATTTAAACAGTTCCCACATCATAAACACTATATAAACAGTGCCCCATCATAAACACTATATAAACAGTACCCCCATCATAAACACTATTTAAACAGTGCCCCAACACATACACTCTTTAAAATGTTACCCATCATAAACCCTATACAAACAGTGCCCCCATCATAAACACTATATAAACAGTGCCCCCATCATAAACACTATTTAAACAGTGACCCAACATATACACTCTTTAAAATGTTACCCATCATAAACCCTATACAAACAGTGCCCCCATCATAAACACTATATAAACAGTACCCTCATCATAAACACTATTTAAACAGTGCCCCAACACATACACTCTTTAAAATGTTACCCATCATAAACCCTATACAAACAGTGCCCCCATCATAAACACTATATAAACAGTGCCCCCATCATAAACACTATTTAAACAGTTCCCACATCATAAACACTATATAAACAGTGCCCACATCATAAGCACTATTTAAACAGTTCCCACATCATAAACACTATATAAACAGTGCCCACATCATAAGCACAATTTAAACAGTGCCCAAATCATAAACACTATTTAAACAGTTCCCACATCTTAAACACTATATAAACAGTGCCCCCATCATAAACACAATTTAAACAGTGCCCCCATCATAAACACTATATAAACAGTGCCCACATCATAAACACTATTTAAACAGTGCCCCCATCATAAACACTATATAAACAGTGCCCCCATCATAAACACTATATAAACAGTGCCCCATCATAAACACGATATAAACAGTGTCCCCATCATAAACACTATATAAACAGTGCCATCATCATAAAAACTATTTAAACAGTGCCCCCATCATTAACACTATATAAACAGTGCCATCATCATAAACACTATTTAAACAGTGCCCCCATCATAAACCCTATATAAACAGCGCCCCCATCATAAAAACTATTTAAACAGTGCCCCCATTATAAACACTATATAAACAGTGCCCACATCATAAACACTATATAAACAGTGCCCCCATCATAAACACTATATAAACAGTGCCCCCATCATAAACATTATATATACAGTGCCCACATCATAAACACTATATAAACAGTGCACATCATAAACACTATATAAACAGTGCCCCCATCCTAAACATTATATAAACAGTGCCCCCATCATAAACACTATATAAACAGTGCCCCATCATAAACACTTTATATACAGTGCCCCCCTCAGAAACACTATATAAACAGTGTCAAATCATAAACAATATATAAACAGTGCCCAATCAAAAACACTATATAAAAAGTGCCCCATCATAAACACTATGTAAACAGTGCCCCATCATAAACACTATATAAACAGTGCCCCCATCATAAACACTATATAAACAGTGCCCCCATCGTAAACACTATATAAACAGCGTCCCCATCATAAACACTATATAAACTGTGCCCCAACCTAAATATTATATAAACAGTACCCCCATCATAAACACTATATAAACAGTTCCCCCATCATAAACACTATATAAACAGTGCCCCCATCATAAACACTATATAATCAGTGCCCCATCCTAAACATTATATAAACAGTGCCCCCATCATAAACACTACATAAACAGTGCCCCCATCATAAACACTATTTAAACAGTGCCCCCATCATATGCACTATATAAACAGTGCCCCCATCATAAAAACTATTTAAACAGTGCACCCATCATAAACACTATATAAACAGTGCCCCCATCATAAACACTATTTAAACAGTGCCCCCATCATAAACACTATTTAAACAGTGCCCCCATCATAAACACTATATAAACAGTGCCCCCATCATAAACACTATGTAAACAGTGCCCCATCATAAACACTATAAAAACAGTGCCCCCATCATAAACACTATATAAACAGTGCCCCCATCATAAACACTATATAAACAGTGCCCCCATCATAAACACTATATAAACAGTGCCCCCATCATAAACACTATATAAACAGTGCCCTCATCATAAACACTATATAAACAGTGCCCAAATCATAAACACTATAAAAACAGTGCCCCCATCATAAACACTATATAAACAGTGCCCCATCATAAACACTATTTAAACAGTGCCCCCATCATAACACTATATAAACAGTGCCCCAACATAAACACTATTTAAACAGTGCCCCCATCATAAACACTATATAAATAGTGCCCCCATCATAAACACTATATAAACAGTGCCCCATCATAAACACTATTTAAACAGTGCCACCATCATAAGCACTATATAAACAGTGCAACATCATAAACACTATAAAAACAGTGCCCCCATCATAATCACTATATAATCAGTGCCCCAACATAAACACTATATAAACAGGTCAATCATCATAAAAACTATATAATCAGTGCCCCATCATAAATACAATTTAAACAGTGCCCCATCATAAACATTATATAAACGGTGCCCCCATCATAAACACTATAAAAACATCGTCCCCATCATAAACACTATATAAACAGTGCCCCCATCATAAACACTATATAAACAGTGCCCCCATCATAAACACGATATAAACAGTGCCCCCATCATAACCACTATATAAACAGTGCACCCATCATAAACACTATATAAATAGTGCCCCCATCATAAACACTATATAAACAGTGCCCCATCATAAACACTATTTAAACAGTACCCCATCATTAACACTATTTAAACAGTGTCACCATCATAAACACTATTTAAACAGTGCCCCCATCATAAACACTATATAAACGGTGCCCCCATCATAAACACTATAAAAACATCGTCCCCATCATAAACACTATATAAACAGTGCCCCATCATAAACACTATAAAAACAGTGCCCCCATCATAAACACTATATAAACAGTGCCCCATCATAAACACTATTTAAACAGTGCCCCCATCATAACACTATATAAACAGTGCCCCATCATAAACACTATTTAAACAGTGCCCCCATCATAAACACTATATAAACAGTGCCCCCATCATAAACACTATTTAAACAGTGCCCCCATCATAAACACGATATAAAAAGTGCCCCCATCATAAACACTATATTATAAGTGCTCCCATCATAAACACTATATAAACAGTGCCCCATCATAAACAGTATTTAAACAGTACCCCATCATTAACACTATTTAAACAGTGTCACCATCATAAACACTATTTAAACAGTGCCCCCATCATAAACACTATATAAACAGTGCCCCATCATAAACACTATTTAAACAGTGCCCCCATCATAAACACTATATAAACAGTGCCCCATCATAAACACTATTTAAACAGTTCCCACATCATAAACACTAGATAAACAGTGCCCCCATCATAAACACTATATAAACGGTGCCCCCATCATAAACACTATAAAAACATCGTCCCCATCATAAACACTATATAAACAGTGCCCCCATCATAAACACTATTTAAACAGTGCCCCCATCATAAACACGATATAAACAGTGCCCCCATCATAAACACTATATAATCAGTGCCCCCATCATAAACACTATATAAACAGTGCCCCCATCATAAACACTATATAAACAGTGCCCCATCATAAACACTATTTAAACAGTACCCCATCATTAACACTATTTAAACAGTGTCACCATCATAAACACTATTTAAACAGTGCCCCCATCATAAACACTATATAAACAGTGCCCCATCATAAACACTATTTAAACAGTGCCCCCATCATAAACACTATATAAACAGTGCCCCATCATAAACACTATTTAAACAGTTCCCACATCATAAACACTATTTAAACAGTGCCCCCATCATAAGCACTATATAAATAGTGCCCCCATCATAAACACTATATAAACAGAGCCCCCATCATCAACACTATATAAACAGTGCCCCCATCATAAACCCTATATAAACAGTGCCCCATCATAAAAACTTTATAAACAGTGCCCCCATCATAAACACTATTTAAAAAGTGCCCCCATCATAAACACTATATAAACAGTGGCCCCATCATAAACACTATATAAACAGTGTCCCCGTCATAAACACTATTTAAACAGTACCCCATCATTAACACTATTTAAACAATGCCCCCATCATAAACACTATTTAAACAGTGCCCCCATCATAAACACTATGTAAACAGTGCCCCATCATAAACACTATAAAAACAGTGCCTCCATCATAAACACTATATAAACAGTGCCCCCATCATAAAGACTATATAAACAGTGCCCCCATCATAAACACTATATAAACAGTGCCCCCATCATAAACACTATATAAACAGTGCCCCCATCATAAACACTATATAAACAGTGCCCAATCATAAACACTATAAAAACAGTGCCCCCATCATAAACACTATATAAACAGTGCCCAACATAAACACTATTTAAACAGTGCCCCCATCATAACACTATATAAACAGTGCCCCAACATAAACACTATTTAAACAGTGCCCCCATCATAAACACTATATAAACAGTGCCCCATCATAAACACTATTTAAACAGTGCCCCCATCATAACACTATATAAACAGTGCCCCAACATAAACACTATATAAACAGTGCCCCCATCATAAACACTATATAAACAGTACCCCATCATAAACACTATTTAAACAGTGCCACCATCATAAACACTATATAAACAGTGCAACATCATAAACACTATAAAAACAGTGCCCCCATCATAATCACTATATAATCAGTGCCCCAACATAAACACTATATAAACAGTTCAATCATCATAAAAACTATATAATCAGTGCCCCATCATAAATACAATTTAAACAGTGCCCCATCATAAACATTATATAAACGGTGCCCCCATCATAAACACTATAAAAACATCGTCCCCATCATAAACACTATATAAACAGTGCCCCCATCATAAACACTATATAAACAGTGCCCCCATCATAAACACGATATAAACAGTGCCCCAATCATAAACACTATATAAACAGTGCACCCATCATAAACACTATATAAACAGTGCCCCCATCATAAACACTATATAATCAGTGCCCCATCATAAACACTATTTAAACAGTACCCCATCATTAACACTATTTAAACAGTGTCACCATCATAAACACTATTTAAACAGTGCCCCCATCATAAACACTATATAAACGGTGCCCCCATCATAAACACTATAAAAACATCGTCCCCATCTTAAACACTATATAAACAGTGCCCCATCATAAACACTATAAAAACAGTGCCCCCATCATAAACACTATATAAACAGTGCCCCATCATAAACACTATTTAAACAGTGCCCCCATCATAACACTATATAAACAGTGCCCCATCAAAAACACTATATAAACAGTGCCCCATCATAAACACTATTTAAACAGTGCCACCATCATAAACACTATATAAACAGTGCAACGTCATAAACACTATAAAAACAGTGCCCCCATCATAAACACTATATAATCAGTGCCCCAACATAAACACTATATAAACAGTTCAATCATCATAAAAACTATATAATCAGTGCCCCATCATAAATACAATTTAAACATTGCCCCATCATAAACATTATATAAACGGTGCCCCCATCATAAACACTGTAAAAACATCGTCCCCATCATAAGCACTATATAAACAGTGCCCCCATCATAAACACTATTTAAACAGTGCCCCCATCATAAACACGATATAAACAGTGCCCCCATCATAAACACTATATAAACAGTGCCCCCATCATAAACACTATATAAACAGAGCCCCCATCATAAACACTATATAAACAGTGCCCCATCATAAACACTATTTAAACAGTACCCCATCATTAACACTATTTAAACAGTGTCACCATCATAAACACTATTTAAACAGTGCCCCCATCATAAACACTATATAAACGGTGTCCACATCATAAACACTATAAAAACATCGTCCCCATCATAAACAATATATAAAGAGTGCCCCCATCATAAACACTATTTAAACAGTGCCCCCATCATAAACACGATATAAAAAGTGCCCCCATCATAAACACTATATAAACAGTGCTCCCATCATAATCACTTTATAAACAGTGCCCCATCATAAACACTATTTAAACAGTACCCCATCATTAACACTATTTAAACAGTGTCACCATCATAAACACAATTTAAACAGTGCCCCCATCATAAACACTATATAAACAGTGCCCCATCAAAAACACTATTTAAACAGTGCCCCCATCATAAACACTATATAAACAGTGCCCCATCATAAACACTATTTAAACAGTTCCCACATCATAAACACTAGATAAACAGTGGCCCCATCATAAACACTATATAAACAGTGCCCCCATCATAAACACTATTTAAACAGTGCCCCCATCATAAGCACTATATAAATAGTGCCCCCATCATAAACACTATTTAAAAAGTGCCCCCATCATAAACAGTATAAAAACATCGACCCCATCATAAACACTATATAAACAGTGCCCCCATCATAAACACTATTTAAACAGTGCCCCCATCATAAGCACTATATAAATAGTGTCCCCATCATAAACACTATATAAACAGAGCCCCCATCATCAACACTATATAAACAGTGCCCCCATCATGAACCCTATATAAACAGTGCCCCATCATAAAAACTTTATAAACAGTGCCCCCATCATAAACACTATTTAAAAAGTGCCCCCATCATAAACACTATATAAACAGTGGCCCCATCATAAACACTATATAAACAGTGCCCCCATCATAAACTCTATATAAACAGAGCCCCATCATAAACGCTATTTAAACAGTTCCCACATCATAAACACTATATAAACAGTGCCCCCATCATAAACACTATATAAACAGTTCCCCCAACATGAACAATATATAAACAGTGCCCCAATCATAAACGCTATTTAAACAGTGCCCATCATAAACAATATATAAACGGTGCCCCCACCATTAACACTATATAAACAGTTCTCCCATTTTACACACTATATAAACATTTCCCCCATCATAAACACTATATAAACAGAGCCCCAATCATAAACACTTTTTAAACAGTGCCCCATGATAAACACTATATAAACGGTGCCCCCATCATAAACAATATATAAACAGTGCCCCCATCATAAACTCTATATAAACAGTGTCCCCATCATAAACACTATTTAAACAGTGCCCCCATCATAAACACTATATAAACAGTGCCCCCATCATAAACACTATATAAACAGTGCCCCCATCATAAACACTATATAAACAGTGCCCCCATCATAAAAACTACTTACACAGTGCCCCCATCATAAACACTATATAAACATTGCCACATCATAAACACTATTTAAACAGCGCCCCATCATAAACACTATTTAAACAGTGCCCCCATCATAAACACAATATAAACAGTGCCCCCATCATAAACACTATATAAACAGTGCCCCATGATAAACACTATTTAAACTGTGGCCCCATCATAAACACTATATAAGCGGTGCCCACTTCATAAACACTATAGAAACAGTCCCCCATCATAAACACTATAAAATCAGTGCTCCCATCATAAACACTATATAAACAGTGCCCCCATCATAAACACTATATAAACAGTGCCCCCATCATATGCACTATATAAACAGTGCAACCATCATAAAAACTATTTAAACAGTGCACCCATCATAAACACTATATAAACAGTGCCCCCATCATAAACACTATTTAAACAGTGCCCCCATCATAAACACTATTTAAACAGTGCCCCCATCATAAACACTATATAAACAGTGCCCCATCATAAACACTATGTAAACAGTGCCCCACCATAAACACTATAAAAACAGTGCCCCCATCATAAACACTATATAAACAGTGCCCCCATCATAAACACTATATAAACAGTGCCCCCATCAAAAACACTATATAAACAGTGCCCCCATCATAAACACTATATAAACAGTGCCCCCATCATAAACACTATTTAAACAGTTCCCACAACATAAACACTAGATAAACAGTGCCCCCATCATAAACACTATATAAACGGTGCCCCCATCATAAACACTATAAAAACATCGTCCCCATCATAAACACTATATAAACAGTGCCCCCATCATAAACACTATTTAAACAGTGCCCCCATCATAAACACGATATAAACAGTGCCCCCATCATAAACACTATATAAACAGTGCCCCCCTCATAAACACTATATAAACAGTGCCCCCATCATAAACACTATATAAACAGTGCCCCATCATAAACACTATTTAAACAGTACCCCATCATTAACACTATTTAAACAGTGTCACCATCATAAACACTATTTAAACAGTGCCCCCATCATAAACACTATATAAACAGTGCCCCATCATAAACACTATTTAAACAGTGCCCCCATCATAAACACTATATAAACAGTGCCCCATCACAAACACTATTTAAACAGTACCCACATCATAAACACTAGATAAACAGTGGCCCCATCATAAACACTATATAAACAGTGCCCCCATCATAAACACTATTTAAACAGTGCCCCCATCATAAGCACTATATAAATAGTGCCCCCATCATAAACACTATTTAAAAAGTGCCCCCATCATAAACAGTATAAAAACATCGACCCCATCATAAACAATATATAAACAGTGCCCCCATCATAAACACTATTTAAACAGTGCCCCCATCATAAGCACTATATAAATAGTGCCCCCATCATAAACACTATATAAACAGAGCCCCCATCATCAACACTATATAAACAGTGCCCCCATCATAAACCCTATATAAACAGTGCCCCATCATAAAAACTTTATAAACAGTGCCCCCATCATAAACACTATTTAAAAAGTGCCCCCATCATAAAAACTATATAAACAGTGGCCCCATCATAAACACTATATAAACAGTGCCCCCATCATAAACACTATATAAACAGTGCCCCCATCAAAAACACTATATAAACAGTGCCCCCATCATAAACACTATATAAACAGTGCCCCCATCATAAACACTATTTAAACAGTTCCCACAACATAAACACTAGATAAACAGTGCCCCCATCATAAACACTATATAAACGGTGCCCCCATCATAAACACTATAAAAACATCGTCCCCATCATAAACACTATATAAACAGTGCCCCCATCATAAACACTATTTAAACAGTGCCCCCATCATAAACACGATATAAACAGTGCCCCCATCATAAACACTATATAAACAGTGCCCCCCTCATAAACACTATATAAACAGTGCCCCCATCATAAACACTATATAAACAGTGCCCCATCATAAACACTATTTAAACAGTACCCCATCATTAACACTATTTAAACAGTGTCACCATCATAAACACTATTTAAACAGTGCCCCCATCATAAACACTATATAAACAGTGCCCCATCATAAACACTATTTAAACAGTGCCCCCATCATAAACACTATATAAACAGTGCCCCATCACAAACACTATTTAAACAGTTCCCACATCATAAACACTAGATAAACAGTGGCCCCATCATAAACACTATATAAACAGTGCCCCCATCATAAACACTATTTAAACAGTGCCCCCATCATAAGCACTATATAAATAGTGCCCCCATCATAAACACTATTTAAAAAGTGCCCCCATCATAAACAGTATAAAAACATCGACCCCATCATAAACAATATATAAACAGTGCCCCCATCATAAACACTATTTAAACAGTGCCCCCATCATAAGCACTATATAAATAGTGCCCCCATCATAAACACTATATAAACAGAGCCCCCATCATCAACACTATATAAACAGTGCCCCCATCATAAACCCTATATAAACAGTGCCCCATCATAAAAACTTTATAAACAGTGCCCCCATCATAAACACTATTTAAAAAGTGCCCCCATCATAAAAACTATATAAACAGTGGCCCCATCATAAACACTATATAAACAGTGCCCCCATCATAAACACTATTTAAACAGTACCCCATCATTAACACTATTTAAACAGTGCCCCCATCATAAACACTATTTAAACAGTGCCCCCATCATAAACTCTATATAAACAGAGCCCCATCATAAACGCTATTTAAACAGTTCCCACATCATAAACACTATATAAACAGTGCCCCCATCATAAACACTATATAAACAGTTCCCCCAACATGAACAATATATAAACAGTGCCCCAATCATAAACGCTATTTAAACAGTGCCCATCATAAACACTATATAAACGGTGCCCCCACCATTAACACTATATAAACAGTTCTCCCATTTTAAACACTATATAAACATTTCCCCCATCATAAACACTATATAAACAGAGCCCCAATCATAAACACTTTTTAAACAGTGCCCCATGATAAACACTATATAAACGGTGCCCCCATCATAAACAATATATAAACAGCGCCCCCATCATAAACTCTATATAAACAGTGACCCCATCATAAACACTATTTAAACAGTGCCCCCATCATAAACACTATATAAACAGTGCCCCCATCATAAACACTATATAAACAGTGCCCCCATCATGAACACTATATAAACAGTGCCCCCATCATAAACACTACTTACACAGTGCCCTCATCATAAACATTATATAAACATTGCCCCATCATAAACACTATTTAAACAGCGCCCCATCATAAACACTATTTAAACAGTGCCCCCATCATAAACACTATATAAACAGTGCCCCCATCATAAACACTATATAAACAGTGCCCCATGATAAACACTATTTAAACTGTGGCCCCATCATAAACACTATATAAGCGGTGCACACTTCATAAACACTATAGAAACAGTCCCCCATCATAAACACTATAAAATCAGTGCTCCCATCATAAACACTATATAAACAGTGCCCCCATCATAAACACTATATAAACAGTGCCCCCATCATATGCACTATATAAACAGTGCCCCCATCATAAAAACTATTTAAACAGTGCACCCATCATAAACACTATATAAACAGTGCCCCCATCATAAACACTATTTAAACAGTGCCCCCATCATAAACACTATTTAAACAGTGCCCCCATCATAAACACTATATAAACAGTGCCCCATCATAAACACTGTGTAAACAGTGCCCCATCATAAACACTATAAAAACAGTGCCCCCATCATAAACACTATATAAACAGTGCCCCCATCATAAACACTATATAAACAGTGCCCCCATCATAAACACTATATAAACAGTGCCCCATCATAATCACTATAAAAACAGTGCCCCCATCATAAACACTATATAAACAGTGCCCCATCATAAACACTATTTAAACAGTGCCCCCATCATAACACTATATAAACAGTGCCCCATCATAAACACTATTTAAACAGTGCCCCCATCATAAACACTATATAAACAGTGCCCCCATCATAAACACTATATAAACAGTGCCCCATCATAAACACTATTTAAACAGTTCAATCATCATAAAAACTATATAATCAGTGCCCCATCATAAATACAATTTAAACAGTGCCCCATCATAAACATTATATAAACTGTGCCCCCATCATAAACACTATAAAAACATCGACCCCATCATAAACACTATATAAACAGTGCCCCCATCATAAACACTATTTAAACAGTGCCCCGATCATAAACACGATATAAACAGTGTCCCCATCATAAACACTATATAAACAGTGCCCCCATCATAAACACTATATAAACAGTGCCCCCATCATAAACACTATATAAACAGTGCCCCATCATAAACACTATTTAAACAGTACCCCGTCATTAACACTATTTAAACAGTGTCACCATCATAAACACTATTTAAACAGTGCCCCCATCATAAACACTATATAAACGGTGCCCCCATCATAAACACTATAAAAACATCGTCCCCATCATAAACACTATATAAACAGTGCCCCCATCATAAACACTATTTAAACAGTGCCCCCATCATAAACATGATATAAAAAGTGCCCCCATCATAAACACTATATAAACAGTGCCCCCATCATAAACACTATATAAACAGTGCCCCCCTCATAAACACTATATAAACAGTGCCCCATCATAAACACTATTTAAACAGTACCCCATCATTAACACTATTTAAACAGTGTCACCATCATAAACACTATTTAAACAGTGCCCCCATCATAAACACTATATAAACAGTGCCCCATCATAAACACTATTTAAACAGTGCCCCCATCATAAACACTATATAAACGGTGCCCCCATCATAAACACTATAAAAACATCGTCCCCATCATAAACACTATATAAACAGTGCCCCAATCATAAACACTACTTAAACAGTGCCCCCATCATAAACACGATATAAACAGTGCCCCCATCATAAACACTATATAAACAGTGCCCCCATCATAAACACTATATAAACAGTGCCCCCATCATAAACACTATATAAACAGTGCCCCATCATAAGCACTATTTAAACAGTACCCCATCATTAACACTATTTAAACAGTGTCACCATGATAAACACTATTTAAACAGTGCCCCCATCATAAACACTATATAAACAGTGCCCAATCATAAACACTATTTAAACAGTGCCCCCATCATAAACACTATATAAACAGTGCCCCATCATAAACACTATTTAAACAGTTCCCACATCATAAACACTAGATAAACAGTGGCCCCATCATAAACACTATATAAACAGTGCCCCCATCATAAACACTATGTAAACAGTGCCCCCATCATAAGCACTATATAAATAGTGCCCCCATCATAAACACTATTTAAAAAGTGCCCCCATCATAAACAGTATAAAAACATCGACCCCATCATAAACACTATATAAACAGTGCCCCCATCATAAACACTATTTAAACAGTGCCCCCATCATAAGCACTATATAAATAGTGCCCCCACCATTAACACTATATAAACAGTTCTCCCATTTTAAACACTATATAAACATTTCCCCCATCATAAACACTATATAAACAGAGCCCCAATCATAAACACTTTTTAAACAGTGCCCCATGATAAACACTATATAAACGGTGCCCCCATCATAAACAATATATAAACAGCGCCCCCATTATAAACTCTATATAAACAGTGTCCCCATCATAAACACTATTTAAACAGTGCCCCCATCATAAACACTATATAAACAGTGCCCCCATCATAAACACTATATAAACAGTGCCCCCATCATAAACACTATATAAACAGTGCCCCCATCATAAAAACTACTTACACAGTGCCCCCATCATAAACACTATATAAACATTGCCCCGTCATAAACACTATTTAAACAGCGCCCCATCATAAACACTATTTAAACAGTGCCCCCATCATAAACACTATATAAACAGTGCCCCCATCATAAACACTATATAAACAGTGCCCCAAAATAAACACTATTTAAACTGTGGCCCCATCATAAACACTATATAAGCGGTGCCCACTTCATAAACACTATGTAAACAGTCCCCCATCATAAACACTATAAAAACAGTGCTCCCATCATAAACACTATATAAACAGTGCCCCCATCATAAACACTATATAAACAGTGCCCCATCATAAACACTATATGATCAGTTCCATCATCATAAACACTATATAAACAGTGCCCCATCATAAACACTATTTAAACAGTGCCCCATCATAAACACTATATCATCAGTGCCCCATCATAAACACTATAAAAACAGTGCCCCCATCATAAACACTATATAAACAGTGCCCCCATCATAAACACTATCTAAACAGTGCCCCCATCATGAACACTATATAAACCGTGCCCCATCATAAACACTATATAAACAGTGCCCCCATCATAAACACTTTTTGAAAAGTGCCCCAATCATAAACACTATTTAAACAGTGCCCCCTTCATAAACACTATTTAAACAGTTCCCCCCATCATAAACACTATATAAACAGTGCCACATCATAAACACTATATAAACATTGCACAATCATGACCAGTATATAAACAGTGCCCCCATCATAAACACTATATAAACAGTGCCCCATCAAAAACACTATATAAACTGTGCCCCATCATAAACACGATATAAACAGTGCCCCCATCATAAAAACTATTTAAACTGTGCCCCCATCATAAACACTATATAAACAGTGCACCAACATAAACACTATATAAACAGTGCCCCCATCATAAACACTATATAAACAGTGCCCCCATCATAAACTGTATTTAAACAGTGTCCCCATCATAAACACTATATAAACAGTCCCCCATCATAAATACTATTTAAACAGTGCCCACATCATAAACACTATATAAACAGTGCCCCAATCATAAACACTATTTAAACAGAGCCCCCATCATAAAAACTATTTAAACAGTGCCCCCAGCATAAACACTATTTAAGCAGTGCCACCATCATAAACACTATTTAAACAGAGCCCCCATCATAAACACTATTTAAACAGTGTCCCCATCATAAACACTATTTAAACATTTCCTCCATCATTAACACTATTTAATCAGTGCCCCCATCATAAACACTATATAAACTGTACCCCCATCATAAACAATAATTAAACAGTGCCCCCATCATAAATACCTTATAAACAGTGCCCCATCATAAACATTATATAAACATTGCCCCATCATAAAACGTATATAAGCAGTTCCCCCATCATTAACACTATATACACAGTGCTCCATCTTAAACACTATATAAACAGTGCCCCATCATAAACAGTATATAAACAGTGCCCCCATCTTAAACACTATATAAACAGCGCCCCCATCATAAACACTATATAAAGAGTGCCCCCATCATAAACACTATTTAAACAGTGCCCCCATCATAAACACTACATGAACAGTGCCCCCATCTTAAACACTATATAACCAGTGCCCCCATCATAAACACTATTTAAACCGTGCCCCCATCATAAACACTATATAAACAGTGCCCCCATCTTAAACACTATATAAACAGTGCCCCATCATAAACACTATAAAAACAGTGCCCCCATCATAAACACTATATAAACAGTGCCCCATCATAAACACTATAAAAACATTTCCCCCATCATAAACACTATATAAACAGAGCCCCAATCATAAACACTTTTTAAACAGTGCCCCATGATAAACACTATATAAACGGTGCCCCCATCATAAACAATATATAAACAGCGCCCCCATTATAAACTCTATATAAACAGTGTCCCCATCATAAACACTATTTAAACAGTGCCCCCATCATAAACACTATATAAACAGTGCCCCCATCATAAACACTATATAAACAGTGCCCCCATCATAAACACTATATAAACAGTGCCCCCATCATAAAAACTACTTACACAGTGCCCCCATCATAAACACTATATAAACATTGCCCCATCATAAACACTATTTAAACAGCGCCCCATCATAAACACTATTTAAACAGTGCCCCCATCATAAACACTATATAAACAGTGCCCCCATCATAAACACTATATAAACAGTGCCCCAAAATAAACACTATTTAAACTGTGGCCCCATCATAAACACTATATAAGCGGTGCCCACTTCATAAACACTATATAAACAGTCCCCCATCATAAACACTATAAAAACAGTGCTCCCATCATAAACACTATATAAACAGTGCCCCCATCATAAACACTATATAAACAGTGCCCCATCATAAACACTATATGATCAGTTCCATCATCATAAACACTATATAAACATTGCCCCATCATAAACACTATTTAAACAGTGCCCCATCATAAACACTATATCATCAGTGCCCCATCATAAACACTATAAAAACAGTGCCCCCATCATAAACACTATATAAACAGTGCCCCCATCATAAACACTATCTAAACAGTGCCCCCATCATGAACACTATATAAACCGTGCCCCATCATAAACACTATATAAACAGTGCCCCCATCATAAACACTTTTTGAAAAGTGCCCCAATCATAAACACTATTTAAACAGTGCCCCCTTCATAAACACTATTTAAACAGTTCCCCCCATCATAAACACTATATAAACAGTGCCACATCATAAACACTATATAAACATTGCACAATCATGACCAGTATATAAACAGTGCCCCCATCATAAACACTATATAAACAGTGCCCCATCAAAAACACTATATAAACTGTGCCCCATCATAAACACGATATAAACAGTGCCCCCATCATAAAAACTATTTAAACTGTGCCCCCATCATAAACACTATATAAACAGTGCACCAACATAAACACTATATAAACAGTGCCCCCATCATAAACACTATATAAACAGTGCCCCCATCATAAACTGTATTTAAACAGTGTCCCCATCATAAACACTATATAAACAGTCCCCCATCATAAATACTATTTAAACAGTGCCCACATCATAAACACTATATAAACAGTGCCCCAATCATAAACACTATTTAAACAGAGCCCCCATCATAAAAACTATTTAAACAGTGCCCCCAGCATAAACACTATTTAAGCAGTGCCACCATCATAAACACTATTTAAACAGAGCCCCCATCATAAACACTATTTAAACAGTGTCCCCATCATAAACACTATTTAAACATTTCCTCCATCATTAACACTATTTAATCAGTGCCCCCATCATAAACACTATATAAACTGTACCCCCATCATAAACAATAATTAAACAGTGCCCCCATCATAAATACCTTATAAACAGTGCCCCATCATAAACATTATATAAACATTGCCCCATCATAAAACATATATAAGCAGTTCCCCCATCATTAACACTATATACACAGTGCTCCATCTTAAACACTATATAAACAGTGCCCCATCATAAACAGTATATAAACAGTGCCCCCATCTTAAACACTATATAAACAGCGCCCCCATCATAAACACTATATAAAGAGTGCCCCCATCATAAACACTATTTAAACAGTGCCCCCATCATAAACACTACATGAACAGTGCCCCCATCTTAAACACTATATAACCAGTGCCCCCATCATAAACACTATTTAAACCGTGCCCCCATCATAAACACTATATAAACAGTGCCCCCATCTTAAACACTATATAAACAGTGCCCCATCATAAACACTATAAAAACAGTGCCCCCATCATAAACACTATATAAACAGTGCCCCATCATAAACACTATAAAAACAGTGCCACCATCATAAACACTATATAAACAGTGCCCCATCATAAACACTATATAAACAGTTCCATCAGCATGAACACTATATAAACAGTGCCCCATCATAAACACTATTTAAACAGTGCCCCATCATGAACACTATTTAAACAGTGCCCCCATTATGAACACTATATAAACGGTGCCTCCATCATAAACACTATAAAAACATCGTCCCCATCATAAACACTATATAAACAGTGCCCCCATCATAAACACTATTTAAACATTGCCCCCATCATAAACACTATATAAACAGTGCCCCCATCATAAGCACTATATAAATAGTGCCCCATCATAAACACAATTTAAACAGTACCCCATCATTAACACTATTTAAACAGTGCCCCCATCATAAACACTATATAAACAGTGCCCCCATCATAAACACTTTATAAACAGTGCCCCATCATAAACACTATTTAAACAGTTCCCACATCATAAACACTAGATAAACAGTGGCCCCATCATAAACACTATATAAACAGTGCCCCAATCATAAAACCTATTTAAACAGTGCCCCATCATAAACACTATTTAAACAGTTCCCACATCATAAGCACTATATAATCAGTGCCCCCATCATAAACACTATATAAACAGTGCCCTCATCATAAAAACTATGTAAAGAGTGCCCCATCATAAACAATATATAAACAGTTCCCCCAACATAAACTCTATATAAACAGTGCCCCCATCATAAACACTATATAAACAGTGCCCCAATCATAAACGCTATTTAAACAGTGCCCATCATAAACACTATATAAACGGAGTCCCCATCATAAACACTATATAAACAGTTCCCCCATTATAAACATTATATAAACAGTGCCCCCATCATAAACACTATATAAACAGTGCCCCAATCATAAACACTTTTTAAACAGTGCCCCATCATAAACACTATATAAACAGCGCCCCCATCATCAACTCTATCTAAACAGTGACCCCATCATAAAAACTATTTAAACAGTGCCCCCATCAAAAACACTATATAAACAGTGCCCCCATCATAAACACTATATAAACAGTGCCCCCAACATAAACACTATATAAACAGTGCCCCCATCATAAAAACTACTTACACTGTGCCCCCATCATAAACCGTATATAAACAGTGCCCCATCATAGACACTATTTAAACAGCGCCCCATCATAAACACTATTTAAACAGTGCCCCCATCATAAACACTATATAAACAGTGCCCCATGATAAACACTATTTAAACTGTGCCCCCATCATAAACACTATATAAACAGTGCCCCATCATAAACACTATATAAACAGTGCCCCATCTTAAACACTATAAAAACAGTGCCCCCATCATAAACAGTATAAAAACAGTGCCCCCATCATAAACATTATATAAACAGTGCCCCATCATAAACACTATATAAACAGTGCCCCCATCATAAACAGTATATAAACAGTGCCGCCATCATAAACACTATTTATACAGTACCCCGATCATAAACACTATTTAAACAGTTCCCCATCATTAACACAGTTTAAACAGTGACCCCATCATAAACCCTATTTAAAAAGTGACCCATCATAAACACTAAATAAACAGTGCCCCCATCATAAACATTATATAATCAATGCCACCATCATAAACACTATATAAACAGTGCCCTCTTTATAAACACTATATAAACAGTGCCCCCATCATAAACACTATATAAACACTGCCCCCATCATAAACACTATATAAAGTGTACCCCATCATGAAAACTATTTAAACAGTGCCCCCATCATCAACATAATATAATCAGTGCCCCCATCATAAACACTATATAATCAGTGCCCCATCATAAACCCTATATAAACAGTGCCCCATCATAAACACTATTTAAACAGCGCCCCATCATAAACACAATATAAACAGTGCCCCAATCATAAACACTATATAAACAGTGCCCCCATCATAAACACTATATAAAAAGTGCCCCCATCATAAACACTATATAAACAGCGCCCCCATCATAATCACTATATAAACTGTGCCCCATCATGAACACTATTTAAACAGTGCCCCCATCATAAACTCTATTTAAACAGTGCCCCCAGCATAAACACCATTTAAACAGTGCCCCATCATAAACACTATATAAACAGCGCCCCCATCATAAACACTATTTAAACAGTGCCCCCATCATAAACAGTATATAAACAGTGCCTCAATCATAAACACTATATAAACAATGCCCCCATAATAAACATTATTTAAACAGTGCCCCCATCATGAACACTATATAAAGTGTCCCATCATAAACACTATATAAACAGTGCTTCCATCATAAACACTATATAAACAGTGGCCCCATCATAAACACTATATAAACATTGCCCCCATCATAAACACTATTTAAACAGTGCCCCCATCTTAAACACTATATAAACAGAGCCCCCATCATAAACAGTATATAAACAGTGCCCCCATCATAAACACTATATAAACAGTGCCCCATCATAAACACTATATAAACTCTCCCCCCATCATAAACACTATATAAACAGAGCCCCCATCAGAAACACTATATAAAAAGTGCCCCATCATAAACACTATATAAACAGTGCACCCATCATAAACACTATATAAACAGCGCCCCCATCATAAACACTATATATCAGTGCCCCATCATAAACACTATTTAAACAGCACCCCATCATAAACACTATTTAAGCAGTGCCCCATCATTAACACTATTTAAACAGCGCCTCCATCATAAATACAATATAAACACTCCCCCAACATAAACACTATTTAAAAAGTACACCCATCATAAACACTATATAAACAGTGCCGCCATCATAAACATTATTTAAGCAGTACCCCGTTCATAAACATTATTTAAACAGTTCCCCATCATTAACACGATTTAAACAGTGCCCCCATCATAAACCCGATTTAAACAGCGACCCATCATAAAACCTACGTAAACAGTGACCCATCATAAACACTATATAAACAGTGCCCCCATCATAAACACTATATAATCAGCGCCCCGATCATAAACACTATATTAACAGTGCCCCCATCATAAATACTATTTAAACTGTGCCCCATCATGAACACTATATAAACAGGGCCCCCATCATAAACACTACTTAAACAGTGATCCATCATAAACAGTATATAAACAGTGCCCCCATCATTAACACTATATAAACAGTGTTCCCATCATAAACACTATATAAACAGTGTCCCCACCATAAACACTATATAAACAGCGCCCCCATCATAAACACTATATAAACAGTGCCCCCATCATAAACACTATATAAACAGTGCCCCCATCATAAACACTATATAAACAGTGCCCCCATCATAAAAACTATATAAACAATGCCCCCATCATAAATACTATATAAAAACTGCCCCAACATAAACACTATTTAAACAGTAACGCCATCATAAACACTATATAAAGAGTGCCGCCATCATAAAGACTATTTATACAGTACCCCGATCATAAACACTATTTAAACAGTTCCCCATCATTAACACTATTTAAACAGTGACCCCATCATAAACCCTATTTAAAAAGTGACCCATCATAAACACTAAATAAACAGTGCCCCCATCATAATCATTATATAATCAATGCCACCATCATAAACACTATATAAACAGTGCCCTCTTTATAAACACTATATAAACAGTGCCCCCATCATAAACACTATATAAACAGTGCCCCCATCATAATCACTATATAAAGTGTACCCCATCATGAAAACTATTTAAACAGCGCCCCATCATAAACACTATATAAACAGCGCCCCCATCATAAACACTATATAAACTGTGCCCCATCATGAACACTATTTAAACAGTGCCCCCATCATAAACACTATATAAACACCGCCCCCATCATAAACACTATTTAAACAGTGCCACCATCATAAACACTATATAAACAGTGCCCCCATCATAAACAGTATATAAACAGAGCCTCAATCATAAACACTATATAAACAATGCCCCCATAATAAACATTATTTAAACAGTGCCCCCATCATGAACACTATATAAAGTGACCCATCATAAACACTATATAAAGAGTGCCCCATCATAAACACTATATAAACAGTGCCCCGATCATAAACACTATATAAACAGCGCTCCCATCATAAACACTATATAAACTGTGCCCCAATCATAAACACTATATAAACAGTGCCCCATCATAAACACTATTTAAACAGCCCCCCATCATAAACACTATATAAACAGTGCCCCAATCATAAACACTATATAAACAGTGCCCCATCATAAACCCTATATAAACAGTGCCCCATCATAAACACTATTTAAACAGCGCCCCATCATAAACACTATATA
This sequence comes from Cetorhinus maximus, assembly GCF_964194155.1. NCBI lineage: Eukaryota > Metazoa > Chordata > Chondrichthyes > Lamniformes > Cetorhinidae > Cetorhinus > Cetorhinus maximus. Next base: position 193,539 of record NW_027596148.1, read on the forward strand.
AACAGTGCCCCAATCATAAACACTATATAAACAGAGACCCCATCATAAACACTATATAAACAGTGCCCCCATCATAAACACTATATAAACAGCGCCCCCATCATAAACACTATATAAACTGTGCCCCATCATGAACACTATTTAAACAGTGACCCCATCATAAACTCTATATAAACAATGCCCCCAGCATAAACACCATTTAAACAGTGCCCCATCATAAACACTATATAAACAGCGCCCCCATCATAAACACTATTTAAACAGTGCCACCATCATAAACACTATATAAACAGTGCCCCCATCATAAACAGTATATAAACAGTGCCTCAATCATAAACACTATATAAACAATGCCCCCATAATAAACATTATTTAAACAGTGCCCCCATCATGAACACTATATAAAGTGTCCCATCATAATCACTACATAAAGAGTGCCCCCATCATAAACACTATATAAACAGTGCCCCCATCATAAACACTATATAAACAGCGCTCCCATCATAAACACTATATAAACTGTGCCCCATCATGAACACTATTTAAACAGTGCCCCATCATAAACACTACATAAACAGTGCCCCCATCATAAACACTATATAAACAGCGCCCCCATCATAAACACTATATAAACAGTGCCCCCATCACAAACACTATATAAACAGTGCCCCCATCATAAACACTATATAAACAGTGCCCCCATCATAAACACTATATAAACAGTGCCCCCATCATAAACACTGTCCCCATCATAAACACTATATAAACAGTGCCCCCATCATAAATACTACATAAAAACTGCCCCAACATAAACACTATTTAAACAGTACCCCCATCATAAACACTATATAAACAGTGCCCCCATCACAAACACTATATAAACAGTGCCCCCATCATAAACACTATATAAACAGTGTCCCCATCATAAACACTATATAAACAGTACCCCCATCATAAACACTATATAAACAGTGCCGCCATCATATACACTATTTATACAGTACCCCGATCATAAACACTATTTAAACAGTTCCCCATCATTAACACTGTTTAAACAGTGACCCCATCATAAACCCTATTTAAAAAGTGAACCATCATAAACACTAAATAAACAGTGCCCCCATCATAAACATTATATAATCAATGCCACCATCATAAACACTATATAAACAGTGCCCTCTTTATAAACACTATATAAACAGTGCCCCCATCATAAACACTATATAAACACTGCCCCCATCATAAACACTATATAAAGTGTACCCCATCATGAAAACTATTTAAACAGTGCCCCCATCATCAACATAATATAATCAGTGCCCCCATCATAAACAGTATATAATCAGTGCCCCATCATAAACGCTATATAAACAGCGCCCCATCATAAACACAATATAAACAGTGCCCCAATCATAAACACTATATAAACAGTGCCCCCATCATAAACACTATATAAAAAGTGCCCCCATCATAAACACAATATAAACAGTGCCCCCAACATAAACACTATATAAACAGTGCCCCCATCATAAAAACTACTTACACAGTGCCCCCATCATAAACCGTATATAAACAGTGCCCCATCATAGACACTATTTAAACAGCGCCCCATCATAAACACTATTTAAACAGTGCCCCCATCATAAACACTATATAAACAGTGCCCCATGATAAACACTATTTATCTGTGCCCCCATCATAAACACTATATAAACAGTGCCCCCATCATAAACACTATATAAACAGTGCCCCATCTTAAACACTATAAAAACAGTGCCCCCATCATAAACAGTATAAAAACAGTGCCCCCATCATAAACATTATATAAACAGTGCCCCATCATAAACACTATATAAACAGTGCCCCCATCATAAACAGTATATAAACAGTGCCGCCATCATAAACACTATTTATACAGTACCCCGATCATAAACACTATTTAAACAGTTCCCCATCATTAACACAGTTTAAACAGTGACCCCATCATAAACCCTATTTAAAAAGTGAACCATCATAAACACTAAATAAACAGTGCCCCCATCATAAACATTATATAATCAATGCCACCATCATAAACACTATATAAACAGTGCCCTCTTTTTAAACACTATATAAACAGTGCCCCCATCATAAACACTATATAAACACTGCCCCCATCATAAACACTATATAAAGTGTACCCCATCATGAAAACTATTTAAACAGTGCCCCCATCATCAACATAATATAATCAGTGCCCCCATCATAAACACTATATAATCAGTGCCCCATCATAAACCCTATATAAACAGTGCCCCATCATAAACACTATTTAAACAGCGCCCCATCATAAACACAATATAAACAGTGCCCCAATCATAAACACTATATAAACAGTGCCCCCATCATAAACACTATATAAAAAGTGCCCCCATCATAAACACTATATAAACAGCGCCCCCATCATAATCACTATATAAACTGTGCCCCATCATGAACACTATTTAAAAAGTGCCCCCATCATAAACTCTATATAAACAGTGCCCCCAGCATAAACACCATTTAAACAGTGCCCCATCATAAACACTATATAAACAGCGCCCCCATCATAAACACTATTTAAACAGTGCCCCCATCATAAACAGTATATAAACAGTGCCTCAATCATAAACACTATATAAACAATGCCCCCATAATAAACATTATTTAAACAGTGCCCCCATCATGAACACTATATAAAGTGTCCCATCATAAACACTATATAAACAGTGCTTCCATCATAAACACTATATAAACAGTGCCCCCATCATAAACACTATATAAACATTGCCCCCATCATAAACACTATTTAAACAGTGCCCCCATCTTAAACACTATATAAACAGAGCCCCCATCATAAACAGTATATAAACAGTGCCCCCATCATAAACACTATATAAACAGTGCCCCATCATAAACACTATATAAACTCTCCCCCCATCATAAACACTATATAAACAGAGCCCCCATCATAAACACTATATAAAAAGTGCCCCATCATAAACACTATATAAACAGTGCACCCATCATAAACACTATATAAACAGCGCCCCCATCATAAACACTATATATCAGTGCCCCATCATAAACACTATTTAAACAGCACCCCATCATAAACACTATTTAAGCAGTGCCCCATCATTAACACTATTTAAACAGCGCCTCCATCATAAATACAATATAAACACTCCCCCAACATAAACACTATTTAAAAAGTACACCCATCATAAACACTATATAAACAGTGCCGCCATCATAAACATTATTTAAGCAGTACCCCGTTCATAAACATTATTTAAACAGTTCCCCATCATTAACACTATTTAAACAGTGCCCCCATCATAAACCCGATTTAAACAGCGACCCATCATAAACCCTACGTAAACAGTGACCCATCATAAACACTATATAAACAGTGCCCCCATCATAAACACTATATAATCAGCGCCCCGATCATAAACACTATATTAACAGTGCCCCCATCATAAATACTATTTAAACTGTGCCCCATCATGAACACTATATAAACAGGGCCCCCATCATAAACACTACTTAAACAGTGATCCATCATAAACAGTATATAAACAGTGCCCCCATCATTAACACTATATAAACAGTGTTCCCATCATAAACACTATATAAACAGTGTCCCCACCATAAACACTATATAAACAGCGCCCCCATCATAAACACTATATAAACAGTGCCCCCATCATAAACACTATATAAACAGTGCCCCCATCATAAACACTATATAAACAGTGCCCCCATCATAAAAACTATATAAACAATGCCCCCATCATAAATACTATATAAAAACTGCCCCAACATAAACACTATTTAAGCAGTAACCCCATCATAAACACTATATAAAGAGTGCCGCCATCATAAAGACTATTTATACAGTACCCCGATCATAAACACTATTTAAACAGTTCCCCATCATTAACACTATTTAAACAGTGACCCCATCATAAACCCTATTTAAAAAGTGACCCATCATAAACACTAAATAAACAGTGCCCCCATCATAATCATTATATAATCAATGCCACCATCATAAACACTATATAAACAGTGCCCTCTTTATAAACTCTATATAAACAGTGCCCCCATCATAAACACTATATAAACAGTGCCCCCATCATAATCACTATATAAAGTGTACCCCATCATGAAAACTATTTAAACAGCGCCCCATCATAAACACTATATAAACAGCGCCCCCATCATAAACACTATATAAACTGTGCCCCATCATGAACACTATTTAAACAGTGCCCCCATCATAAACTCTATATAAACAGTGCCCCCAGCATAAACACCATTTAAACAGTGCCCCATCATAAACACTATATAAACACCGCCCCCATCATAAACACTATTTAAACAGTGCCACCATCATAAACACTATATAAACAGTGCCCCCAATATAAACAGTATATAAACAGAGCCTCAATCATAAACACTATATAAACAATGCCCCCATAATAAACATTATTTAAACAGTGCCCCCATCATGAACACTATATAAAGTGACCCATCATAAACACTATATAAAGAGTGCCCCCATCATAAACACTATATAAACAGTGCCCCGATCATAAACACTATATAAACAGCGCTCCCATCATAAACACTATATAAACTGTGCCCCAATCATAAACACTATATAAACAGTGCCCCATCATAAACACTATTTAAACAGCCCCCCATCATAAACACTATATAAACAGTGCCCCAATCATAAACACTATATAAACAGTGCCCCATCATAAACCCTATATAAACAGTGCCCCATCATAAACACTATTTAAACAGCGCCCCATCATAAACACTATATAAACAGTGCCCCAATCATAAACACTATATAAACAGAGACCCCATCATAAACACTATATAAACAGTGCCCCCATCATAAACACTAAATAAACAGCGCCCCCATCATAAACACTATATAAACTGTGCCCCATCATGAACACTATTTAAACAGTGACCCCATCATAAACTCTATATAAACAATGCCCCCAGCATAAACACCATTTAAACAGTGCCCCATCATAAACACTATATAAACAGCGCCCCCATCATAAACACTATTTAAACAGTGCCACCATCGTAAACACTATATAAACAGTGCCCCCATCATAAACAGTATATAAACAGTGCCTCAATCATAAACACTATATAAACAATGCCCCCATAATAAACATTATTTAAACAGTGCCCCCATCATGAACACTATATAAAGTGTCCCATCATAATCACTACATAAAGAGTGCCCCCATCATAAACACTATATAAACAGTGCCCCCATCATAAACACTATATAAACAGCGCTCCCATCATAAACACTATATAAACTGTGCCCCATCATGAACGCCATTTAAACAGTGCCCCATCATAAACACTACATAAACAGTGCCCCCATCATAAACACTATATAAACAGCGCCCCCATCATAAACACTATATAAACAGTGCCCCCATCACAAACACTATATAAACAGTGCCCCCATCATAAACACTATATAAACAGTGCCCCCATCATAAACACTATATAAACAGTGCCCCCATCATAAACACTGTCCCCATCATAAACACTATATAAACAGTGCCCCCATCATAAATACTACATAAAAACTGCCCCAACATAAACACTATTTAAACAGTACCCCCATCATAAACACTATATAAACAGTGCCCCCATCACAAACACTATATAAACAGTGCCCCCATCATAAACACTATATAAACAGTGTCCCCATCATAAACACTATATAAACAGTACCCCCATCATAAACACTATATAAACAGTGCCGCCATCATAAACACTATTTATACAGTACCCCGATCATAAACACTATTTAAACAGTTCCCCATCATTAACACTGTTTAAACAGTGACCCCATCATAAACCCTATTTAAAAAGTGAACCATCATAAACACTAAATAAACAGTGCCCCCATCATAAACATTATATAATCAATGCCACCATCATAAACACTATATAAACAGTGCCCTCTTTATAAACACTATATAAACAGTGCCCCCATCATAAACACTATATAAACACTGCCCCCATCATAAACACTATATAAAGTGTACCCCATCATGAAAACTATTTAAACAGTGCCCCCATCATCAACATAATATAATCAGTGCCCCCATCATAAACACTATATAATCAGTGCCCCATCATAAACCCTATATAAACAGTGCCCCATCATAAACACTATTTAAACAGCGCCCCATCATAAACACAATATAAACAGTGCCCCAATCATAAACACTATATAAACAGTGCCCCCATCATAAACACTATATAAAAAGTGCCCCCATCATAAACACTATATAAACAGCGCCCCCATCATAATCACTATATAAACTGTGCCCCATCATGAACACTATTTAAACAGTGCCCCCATCATAAACTCTATTTAAACAGTGCCCCCAGCATAAACACCATTTAAACAGTGCCCCATCATAAACACTATATAAACAGCGCCCCCATCATAAACACTATTTAAACAGTGCCCCCATCATAAACAGTATATAAACAGTGCCTCAATCATAAACACTATATAAACAATGCCCCCATAATAAACATTATTTAAACAGTGCCCCCATCATGAACACTATATAAAGTGTCCCATCATAAACACTATATAAACAGTGCTTCCATCATAAACACTATATAAACAGTGCCCCCATCATAAACACTATATAAACATTGCCCCCATCATAAACACTATTTAAACAGTGCCCCCATCTTAAACACTATATAAACAGAGCCCCCATCATAAACAGTATATAAACAGTGCCCCCATCATAAACACTATATAAACAGTGCCCCATCATAAACACTATATAAACTCTCCCCCCATCATAAACACTATATAAACAGAGCCCCCATCAGAAACACTATATAAAAAGTGCCCCATCATAAACACTATATAAACAGTGCACCCATCATAAACACTATATAAACAGCGCCCCCATCATAAACACTATATATCAGTGCCCCATCATTAACACTATTTAAACAGCGCCTCCATCATAAATACAATATAAACACTCCCCCAACATAAACACTATTTAAAAAGTACACCCATCATAAACACTATATAAACAGTGCCGCCATCATAAACATTATTTAAGCAGTACCCCGTTCATAAACATTATTTAAACAGTTCCCCATCATTAACACGATTTAAACAGTGCCCCCATCATAAACCCGATTTAAACAGCGACCCATCATAAACCCTACGTAAACAGTGACCCATCATAAACACTATATAAACAGTGCCCCCATCATAAACACTATATAATCAGCGCCCCGATCATAAACACTATATTAACAGTGCCCCCATCATAAATACTATTTAAACTGTGCCCCATCATGAACACTATATAAACAGGGCCCCCATCATAAACACTACTTAAACAGTGATCCATCATAAACAGTATATAAACAGTGCCCCCATCATTAACACTATATAAACAGTGTTCCCATCATAAACACTATATAAACAGTGTCCCCACCATAAACACTATATAAACAGCGCCCCCATCATAAACACTATATAAACAGTGCCCCCATCATAAACACTATATAAACAGTGCCCCCATCATAAACACTATATAAACAGTGCCCCCATCATATAAACTATATAAACAATGCCCCCATCATAAATACTATATAAAAACTGCCTCAACATAAACACTATTTAAGCAGTAACCCCATCATAAACACTATATAAAGAGTGCCGCCATCATAAAGACTATTTATACAGTACCCCGATCATAAACACTATTTAAACAGTTCCCCATCATTAACACTATTTAAACAGTGACCCCATCATAAACCCTATTTAAAAAGTGACCCATCATAAACACTAAATAAACAGTGCCCCCATCATAATCATTATATAATCAATGCCACCATCATAAACACTATATAAACAGTGCCCTCTTTATAAACACTATATAAACAGTGCCCCCATCATAAACACTATATAAACAGTGCCCCCATCATAATCACTATATAAAGTGTACCCCATCATGAAAACTATTTAAACAGCGCCCCATCATAAACACTATATAAACAGCGCCCCCATCATAAACACTATATAAACTGTGCCCCATCATGAACACTATTTAAACAGTGCCCCCATCATAAACTCTATATAAACAGTGCCCCCAGCATAAACACCATTTAAACAGTGCCCCATCATAAACACTATATAAACACCGCCCCCATCATAAACACTATTTAAACAGTGCCACCATCATAAACACTATATAAACAGTGCCCCCATCATAAACAGTATATAAACAGAGCCTCAATCATAAACACTATATAAACAATGCCCCCATAATAAACATTATTTAAACAGTGCCCCCATCATGAACACTATATAAAGTGACCCATCATAAACACTATATAAAGAGTGCCCCCATCATAAACACTATATAAACAGTGCCCCGATCATAAACACTATATAAACAGCGCTCCCATCATAAACATTATATAAACTGTGCCCCAATCATAAACACTATATAAACAGTGCCCCATCATAAACACTATTTAAACAGCCCCCCATCATAAACACTATATAAACAGTGCCCCAATCATAAACACTATATAAACAGTGCCCCATCATAAACCCTATATAAACAGTGCCCCATCATAAACACTATTTAAACAGCGCCCCATCATAAACACTATATAAACAGTGCCCCAATCATAAACACTATATAAACAGAGACCCCATCATAAACACTATATAAACAGTGCCCCCATCATAAACACTATATAAACAGCGCCCCCATCATAAACACTATATAAACTGTGCCCCATCATGAACACTATTTAAACAGTGACCCCATCATAAACTCTATATAAACAATGCCCCCAGCATAAACACCATTTAAACAGTGCCCCATCATAAACACTATATAAACAGCGCCCCCATCATAAACACTATTTAAACAGTGCCACCATCATAAACACTATATAAACAGTGCCCCCATCATAAACAGTATATAAACAGTGCCTCAATCATAAACACTATATAAACAATGCCCCCATAATAAACATTATTTAAACAGTGCCCCCATCATGAACACTATATAAAGTGTCCCATCATAATCACTACATAAAGAGTGCCCCCATCATAAACACTATATAAACAGTGCCCCCATCATAAACACTATATAAACAGCGCTCCCATCATAAACACTATATAAACTGTGCCCCATCATGAACACTATTTAAACAGTGCCCCATCATAAACACTACATAAACAGTGCCCCCATCATAAACACTATATAAACAGCGCCCCCATCATAAACACTATATAAACAGTGCCCCCATCACAAACACTATATAAACAGTGCCTCCATCATAAACACTATATAAACAGTGCCCCCATCATAAACACTATATAAACAGTGCCCCCATCATAAACACTGTCCCCATCATAAACACTATATAAACAGTGCCCCCATCATAAATACTACATAAAAACTGCCCCAACATAAACACTATTTAAACAGTACCCCCATCATAAACACTATATAAACAGTGCCCCCATCACAAACACTATATAAACAGTGCCCCCATCATAAACACTATATAAACAGTGTCCCCATCATAAACACTATATAAACAGTACCCCCATCATAAACACTATATAAACAGTGCCGCCATCATAAACACTATTTATACAGTACCCCGATCATAAACACTATTTAAACAGTTCCCCATCATTAACACTGTTTAAACAGTGACCCCATCATAAACCCTATTTAAAAAGTGAACCATCATAAACACTAAATAAACAGTGCCCCCATCATAAACATTATATAATCAATGCCACCATCATAAACACTATATAAACAGTGCCCTCTTTATAAACACTATATAAACAGTGCCCCCATCATAAACACTATATAAACACTGCCCCCATCATAAACACTATATAAAGTGTACCCCATCATGAAAACTATTTAAACAGTGCCCCCATCATCAACATAATATAATCAGTGCCCCCATCATAAACAGTATATAATCAGTGCCCCATCATAAACCCTATATAAACAGCGCCCCATCATAAACACAATATGAACAGTGCCCCAATCATAAACACTATTTAAACAGTGACCCAACATATACACTCTTTAAAATGTTACCCATCATAAACCCTATACAAACAGTGCCCCCATCATAAACACTATATAAACAGTACTCCCATCATAAACACTATTTAAACAGTTCCCCAACACATACACTCTTTAAAATGTTACCCATCATAAACACTATATAAACAGTGCCCCCATCAAAAACACTATTTAAACAGTGCCACCATCATAAACACTATATAAACAGTGCCCCCATCATAAACAGTATATAAAAAGAGCCTCAATCATAAACACTATATAAACAATGCCCCCATAATAAACATTATTTAAACAGTGCCCCCATCATGAACACTATATAAAGTGACCCATCATAAACACTATATAAAGAGTGCCCCCATCATAAACACTATATAAACAGTGCCCCGATCATAAACACTATATAAACAGCGCTCCCATCATAAACACTATATAAACTGTGCCCCATCATGAACACTATTTAAACAGTGCCCCATCATAAACCCTATATAAACAGTGCCCCATCATAAACACTATTTAAACAGAGCCCCATCATTAACACAATATAAAGAGTGCCCCAATCATAAACACTATATAAACAGTGCCCCCATCATAAACACTATGTAAACTGTGCCACATCATGATCACTATTTAAAGAGTGCCCCCATCATAAACATAATATAATCAGTGCCACCATCATAAACACTGTTTAAACAGTGTCCCATCATAAACACTATATAAACAGTGTCCCCATCATAAACACTATATAAATAGTGCCCCCATCATAAACACTATATAACAGTGCCCCCATCATAAACACTATATAAACAGTGCCCCCATCATAAACACTATATAAACAGCGCCCGCATCATAAACACTATATAAACTGTGCCCCATCATGAACACTATTTAAACAGTGCCCCCAGCATAAACATTATATAATCAATGCCCCCATCATAAACACTTCTTAAACAGTGACCCATCATAAACACTATATAAACAGTGCCCCCATCATAAACACTATATAAACAGTGCCCCCATCATAAACACTATATAAACAGTGCCCCCATCATAAACACTATATAAACAATGCCCCCATCATAAACACTATATAAAAGCGCCCGCATCATAAACACTATATAAACTGTGCACCATCATGAACACGATTTAAACAGTGCCCCCACCATAAACACTATATAAACAGTGCCCGCAGCATAAACAACATTTAAACAGTGCCCATCATAAACACTATATAAACAGTGCCCCCATCATAAACACGATTTAAACAGTGCCCCCACCATAAACACTATATAAACAGTGCCCGCAGCATAAACAACATTTAAACAGTGCCCATCATAAACACTATATAAACAGTGCCCCCATCATAAACACTATATAAACAGTGCCCCCATCATAAACACTTCTTAAACAGTGACCAATCATAAACACTATATAAACAGTGCCGCCATCATAAACACTATATAAACAGTGCCACCAAAATAACAACTATATAAACAGTGCCCCCATCATAAACACTATATAAACAGTGCCCCCATCATAAACACTATATAAACAGCGCCCCCATCATAAACACTATATAAACTGTGCGCCATCATGAACACTATTTAAACAGTGCCCCCATCATAAACACTATATAAACAGTGCCCCCAGCATAAACACCATTTAAACAGTGCCCCATCATAAACACTATATAAACAGTGCCCCCATCATAAACAGTATATAAACAGTTCCTCAATCATAAACACTATATAAACAGTGCCCCCATCATAAACACTATTTAAACAGTGCCCCCATCATAAAAACTATATAAACAGTGTCCCATCTTAAACACTATATAAACAGTGTCCCATCATAAACACTATTTAAACAGTTCCCCATCATTAACACTATTTAAACAGTGTCCCCATCATAGACCCTATTAAATCAGTGACCCCTCATAAACACTACATAAACAGTGCCCCCATCCTAAACACTATATAAACAGTGCCCCATCATAAACACTATATAAACTGTGCCCCATCATGAACACTATTTAAACAGTGACCCATCATAAACATAATATAATCAGTGCCCCCATCATAAACACTACTTAAACAGAGAACAATCATAAACACTATATAAACTGTGCCCCCATCATAAAAAACTATACAAACAGTGCCCCCATTATAAACACTATATAAGCAGTTCCCCATCATTAACACTATTTAAACAGTGCCCCCATCATAGACCCAATTTAAACAGTGACCCATCATAAACACTTTATAAACAGTGCCCCCATCCTAATCACTATCTAAACAGTGCCCCATCATAAACACTATTTAAACAGAGCCCCATTATATACACTACTCAAACAGTGACCCATCATAAACACTGTATAAACAGTGCCCTCATCATAAACACAATATAATCAGTGCCCCCATCATAAACACTATATAAACAGTGACCTCTTTATAAACACTATATAAACAGTGCCCCCATCATAAACACTATATAAACAGTGCCCCCATCATAAACACTATATAAACAGTGCCCCCATCATAACAGTATATAAACAGTGCCTCAATCATAAACACTATATAAACAGTGCCTCCATCATAAACACAATATAAACAATGCCCCCATCATAAAAACTATATAAACAGTGTCCCATCATAAACACTATATAAACAGTGCCCCATCATAAACACTATTTAAACAGTTCCCCATCATAAACACTATATAAACAGTGCCCCCATCATAAACAGTATATAAAAAGAGCCTCAATCATAAACACTATATAAACAATGCCCCCATAATAAACATTATTTAAACAGTGCCCCCATCATGAACACTATATAAAGTGACCCATCATAAACACTATATAAAGAGTGCCCCCATCATAAACACTATATAAACAGTGCCCCGATCATAAACACTATATAAACAGCGCTCCCATCATAAACACTATATAAACTGTGCCCCATCATGAACACTATTTAAACAGTGCCCCATCATAAACCCTATATAAACAGTGCCCCATCATAAACACTATTTAAACAGAGCCCCATCATTAACACAATATAAAGAGTGCCCCAATCATAAACACTATATAAACAGTGCCCCCATCATAAACACTATGTAAACTGTGCCACATCATGATCACTATTTAAAGAGTGCCCCCATCATAAACATAATATAATCAGTGCCACCATCATAAACACTGTTTAAACAGTGTCCCATCATAAACACTATATAAACAGTGTCCCCATCATAAACACTATATAAATAGTGCCCCCATCATAAACACTATATAACAGTGCCCCCATCATAAACACTATATAAACAGTGCCCCCATCATAAACACTATATAAACAGCGCCCGCATCATAAACACTATATAAACTGTGCCCCATCATGAACACTATTTAAACAGTGCCCCCAGCATAAACATTATATAATCAATGCCCCCATCATAAACACTTCTTAAACAGTGACCCATCATAAACACTATATAAACAGTGCCCCCATCATAAACACTATATAAACAGTGCCCCCATCATAAACACTATATAAACAGTGCCCCCATCATAAACACTATATAAACAATGCCCCCATCATAAACACTATATAAAAGCGCCCGCATCATAAACACTATATAAACTGTGCACCATCATGAACACGATTTAAACAGTGCCCCCACCATAAACACTATATAAACAGTGCCCGCAGCATAAACAACATTTAAACAGTGCCCATCATAAACACTATATAAACAGTGCCCCCATCATAAACACGATTTAAACAGTGCCCCCACCATAAACACTATATAAACAGTGCCCGCAGCATAAACAACATTTAAACAGTGCCCATCATAAACACTATATAAACAGTGCCCCCATCATAAACACTATATAAACAGTGCCCCCATCATAAACACTTCTTAAACAGTGACCAATCATAAACACTATATAAACAGTGCCGCCATCATAAACACTATATAAACAGTGCCACCAAAATAACAACTATATAAACAGTGCCCCCATCATAAACACTATATAAACAGTGCCCCCATCATAAACACTATATAAACAGCGCCCCCATCATAAACACTATATAAACTGTGCGCCATCATGAACACTATTTAAACAGTGCCCCCATCATAAACACTATATAAACAGTGCCCCCAGCATAAACACCATTTAAACAGTGCCCCATCATAAACACTATATAAACAGTGCCCCCATCATAAACAGTATATAAACAGTTCCTCAATCATAAACACTATATAAACAGTGCCCCCATCATAAACACTATTTAAACAGTGCCCCCATCATAAAAACTATATAAACAGTGTCCCATCTTAAACACTATATAAACAGTGTCCCATCATAAACACTATTTAAACAGTTCCCCATCATTAACACTATTTAAACAGTGTCCCCATCATAGACCCTATTAAATCAGTGACCCCTCATAAACACTACATAAACAGTGCCCCCATCCTAAACACTATATAAACAGTGCCCCATCATAAACACTATATAAACTGTGCCCCATCATGAACACTATTTAAACAGTGACCCATCATAAACATAATATAATCAGTGCCCCCATCATAAACACTACTTAAACAGAGAACAATCATAAACACTATATAAACTGTGCCCCCATCATAAAAAACTATACAAACAGTGCCCCCATTATAAACACTATATAAGCAGTTCCCCATCATTAACACTATTTAAACAGTGCCCCCATCATAGACCCAATTTAAACAGTGACCCATCATAAACACTTTATAAACAGTGCCCCCATCCTAATCACTATCTAAACAGTGCCCCATCATAAACACTATTTAAACAGAGCCCCATTATATACACTACTCAAACAGTGACCCATCATAAACACTGTATAAACAGTGCCCTCATCATAAACACAATATAATCAGTGCCCCCATCATAAACACTATATAAACAGTGACCTCTTTATAAACACTATATAAACAGTGCCCCCATCATAAACACTATATAAACAGTGCCCCCATCATAAACACTATATAAACAGTGCCCCCATCATAACAGTATATAAACAGTGCCTCAATCATAAACACTATATAAACAGTGCCTCCATCATAAACACAATATAAACAATGCCCCCATCATAAAAACTATATAAACAGTGTCCCATCATAAACACTATATAAACAGTGCCCCATCATAAACACTATTTAAACAGTTCCCCATCATAAACACTATTTAAAAAGTGCCCCCATCATAAACCCTATTTAAACAGTGACCCATCATAAACACTATATAAACAGTGCCCCATCATAAACACTATTTAAACAGTGCCCCCATCATAAACACTATTTAAACAGTGCCCCCATCATAAATATAATATAATCAGTGCACCCATCATAAACACTACTTAAACAGTGACCCATCATAAACACTATATAAACAGTGCCCCCATCATAAACACTTTATAAACAGTGCCCCATCATAAACCCTATATAAACAGTGCCCCATCATAAACACTATTTAAACAGAGCCCCATCATTAACACAATATAAAGAGTGCCCCAATCATAAACACTATATAAACAGTGCCCCCATCATAAACACTATGTAAACTGTGCCACATCATGATCACTATTTAAAGAGTGCCCCCATCATAAACATAATATAATCAGTGCCACCATCATAAACACTGTTTAAACAGTGTCCCATCATAAACACTATATAAACAGTGTCCCCATCATAAACACTATATAAATAGTGCCCCCATCATAAACACTATATAACAGTGCCCCCATCATAAACACTATATAAACAGTGCCCCCATCATAAACACTATATAAACAGCGCCCGCATCATAAACACTATATAAACTGTGCCCCATCATGAACACTATTTAAACAGTGCCCCCAGCATAAACATTATATAATCAATGCCCCCATCATAAACACTTCTTAAACAGTGACCCATCATAAACACTATATAAACAGTGCCCCCATCATAAACACTATATAAACAGTGCCCCCATCATAAACACTATATAAACAGTGCCCCCATCATAAACACTATATAAACAATGCCCCCATCATAAACACTATATAAAAGCGCCCGCATCATAAACACTATATAAACTGTGCACCATCATGAACACGATTTAAACAGTGCCCCCACCATAAACACTATATAAACAGTGCCCGCAGCATAAACAACATTTAAACAGTGCCCATCATAAACACTATATAAACAGTGCCCCCATCATAAACATATTTAAACAATGCCCCCATCATAAACACTATATAAACAGTGCCCCATTCATAAACAGTATATAAACAGTGCCTCAATCATAAACACTATCTAAACTGTGCCCCCATCATAAACACTATTTAAACAGTGCCCCCGTCATAAACACTATATAAACAGTGTACCATCATAAACACTATATAAACAGTGCCCCTTCATAAACACTTTTTAAACAGTTGCCCATCATTAACACTATTTAAACAGTGACCCATCATAGACCTTAATTAAACAGTGCCCCCATCATAAACATAAAATAATCAGTGCCCGCATCATAAACTCTGCTTAAACAGTGACCCATCATAAACCCTAAATAAACAGTGCCCTCATCATAAACACTATATAAACAGTGCCCCATCATAAACCTTATATAAACACTGCCCCATCATAAAAACTATATAAACAGTGATCCCATCATAAACACTATATAAACAGTGCCCCCATCATAAACACTATATAAACAGCGCCCCAATCATAAACACTATATAAACTGTGCCCCATCATGAACACTATTTAAACAGTGCTCCCATCATATACACTATATAAACAGTGCCCCCAGCATAAACACCATTTAAACAGTGCCCCATCATAAACACAATATAAACAGTGCCCCCATCACAAACACTAATTAAACAGTGCCCCCATCATAAACACTATATAAACTGTACCCCCATTATAAACAGTATATAAACAGTGCCTCAATCATAAACACTATATAAACAGTGCCCCATCATAAACACTATATAAACATTGTCCCATCATAAACACTATATAAATAGTGCCGCCATTATAAACACTAAATAAACAGTGCCCCCATCATAAACACTATATAAACAGCGTCCAGCTCATAAACACTATATAAACTGTGCCCCATCATGAACACTATTTAAACAGTGCCCCCATCATAAACACTATATAAACAGTGCCCCCAGCATAAACAAAATTGAAACAGTGCAACATCATAAACACTATATAAACAGTGACCCATCATAAACACTATATAAACAGTGCCCCCATCATAAACACTGTATAAACAGCGCCCCATCATAAACACTATATAAACAGTGCCCCATCTTAAACACTATTTAAAAAGTGTCCACATCATAAACACTATATTATCAGTGCCCCCACCAAATACACTATTTAAACAGTGCCCCCATCATAAACACTATATAAACTGTGCCCCCATCATAAACACTATTTAAACAGTGCCCCCATCATAAACACTATTTAAACAGTGCCCCATCATAAACTCCATATAAACAGTGCCCCCGTCATAAACACTATTTAAACAGCGCCCATCATAAACACTATATAAACACTGCCCACATCATAAACACTATTTAAACAGCGCACCATCATAAACACTATTTAAGCAGTGCCCCATCATAAACACTATTTAAACAGTGCCCCCATCATAAACGCTATATAAACAGTGCCCCCATCATAAACCCTATTTAAACAGTGCCACAATCATAAACACTATTTAAACAGTGCCCCATCATAAACACTATATAAACAGTGACCCCATCATAAACACTATATAAACAGTGCCCCCATCATAAAAACTGTATATACGGAGCCCCCATAATAAACACTATTTAAACAGCGCCCCCATCATAAACACTATTTAAAATGAGTCCCCATCATAAACACTATATAAACAGTGCCCCCATCATAAACACTATAAACAGTTCCCCATCATAAACACTTTTTAAACAGTGTCCCCATCATAAATACTATATAGACAGTGCCCCCATCATCAACACTATATAAACACTGTCCCATCATAAATCCTATTTAAACAGTTCCCCATCATAAACGCTATTTAAACAGTGCCCCCATCATAAACACTATATAAACAGTGCCCCATCATAAACACTATTTAAACAGTGCCCCATCATAAACACTATATAAACAGGGACCCATCATAAACACTATATAAACAGTGCCCTCTTTATAAACACTATAAAAACAGTGCCCCCATCATAAACACTATATAAACAGTGCCCTCTTTATAAACACTATATAAACAGTGCCCCCATCATAAACAATATTTAAACAGTGACCCCATCATAAACCCTATTTAAACAGTGCCACATCATAGACACTATTTAAACAGTGACCCATCATAAACACTATATAAACAGTTCCCACTTTATAAACACTATTTAAACAGTGCCCCCATCATAAACACTATTTAAACATTGCCCCCATCATAAACATTATTTATACAGTGCCCCCATCATAAACACTATTTAAACAGCGTCCCCATCATAAACCCTATATAAACAGTGGCCCCATCATGCACACTATTTAAACAGTGCCCACAGCATAAACCCTTTTTAAACAGTGCCCCCAGCATAAACACCATTTAAACAGTGCCCCATCATAAACACTATATAAACAGTGCTCCCATCATGATCACTATTTAAACAGTGCCCCCATCATAAACACTATATAAACAGTGCCCCCATCATAAACACTATATAAACAGCACCCCATCATAAACACTATATAAACAGTGCCCCGATCATAAACACTTTATAAAAAGTGCCCCCATCTTAAACACTATATAAATAGTGCCCCCATCATATACACTATTTAAACAGTGCCCCCATCATAAACACTATTTAAACAGTGCCCCCATCATAAACAATATATAAACAGAGCCCCCATCATAAACACTATATAAACAGTGTCCCCATCATAAACGCTATATAAACAGTGCCCCCATCATACACACTATATAAACAGTGCCCCATCATAAACACTATATAAACAGTGCCCCATCATAAACACTATATAAACTGTGCCCCCTTCATAAACACTATATAAACAGTGCCCCCATCATAAACACTATATAAACAGTGCACCATCATAAACACTATATAAACACTGCCCCAATCATAAACACTATTTAAACAGCGGCCATCATAAACACTATATAAACACTGCCCGCATCATAAACACTATTTAAACAGCGCCCCATCATAAACACTATTTAAGCAGTGCTCCGTCATAAACGCTATATAAACAGTGCCCCCATCATAAACCCTATTTAAACAGTGCCACAATCATAAACACTATTTAAACAGTGCCCCATCATAAACACTATATAAACAGTGACCCCATCATAAAACTGTATAAACAGTGCCCCCATCATGAACCCTGTATAAACAGAGCCCCCATCATAAACACTATTTAAATAGCGCCCCCATCATAAACACTATTTAAAAAGAGTCCCCATCATAAACACTATATATACAGTGCCGCCATCATAGACACTATATAAACAGTTCCCCATCATAAACACTTTTTAAACAGTGTCCCCATCATAAATACTATATAGACAGTGCCCCCATCATCAACACTATATAAACACTGTCCCATCATAAATCCTATTTAAACAGTGCCCCATCATAAACACTATATAAAAGTGCCCCCATCATAAACACTATTTAAACAGTGCCCCATCATAAACACTATTTAAACAGTGTCCACATCATGAACACTATATAAATAGTGCCCTCATCATAAACCCTATTTTAACAGTGCCCCATCATAAACACGATTTAAACATTGCCCCAAAAAACACGATTTAATCTGTACCCCCATCATAAACACTATATAAACAGTGCCCCCATCATAAACACTATTTAAACAGTACCCCCATCATAAACACTATATAAACAGTGCCCCCATCATAAACACTATTTAAACATTTCCCCATCATAAACACTATTTAAACAGTGCCCCCATCATCAACCCTATTTAAACAGTGCCCCCATCATAAACACTATATAAACAGTGCCCCATCATAAACACTATTTAAAAAATTCCCCATCATAAACGCTATTTAAACAGTGCCCCATCATACACACTAAATAAACAGTGCCCCCATCATAAACACTATATAAACAGTGCCCCATCATAAACACTGTATAAACTGTGCCCCCTTCATAAACACTATATAAACAGTGCCCCCATCATAAACACTATATAAACAGTGCACCATCATAAACACTATATAAACACTGCCCCCATCATAAACACTAGTTAAACAGCGCCCCCATCATAAACACTATATAAACAGTGCCCCCATCATACACACTATATAAACAGTGCCCCCATCATAAACACTATATAAACAGTGCCCCATCATAAACACTATATAAACTGTGCCCCCTTCATAAACACTATTTAAACAGCGCCCCCATCATATACACTATATAAACAGTGCACCATCATAAACACTATAAAAACACTGCCCCCATCATGAACACTATTTAAACAGTGCCCCCATCATAAACTCTATTGAAACAGTGCCCCCATCATAAACACTATATAAACAGTGCCCCGTTCGATAACACTATATAAACAGTGCGCCATCATAAACACTATTTAAACAGTGTCCCCATCATAAACACTATTTAAACAGTGCCCCCATCATCAACACTATATAAACAGTGTCCCATCATAAAACCTATTTAAACAGTGCCCCATCATAAACACTATTTAAACAGTACCCCCATCATAAAGACTATATAAACAGTGCCCCCTTCATAAACACTATTTAAACAGTACCTCCATCATAAACACTATATAAACAGTGCCCCCATCATAAACACTATTTAAACATTTCCCCATCATAAACACTATTTAAACTGTGCCCCCATCATAAACCCTATTTAAAAAGTGCCCCCATCATAATCACTATATAAACAGAGCGCCATCATAAACACAATTTAAACAGTTCCCCATCATAAACGCTATTTAAACAGTGCCCCCATCATAAACACTATATAAACAGTGCCCCATCATAAACACTATTTAAACTGTGCCCAATCATAAACACTATTTAAACAGTGACCCATCATAAACATTATATAAACAGCGCCCTCTTTATAAACACTATTTAAACACTACCCCCATCATGAACATTATTTAAACAGTGCCCCCATCATAAACACTATATAAACAGTGCCCCCATCATAAACACTATTTAAACAGAGCCCCCATCATAAACGCTATATAAACAGTGCCCCATCATAAACACGAGATAAACAGTGCCCCCTTTGTAAACACTATATAATCTGTGCCCCATCATAAACACTATTTAAACAGTGCACCCATCATAATCACTTTATAAACAGTGCCCCCAGCATAAACACCATGTAAAACAGTGCCCCATCATAAAAACTATATAAACAGTGCCCCCATCATAAACACTATATTAGCAGTGCTCCCATCATAAACACTATTTAAACAGTGCACCATCATAAACACTATTTAAACAGTGCTCCCATCATAAACAGTATATAAACAGTGCCCCCATCATAAGCACTATATAAACAGTGCCCCATCATAAACACTATTTAAACGGTGTCCCCATCTTAAACACTATATAACCAGTGCCGCCATCATCAACACTATATAAACAGCGTCCCATCATAAAACCTATTTAAACAGTGCCCCATCATAAACACTATATAAACACTGCCCCCATCATAAACAATACTTAAACAGTGCCCCATCATAAACACTATTTAAAAAGTGTCCCCATCATAAACACTATATAAACAGTGCACCCATCATAAACACTCTATAAACAGTGACCCATCATAAAAACTATTTAGCAGTGCCCCATCATAAACACTATTTAAACATTGTTCCCATCATAAACACTACATATACAGTGCCCCCATCATAAACCCTATTTAAACAGTGCCGCATCATAAACACTATTTAAACATTGCCCCATCATAAACAGTATTTAAACAGTGCCCCATCATAAACACTAGATAAACAGTGCCCCCATCATAAACATTATATAAACAGTGCCCCCATTATAATTACTATATAAACACTGCCCCATCATAAACACTATTTAAACAGTACCCCCATCATAAACACTATATAAACAGCGCCCCCATCATAAACACTATTTAAACAGTGCTCCATTATAACCACTATTTAAAAAAGTGTCCCCATCATAAACCCTATTTAAACAGTGCCCCCATCATAAAAACGAATAAAACAGTGCCCCTTTCATTAACTCTATATAAACAGTGCCACATCATAAACAATATATAAACAGTGACCCATCATAAACACTATTGAAACAGTGCCCCATCATAAACACTATTTAAACAGTGTCTCAATCCTAAACACTATATAAACAGTGCCCCCATTATAAACCCTATTTAAACAGTGCCGCATCATAAACACTATTTAAACATTGCCCCATCATAAACACTATTTAAACAGTGCCCCATCATAATCACTATATAAACAGTGCCCTCATCATAAACACTATATAAACAGTGCCGCCATCATAATTACTATATAAACACTGCCCCATCATAAACACTATATAAACACTGCCCGCATCATAAACACTATTTAAACAGCGCCCCATCATAAACACTATTTAAGCAGTGCCCCATCATAAACACTATTTAAACAGAGCCCCCATCATGAATGCTATATAAACAGTGCCCCCATCATAAATCCTATTTAAACAGTGCCACAATCATAAACACTATTTAAACAGTGCCCCATCATAAACACTATATAAACAGTGACCCCATCATAAACACTATATAAACAGTGCCCCCATCATATACACTATATAAACAGTGTCCCATCATAAACAATATTTAAACATTGCCCCCATCATAAACACTATATAAACAGTGCCCCCATCATAAACCCTGTATAAACAGAGCCCCCATCATAAACTCTATTTAAACAGCGCCCCCATCATAAACACTATTTAAAAAGAGTCCCCATCATAAACACTATATAAACAGTGCCCCCATCATAAACACTATATAAACAGTGCCCCATCATAAACACTTTTTAAACAGTGTCCCCATCATAAATACTATATAGACAGTGCCCCAATCATCAACACTATATAAACAGTGTACCATCATAAATCCTATTTAAACAGTGCCCCATCATAAACACTATATAAAGGTGCCCCCATCATAAACACTATTTAAACAGTGGCCCATCATAAACACTATTTAAACAGTGTCCACATCATGAACACTATATAAACAGTGCCCCCATCATTAACCCTATTTAAACAGTGCCCCATCATAAACACTATTTAAACATAGCCTCAAAAAACACTATTTAATCAGTACCCCCATCATAAACACTATATAAACAGTGCCCCCACCATAAACAATATTTAAACAGTACCCCCATCATAAACACTATATAAACAGTGCCCCCATCATAAACACTATTTAAACATTTCCTCATCATAAACACTATTTAAACAGTGCCCCCATCATAAACCCTATTTAAACAGTGCCCCCATCATAAACACTATATAAACAGTGGCCCATCATATACACTATTTAAACAGTTCCCCATCATAAACGCTATTTAAACAGTGCCCCCATCATAAACACTATATAAACAGTGCCCCATCATAAACACTATTTAAACAGTGCCCCGTCATAAACACTATATAAACAGGGACCCATCATAAACACTATATAAACAGTGCCCTCTTTATAAACACTATATAAACAGTGCCCCCATCATAAACACTATATAAACAGTGCCCTCTTTATAAACACTATATAAACAGTGCCCCCATCATAAACAATATTTAAACAGTGACCCTATCATAAACCATATTTAAACAGTGCCACATCATAGACACTATTTAAACAGTGACCCATCATAAACACTATATAAACAGTTCCCTCTTTATAAACACTATTTAAACAGTGCCCCCATCATAAACACTATTTAAACAGTGCCCCCATCATAAACATTATTTATACAGTGCCCCCATCATAAACACTATTTAAAAAGCGTCCCCATCATAAACCCTATATAAACAGTGGCCCCATCATGAACACTATTTAAACAGTGCCCACAGCATAAATGCTTTTTAAACAGTGCCCCCAGCATAAACACCATTTAAACAGTGCCCCATCATAAACACTATATAAACAGTGCTCCCATCATGAACACTATTTAAACAGTGCCCCCATCATAAACACTATATAAACAGTGCCCCCATCATAAACACTATATAAACAGCGCCCCATCATAAACACTATATAAACAGTGCCCCCATCATAAACACTACTTAAAAAGTGCTCCCATCTTAAACACTATATAAACAGTGCCCCCATCATACACACTATTTAATCAGTGCCCCCATCATAAACACTATTTAAACAGTGCCCCCATCATAAACACTATATAAACAGTGCCCCCATCATAAACACTGTATATACAGTGTCCCCATCATAAACGCTATATAAACAGTGCCCCCAACATACACACTATATAAACAGTGCCCCCATCATAAACACTATATAAACAGTGCCCCATCACAAACACTATATAAACTGTGTCCCCTTCATAAATACTATATAAACAGTGCCCCCATCATAAACACTATATAAACAGTGCACCATCATAAACACTATATAAACACTGCCCCCATCATAAACACTATTTAAACAGCGCCCATCATAAACACTATATAAACACTGCCCGCATCATAAACACTATTTAAACAGCGCCCCATCATAAACACTATTTAAGCAGTGCCCCATCATAAACACTATTTAAACAGTGCCCCCATCATAAACGCCATATAAACAGTGCCCCCATCATAAACCGTACTTAAACAGTGCCACAATCATAAACACTATTTAAACAGTGCCCCATCATAAACACTATATAAACAGTGACCCCATCATAAACACTATATAAACAGTGCCCCCATCATAAGCGCTATATAAACAGTGTCCCATCATAAACACTATTTAAACAGTGCCCCCTTCATAAACACTATATAAACAGGGACCCATCATAAACCCTGTATAAACAGAGCCCCCATCATAAACACTATTTAAACAGCGCCCCCATCATAAACACTATTTAAAAAGAGTCCCCATCATAAACACTATATAAACAGTGCCCCCATCATAAACACTATATAAACAGTGCCCCATCATAAACACTTTTTAAACAGTGTCCCCATCATAAATTCTATATAGACAGTGCCCCCATCATCAACACTATATAAACAGTGTCCCATCATAAATCCTATTTAAACAGTGCCCCATCATAAACACTATATAAACAGTGCCCCATCATAAACACTATTCAATCAGTTCCCCATCATAAACGCTATTTAAAAAGTGCCCCCATCATAAACACTATATAAACAGTGCCCCATCATTAACACTATTTAAACATTGCCCCATCATAAACACTATATAAACAGTGACCCATCATAAACACTATATAAACTGTGCCCTCTTTATAAACACTATTTAAACAGTGCCCCCATCATAAACACCATATAAACAGTGCCCTCTTTATAAACACTATATAAACAGTGCCCCCATCATAAACAATATTTAAACAGTGCCCCCATCATAAACGCTATTTAAACAATGCCCCATCATAGACTCTATTTAAACAGTGACCCATCATAAACACTATATAAACAGTTCCCTCTTTTTAAACACTATTTAAACAGTGCCCCCATCATAAACACTATTTAAACAGTGCCCCCATCATAAACATTATATAAACAGTGCCCCCATCATAAACACTATTTAAACAGCGTCCCCATCATAAACCCTATATAAACAGTGGCCCCATCATGAACACTATTTAAACAGTGCCCACAGCATAAACCCTTTTTAAACAGTGCCCCCAGCATAAACACCATTTAAACAGTGCCCCATCATAAACACTATATAAACAGTGACCCCATCATACACACTATGTAAACAGTGCCCCCATCATAAACACTATATAAACACTGCCCCATCATTAGCACTATATAAACTGTGCCCCCTTCATAAACACTATATAAACAGTGCCCCCATCATAAACACTATATAAATAGTGCTCCATCATAAACACTATATAAACACTGCCCGCATCATAAACACTATTTAAACAGCGCCCCCATCATAAACACTATATAAACAGTGCCCGATTATAAACCCTGTTTAAACAGAGCCCCCGTCATAAACACTATTTAAACAGTGCCCCCATCATAAACTCTATTTAAACAGTGCCCCGATCATAAACACTATATAAACAATGCCCCCTTCGATAACACTATATAAACAGTACGCCATCATAAACACTATTTAAAAAGTGTCCCCATCCTAAACACTATTCAAACAGTGCCCCCATCATCAACACTATATAAACAGTGTGCCATCATAAAACCTATTTAAAAAGTGCCCCATCATAAACACTATTTAAACAGTACCCCCATCATAAACACTATATTAGCAGTGCCCCCATCATAAACACTATTTAAACAGTACCTCCATCATAAACACTATATAAACAGTGCCCCCATCATAAACACTATTTAAACATTTCCCCATCATAAACACTATTTAATTTGTGCCCCCATCATAAACCCTATTTAAACAGTGCCCCCATCATAAACACTATATAAACAGTGCGCCATCATAAACACTATTTAAACAGTTCCCCATCATAAACGCTATTTCAACAGTGCCCCCATCATAAACACTATATAAACAGTGCCCCATCATAAACACTATTTAAACAGTGCCCAATCATAAACACTATTTAAACAGTGACCCATCATAATCACTATATAAACAGCGCCCTCTTTATAAACACTATTTAAACAGAACCCCCATCATAAATACCATATAAACAGTGCCCCCATCATAAACACTATTTAAACAGTTCCCCATCATAAACATTATTTAAACAGTGGAACCATCATAAACCCTATTTAAACAGTGCCCCATCATAAACACTATTTAAACATTGCCCCAAAAAACACTATTTAATCAGTACCCCCCTCATAAACACTATATAAACAGTGCTCCCATCATAAACACTATTTAAACAGTACCCCCATCATAAACACTATTTAAACAGTGCCCCCATCATAAACACTATTTAAACATTTCCCCATCATAAACACTATTTAAACAGTGCCCCCATCATAAACCCTATTTAAATAGTGCCCCCATCATAAACACTATATAAACAGTGCCCCATCATAAACACTATTTAAACAGTTCCCCATCATAAACGCTATTTAAACAGTGCCCCCATCATAAACACTATATAAACAGTGCCCCATCATTCTCACTAATTAAACATTGCCCCATCATAAACACTATATAAACAGTGACCCATCATAAACACTATATAAACTGTGCCCTCTTTATAAACACTATATAAACAGTGCCCCCATCATAAACACTATATAAACAGTGCCCTCTTTATAAACACTATATAAACAGTGCCCCCATCATAAACAATATTTAAACAGTGCCCCCATCATAAACCCTATTAAAACAGTGCCCCATCATAGACTCTATTTAAACAGTGACCCATCATAAACACTATATAAACAGTGCACCATCATAAACACTATTTAAACAGTTCCCCATCATAAACGCTATTTAAACAGTGCCCCCATCATAAACACTATATAAACAGTGCCCCATCATAAACACTATTTAAACAGTGCCCAATCATAAACACTATTTAAACAGTGACCCATCATAAACACTATATAAACAGCGCCCTCTTTATAAACACTATTTAACAGTACCCCCATCATAAACACCATATAAACAGTGCCCCCATCATAAACATTATTTAAACAGTGGACCCATCATAAACCCTTTTTAAACAGTGCCTCATCATAAACCCTATTTAAACAGTGCCCCATCACAGACACTATTTAAACAGTGACCCATCATAAACACTACATAAACAGTGCCCTCTTTATAAACACTATATAAACAGTGCCCCCATTATAAACACTATATTAACAGCGCCCCCATCATAAACACTATATAAGCTGTGCTCCCATCATAAACACTATATAAACAGTGCCCTCTTTATAAACACTATATAAACAGTGCCCCCATCATAAACACTATATAAACAGCGCCCTCATCATAAACACTATATAAACAGTGCCCCCATCATAAACACTATATAAACAGTGGCCCATCATAAACACTATATAAACTCTGCCCCCATCATAAACACTATATAAACAGTGCCCCCATCATAAACACTATATAAACAGTGCCCCATCATAAACACTATATAAAGACTGCCCCCATCATAAACACTATTTAAGCAGTGCCCCATCATAAACACTATTTAAACAGTGCCCCCACCATAAACACTATATAACAGTGCCCCCATCATAAACCCTGTTTAAACACAGCCCCCATCATAAACACTATTTAAACAGTGCCCCCATCATAAACACTATTTAAACAGTGCCCTCATCATAAGCACTATATTATCAGTCCCCCAATCATAAACACTATATAAACAGTGCCCCATCATAAACACTATTTAAACAGTGTCCCCATCATAAACACTATATAAACAGTGCCCCCATCATCAACAGTATATAAACAGTGTCCCATCATATAACCTATTTAAACAGTGCCCCATCATAAACACTATATAAACAGTGCCCCCATCATAAACACTATTTAAACAGTGCCCCATCATAAACACTATTTAAACAGTGTCCACATCATAAACACTATATAAACAGTGCCCCCATCATATACCCTATTTAAACAGTGCCCCATCATAAACACTATTTAAACATTGCCCCATCATAAACACTATTTAAACAGTACCCCCATCATAAACACTATATAAACAGTGACCCCATCATAAACACTATTTAAACAGTACCCCCATCATGAACACTATATAAACAGTGCCCCCATCATAAACACTAAACAGTTCCCCATGATAAACACTACTTAAACAGTGCCGCCATCATAAACCCTATTTAAACAGTGCCCCATCATAAACACTATTTAAACAGTGACCCATCATAAGCACAATATAAACAGTGCCCTCTTTATAAACACTATATAAACAGTGCCCCCATCATAAACACTGTATAATCAGTTCCCCCAGCATAAACACTATTTAAACAGTGCCCCCATCATAAACACTATTTAAACAGTGCCCCCATCATAAACATTATATAAACACTGCCCCCATCATAAACAGTATTTAAACAGTGCCCCATCATAAACACTATTTAAACAGTTCCCCATCATAAACACTATTTAAACAGTGCCCCCATCATAATCACTACATAAACAGTGCCCCATCATAAACGTTATTTAACCAATCATGTGCACTGTCCCAGGACTGAATTGAAATTCTGTCCCCATCTCTGTGCTGTGCACTGTCTGATGACTGTCTTTAATTTATAGCTCCATCGCTGTGCTATGCATTGCCCCAGGATTGACTTTAAATTCTGGCCCCATCACTATTTAAACAGTTCCCCATCATAAACACTATATAGACAGTGCCCAATCAAAAACAGAATATAAACAGTGCCCCATCATTAACACTATTTAAACTGCTTTAATAGCGTTTATGATGGAGCACTGATTAAATAGTGATTATGATGGCGCACTGTTTATATAGTGTTTATGATGGGGGCACTGTTTTATAGTGTTTATGAAGGGGGCACTGTTTATATAGTGTTTATGAAGGGGGCACTGTTTATACAGTGTTTATGATGGGGCACTGTTTAAATAGGGTTAATGATGTGCCCCTGTTTATATTGTGTTTATGATGGGGGCACTGTTTAAATAGAGTTTATGTTGGGGGCACTGTTTATACAGTTTAAACAAAAAAACCATCCATAACACCAACAAAATCAACAACAACCTCAATATTGAAAATCTTCATCAAATTCAACGACATCAACTTTGAAAAACACCAACAAATTCAACAACAACCTCAACTTTTAAAAATACAAACAAGTTCAACAAAAAACATTGATAACACCAACAATCTCAACAAGTTAAAACACCAACAAATTCAACAACATCTTCAACATTGAAAAACATCAACAACATCAACAATGAAAAACACCAAAAAATTCAACAAGAACCGCAACATTGAAAAACACCAACAAATTCAACAACAACCTCAGCATTGAAAATACCAAAAAATTCAACAACAACCTCAGGTTTTAAAAGTACAAAAAAGTTCAACAAAATAAACGTTGATAATACCAACAAATTCAACAAGACCCTTAACTTTTAAAATTACAAACAAGGTCAACAAAAAACATTGATAACACCAACAAATTCAACAACAAACGCCAAATTGAAAAACACCAACAAATTCAACAACAACCTCAATATTGAAAATACCAAAAAATTCAACAACAACCTCAGCTTTTAAAAGTACAAAAAAGTTCAACAAAATAAACGTTGATAATACCAAAAAATTAAACAATAACCTCCATATTGAAAATCACCAACAATTCCAACAACAAGCTCAACATTGAAAAATGCCAACAATTTGAACATCAAACTTAACTTTTAAAAGTATAAACAAGTTCAACAAAAAAACATTGATAACACCAACAAATTCAACAACAACCTCAACATTGAAAAACACCAACAAATTCAACAACAACCTCAACATTGAAAGACACCAAGAAATTCAAGAACAACCTCAAGACTGAATATCACAAACAAATTCAGCAACAACCTCAACTTTGAAAAACACAAAAAAGTTCAAAAAAATCATTCAGAACACCAACAAATTCAACAACAACCTCAATATTGAAAATCACCAACAAATTCAACGACCTGAACTTTGAAAAACACAAGTAAATTGAACATCAACCTCAACATTGAAAAACAACAACAAATTCAACAACAACCTCAACGTTCAAAAACACAAAAAAGTTCAAAAAATAACATTGATAACACCAACAAATTCAACAACAACCTCAACGTTCAAAAATACAAAAAAGTTCAAAAAATAACATTGATAACACCAACATATTCAACAACAACCTCAATATTGACAATCATCAACAATACCAACAACAACCTCGACTTTTAAAAGTACACAAAAGTCAACAAAATAAACTTTGATAACACCAACAAATTTAACAACAACCTCAACAATGAACATCACCAACAAATTCAGCAACAACCTCACATTGAAAAACACCAACAAATTCAACATCAACATCAACTTTGAAAATACAAAAAGTTTCAAAAAAAAACATTGATAACAGCAACATATTAAACAACAACCTCAATATTGACAATCATCAACAATACCAACAACAAACTCAACATTGAAAAACTCCAACAAATTCAACAACAACCTCAACTTTTAAAAGTACAAAAAAGTTCAACAAAATAAACGTTGATAACACCAACAAATTTAACAACAATCTAAATATTGAAAATCACCAACAAATTCAACGACCTCAACTTTGAAAAACACCAACAAATTCAATGACAACCTCAACTTTAAAAAATACAAACAAGTTCAACAAAAAACATTGATAACACCAAAAAATGAAGCAAGAAACTCAATGTTGAACGAATTCAACAACAACCTCAATATTGAAAATCACCAAAATATTCAACAACCTCAACACTGAATATCACCAACAAATTCTACAACAACCTGAATATTGAAAATCACCAACAAATTCAACAACAACCTCAACTTTCAAAAATACAAACAAGTTCAAAAAGTAACATTGTTAACACTAACAAATTCAACAACAACCTCAATATTCATAATCACCAACAAATTTAACAACCTCAACTTTGAAAAACACGAACAAATTCAACAACACATTCAACTTTGAAAAATACAAAAAAGTTCAACAAAAAAAACATTGATAACACCAATAAATTCAGCAACAAACTCAACAAATCGGCAACAAATTCAAAAATCTCAACATTTAAATACACCAACAAATTCAACAAGAACCTTAACTTTTAAAATTACAAACAAGGTCAACAAAAAACATTGATAACACGAACAAATTCAACAACAAACGCAATATTGAAAAACGCCAACAAATTCAACAACAACCTCAACATTGAATATCACCAACAAATTCGCAACAACCTCAACTTTGAAAAACAGAAAAAAGTTTTTAAAAAACCATTCATAATACCAACAAATTCAACAACAACCTTAATATTGAAAATCACAGGCAAATTCAACGACCTCAACTTTGAAAAACACCAACAAATTCAACAACAACCTCAACTTTTAAACATACTAACAAATTCAACAAAAAAACATTGATAACACCAACAAATTCAACAACGACCTCAATATTGAAAAACGCCAACAAATTCAACAACAACCGCAATATTGAAAATCACCTACAAATTCAACAACCTCAACATTGAAAATCACCAAGAAATTCAGCAACAACCTCAAGATTGAAAAACACAAAAAAGTTCAAAAAAACCATTCACAACACCAACAAATTCAACAACCTCAACATTGAAAAACACAAGTAAATTCAACATCAACCTCAACATTGAAAAACAACAACAAATTAAACAACAACCTCAACTTTCAAAAATACAAAAAAGTTCAAAAAATAACATTGATAACACCAACAAATTCAACAACAACCTCAACATTGAAAAACACCAACAAATTCAATAACTACTTCAACTTTGAAAAATACAAAAAGTTTCAAAAAAATAACATTGATAACACCAACATATTCAACAGCAACCTCAATATTGACAATCATCAACAATACCAACAACAAACTCAACATTGAAAAACGCCAACAATTTCAGCAACAACCTCAATATTTCAGCAACAACCTCAACATTTAAAAGTACAGAAAAGTTCAACAAAATAAACGTTGATAACACCAACAAATATTAACAACAACCTCAATATTGAAAATCACCAACGAATTCAACAACCTCAACACTGAATATCACCAACAAATTCAGCAACAACCTGAACTTTGAAAAGCACAAAAAATTTCAAAAAATATATTCATTACAACAACAAATTCAACAACAACCTGAATATTTAAAATCACCAACAAATACAACAACAACCTGAATATTGAAAATCACCAACAAATTCAGCAACAAACTCAAGATTGAAAAGCACAAAAAAGTTCAAAAAACCATTCATAATACCAACAAATTCAACAAAAACCTGAATATTGAAAATCACCAACAAATTCAACGACATCAACATTGAAAAACACCAACAAATTCAACGACAACCTCAACTTTCAAAAATACAAAAAAGATCAAAAAATAACATTGATAACGTCAACAAATTCACCAATAACCTGAACATTGAAAAACACCAACAAATTCAACTACAACCTCAACTTTGAAAAACGCCAACAATTTCAACAACAACCTCAATATTGAAAATCCCAACAAATTCAACAACAACCTCAACTTTTAAACATACAAACAAATTCAACAAAAAAACATTGATAACACCAACAAATTCAACAACAACCTCAATATTGAAAATCACCAACAAATTCAACAACCTCAACATTGAACATCACCAACAAATTCAACAACAACCTCAATATTAAAAATCACCAACAAATTCGCAACAACCTCAACTTTGAAAAACGCAAAAAAGTTAAAAAAAAACCTTCATTACACCTACAAATTCAACAACAACCTTAATATTGAAAATCACCAACAAATTCAACGACCTCAACTTTGAAAAATACCAACAAATTCAACAACAACCTCAATATCGAAAATCACCAACAAATTCAACGACCTCAACTTTGAAAAACACCCACAAATTCAACAACCACAACATTGAATATCACCAACAAATTCGAAACAACCTCAACTTTGAAAAACACAAAAAAGTTCAAAATAAAACATTCATAACACCAACAAATTCAACAACAAACTCAATATTGAAAAACACCAACAAATTCATCAACAACCTCGGTATTGAAAATCACCAGCAAATTCAATAACCTCAACAATGAATATCACCAGCAAAATCAGCAACAACCTCAACTTTGAAAAACATAAAAAAGTTTAAAAAAACAATTCATAACACCAACAAATTCAACAAGAACCTCAATATTGAAAATCACCAACAAAATCAACAACAACCTCAACATAGAAAAATGCCAACAAATTCATGAACAACCTCAGTATTGAAAATCACCAACAAATTAAACAACCTCAACACTGAATATCACCAACAAATTCACAACAGCCTCAACTTTGAAAAACACAAAAATATTTAAAAAACACAGTCATAACAACAACAAAATCAACAACAACCTTAATAATGAAAATCACTAACAAATTCAACGACCTCAACATTGAAAACACCAATAAATTCAACAATATTCTCAACATTGTAAAACACCAACAAATTCAACAACAACCTCAACTTTTAAAAGTACAAAAAAGTTCAAAGAAGAATATTGAGAACACCAACAAATTCAACAACAACCACAATATTGAAAATCACCAACAAATTCAACGACCTCAACATTGAAAACACCAATAAATTCAACAATATTCTCAACATTGTAAAACACCAACAAATTCAACAACAACCTCAACTTTTAAAAGTACAAAAAAGTTCAAAGAAGAATATTGAGAACACCAACAAATTCAACAACAACCTCAATATTGAAAATCACCAAAGAATTCAACAACTTCAACAATTAATATCACCAACAAATTCAATAACAACCTCAACTTTTAAAAATACAAACAAGTTCAACAAAAATAACATTGATAACACCAACAAATTAAACAACAAACTCAATATTGAAAATCACCAACAAATTCAACAACATCAACATTGAAAAACACAAAAAACTTCAAAATAAAAAAATCATAACACCAACAAATTTAACAGCAACCTCAATATTGAAAATCAACAACAAATTCAACAACCTCAACAATGAATATCAACAACAAATTCGCAACAACCTCGACTTTGAAAGACACAAAAATGAAATAAAAAACCATTCTTAACACCAACAACTTTAACATTGAAAATCACCAACAAATTCAACGACCTAAACTTAGAAAACCACCAACAAATTCAGCAACAACCTCAATATTGAAAATCACCAACAAATTCAACAACAACCTCAACATTGAAAAATAACAACAAATTTAACAACAACCTCAACAATGAAAGCACCAAAAAACTCAACAAAAACCCCACCATTGAAAAACACCAACAAATTGAACAACAACCTCAACATTGAAAAGTACCAACAAATTCAACACCAACCTCAACATTGAAAAACACCAACAAATTCAACAACAATCTCAATATTGAAAATCACCAACAAATTCAACAACAACGTAAACATTGAAAAACGCCAAAAAATTCAAAAACTGAATATCACCAACAAATTCAGCAACAACCTCAATATTGAAAATCACCAACAAATTCAACGACCTCAACTTTGAAAAACACCAACAAATTCAACAACAACCTCAATTTTTAAAAGTACAAAAAAGTTCATCAAAATAAACATTGATAACATCAATAAATTCAGGAAAAACCACAACTTTGAAAAACACAAAAAAGTTCAAAAAAACCATTGATAACACCAACAAATTCAACAACAACCTCAACATTAAAAAATAACAACAAATTTAACAACAACCTCAACAATGAAAGCACCAAAAAACTCAACAAAAACCCCACCATTGAAAAACACCAACAAATTCAACAACATCCTCAACATTGAAAAGTACCAACAAATTCAACACCAACCTCAACATTGAAAAACACCAACAAATTTGACAACAATCTCAATATTGAAAATCACCAACCAATTCATCAACAACGTAAACATTGAAAAACGCCAAAAAATTCAAAAACTGAATACCACCAACAAATTCAGCAACAACCTCAATATTGAAAATCACCAACAAATTCAACGACCTCAACTTTGAAAAACACCAACAAATTCAACAACAACCTCAATTTTTAAAATTACAAAAAAGTTCATCAAAATAAACATTGATAACATCAATAAATTCAGGAAAAACCACAACTTTGAAAAACACAAAAAAATTCAAAAAAACCATTGATAACCCCAACAAATTCAACAACAAGCTCAATATTGAAAATCACCAACAAATTCAACAACCTCAACACTGAATATCACCAACAAATTCAGCAACAACCTCAACTTTGAAAAACACAAAAAAGTTCAGAAAAAACCATTCATAAGACCAACAAATTCACCAACAACCTCAATATTGAAAAGCACCTACAAATTCAACGACGTCAACCTGAAAAATAGCAACAAATTAAACAACCTCAACTTTTAAAAATACAACCAAGTTCAACAAAAAGCATTGATTACACCAACAAATTTCAATAACCACCTCAACATTGAAAAACACCAACAAATTCAACAACAACCTCAACATTGAAAAACACCAACAAATTCAACAACAACCTCAACATTGAAAAACACCAACAAATTCAACAACAAGCTCAACGTTGAAAAGCACCAACAAATTCAACAACAATCTCAACATGGAAAAATGCCAACAATTTCAACAACAAGCTCAATATTGAAAATCCCAACAAATTCAACAATAACCTCAACATTGAAAATTACAAATAAGTTCACCAAAATAAACGTTGATAACACAAACAAATTCATCAACATCCTCAATATTGAAAATCACCAGCAAATTCAACAACCTCAACATTGAAAAACACAAAACAGTTCAAAAGAAAACATTGATAACACCAACAAGTTCAACAACATCCTTAACTTTTAAAAATACAAACAAGTTCAACAATGAAAAACACCAAAAAATTCAACAACAACCTCAACATTGAATAACGCCAACAAATTCAACAACCTCAATATTGAAAATCACCAACAAGTTCAACAACCTCAGCACTGAATATCACAAACAAATTCAATAACAACCTCAACTTTTTAAAATACTAACAAGTTCAACAAAAAACATTGAAAAACACCAACAAATTCAACAACCACCTCAACATTGAAAAACACCAACAAATTCAACAACAAGCTCAATATTCAAAATCACCAACAAATTCAACAACCTCAACACTGAATATTACCAACAAATTCAGCAACAACCC
This sequence comes from Cetorhinus maximus, assembly GCF_964194155.1. NCBI lineage: Eukaryota > Metazoa > Chordata > Chondrichthyes > Lamniformes > Cetorhinidae > Cetorhinus > Cetorhinus maximus. The sequence goes on from NW_027596148.1 coordinate 231,008, forward strand.
TAACTTTGAAAAACACAAAAAAGTTTAAAAAAAACATTCATAACACCAACAAATACAACAACAACCTCAATATTGAAAATCACCAACAAATTCAAAGGCCTCAACTATGATAACACCAACAAATTAAACAACAACCTCAACTTTTAAAAATACAAACAAGTTTAACAAAAAAAAACATTGATAACTCCAACAAATTCAACAACAAACTCAATATTGAAAATCACCAACAAATTCAAAAACAACCTCAACATTGAAAAACACCAAAAAATTCAACAACCTCAACATATTCAACACCAACAAAATCAACAACATCAACAAATTCAACAACATCCTTAACTTATAAAAATACAAACATGTTCAACAACAACCTCAACAATGAAAAATAGCGAAAAATTCAACAATAACCGCAACATAGAAAAATACCAACAAATTCAACAACAACCTCAGCATTGAAAAATACAAAAAAGTTCAAAAAATAACATTGATAACACCAACAAATTAAACAATAACCTCAACATTGAAAAACGCCAACAAATTCAACAACAACCTCAATATTGAAAATCACCAACAAAATCAGCAACAACCTCAACCTTGAAAAACACAGAAATTTTTTTAAAATAAAACATTGATAACAACAACAAATTCACCAACAACCTCAATATTCAAATTCACCAACAAATTCAACGACCTCAACTTTGAAAAACACCAACAAAATAAACAACAACCTCAACATTTGAAAGTACAAAAAAGTTCAACAAAGTAAACATTGATAATACCAATAAATTCAACAAGAACCACAACTTTTAAAAATACAAACAAATTCAACAATATAAACATTGATGACTCTATCCAATTCAACAACAACCTCAACATTTAAAATCACCAAGAAATTCAGCAAGCTCAACAGTGAAAAACACAAAGAAATTCAACAACATCAACATTGAAAAAGAATTTAAAAATTCAGCAACAACCTTAACTTTTAAAACTACAAAAAAGTTCAACAAAATATACATTGACAACACCAACAAATTCAACTACAACCTCAACATTGAAAAACACCAACAAATTCAACAACAACCTCAACTTTTAAAAATACAAACAAGTTCAACAAAAAAAACATTGATAACTCCAACAAGTTCAACAACAAACTCAATATTGAAAATCACCAACAAATTCAAAAACAACCTCAACATTGAAAAACACCAACAAATTCAACAACCTCAACATATTCAACACCAACAAATTCAACAACATCCTTAACTTTTAAAAATACAAACAAGTTCAACAACAACCTCAACAATGAAAAACAGCAAAAAATTCAACAACAACCTCAACATTGAAAAATACCAACAAATTCAACAACAACCTCAACATTGAAAATACAAAAAAGTTCAAAAAATAACATTGATAACAGGAACAAATTCCACATTAACCTCAATATTGAAAGTCACCAACAAATTCAACAACAACCTCAACATTGTAAAACACCAACAAATTTAACAACAACCTCAACAATGAAAACACCAAAAAATTCAACAAAAACCTCACCATTGAAAAACACCAACAAATGCAACAACAAGCTCAACATTGAAAAACGCCAACCAATTCAACAACAACCTCAACATTGAAAAACACCAAAACATTCAAAATCAACCTCAACGTTTAAAAGTACAAAACAGTTCAACAAAATAAACAGTGATAAAACCAATAAATTCAGCAACAGCCTCAACAATGAAAAACACCAAAAAATTGAACAACAATCGCAACATTGAAAAATACCAACAAATATAACAACAACGTCGACATTGAAAAATACAAAACAGTTCAAAAAATAACATTGATAACACCAACAAATTCAACAACAACCCCAATATTGAAAATCGCCAACAAATTCAATAACAACCTCAACATTGAAAAACACCAACAAATTCAACAACAAACTCAATATTGAAATTCACCAAAAAATTCTAGAACCTCAATATTGAAAATCACCAACAAATTCATCAACAAACTCAACATTGAAAAATACCAACAAATTCCACAACAACCTCAACATTGAAAAATACAAAACAGTTCAAAAAATAACATTGATAACACCAACAAATTCAACAACAACCCCAATATTGAAAATCACCAACAAATTCAACAACAACCACAATATTGAAAATCACCAACAAATTCAACAACAAACAAAACTTTTAAAAGTACAAAAAAGTTGAAAAAAGAACATTGATATCAACATCAAATTCAACAACAACCTCAACATTGAAAAACAACATCAAATTTAACAACAACCTCAACAATGAAAACACCAACTCATTCAACAAAAACCTCACCATTGAAAAACACCAACAAATTCAACAACAACCTCAACAATGAACAGCACCAAGAAATTCAACAACAACCTCAACATTGAAAACCGCCAACAAATTCAACAACAACCTCAGCAATGATAAACAACCAACAAATTCAAAATCAACCTCAACGTTTAAACGTACAAAAAAGTTCAACAAAATAAACATTGATAACATCAATAAATTCAGCAAAAACCTCAACGTTGAAAAACACAAAAATGTTCAAAAAAAACCATTGATAACCCCATCAAATTCAACAGCAACAGCAATATTGAAAATCACCAAACAATTCAACGACCTCAACTTTCAGAAACACCAACAGATTCAACAACATCCTCAACAATGAAAAACACAAACAAATTCAACAACAACCTCAACATTGAAAAACACCAACAAATTCAACAACAACCTGAACATTGAAAAACACCAACAAATTCAACTACAAACTCAACATTGAAAAATATCAACAAATTCAACAACAACTTCAACTTTGAAAAATACAAAAAAGTTCGAAAAATAACATTGATAACACCAACAAGTTTAACAACAACCTCAACATTGAAAAACGCCAACAATTTCAACAACAACCTCAATATTGAAAATCCAAACAATTCAACAACAACCTCAAGTATCAAAAGTACCATAAAGTTCAACAAAATAAACGTTGATAACACCAACAAATTCATCAACAACTTCTATATTGAAAATCACCAGCAAATTCAACAACCTCAACATTGAAAAACACAAAACAGTTCAAAAGATAACATTGATAACACCAACAACAAATTCAACAACATCAACATTGTAAAACACCAACCAAATCAACAACAACCTCAATATTGAAAATCACCAACAAATTCAACGACCTCAACATTGAAAAACATCAACAAATTAAACAACAACCTCAACATTTAAAAGTACAAAAAAGTTCAACAAAATGAACAGTGAAAACACCAATAAGTTCAACAACGACCACAACTTTTAAAAATACAAACAAGTTCATCAAAATAAACATTGATGACACTGTCCAATTCAACAACAACCTCAACATTTAAAATCACCAACAAATTCACCTACCTAAACACTGAATATCACCAAGTTCAACAACAACATCAACATTGAAAAACATCAACAAATTTAACGACAACCTCAACATTGAAAATCACCAACAAATTCAAAATCAACCTTAACTTTTAAAAGCACTAAAAAGTTGAAAAAAGCCGTTGATAACACCAACAAATTGAACAACAACCTCAATATTGAAAATCAAAAGAACAACAACCTCAATATTGAAAATCAAAAGAAAACATTGATAACACCAAAAAATTCAACAACAACCTCAACTTTTAAAACTATTAAAAAGTTGAAAAAAGCCATTGATAACACCAACAAATTGAAAAACAACCTCAATATTGAAAATCAGCAACAAATTCAACAACAACCTCAACATTGAAAAATAGAAAAAAGATCAAAAATTAACATTAATAACACCAACAAATTCAACAACAACCTCAATATTGAAAATTACCAACAAAATTCAACAACCTCAACATTGAAAAACGCCAACAAATTCAACAACAACCTCAATATTGAAAATCACCAAAAAATTCAACAACCTCAACGCTGAATATCACCAACAAATTCATCAACAACCTCAACTTTGAAAAACACAAAAAAAACCCATTGATAACACCAACAAATTCAACAAAAACCTCACCATTGAAAAACACCAACAAATTCAACAACAACCTCAACAATGAACAGCACCAAGAAATTCAACAACAACCTCAACATTGAAAGCCGCCAACAAATTCAACAACATCCTCAACAATGAAACACAACCAACAAATTCAAAATCAACCTCAACGTTTAAACGTACAAAAAAGTTCAACAAAATAAACATTGATAACATCAATAAATTCAGCAAAAACCTCAACTTTGAAAAACACAAAAAAGTTCAAAAAAACCATTGATAACCCCAACAAATTCAACAGCAACAGCAATATTGAAAATCACCAACCAATTCAACGACCTCAACTTTCAAAAACACCAACAGATTCAGCAACATCCTCAACTTTTAAAAGTACAAACAAGTTCAACAAAAAATTGATAACACCAACAAATTCGACAACATCCTCAACAATGAAAAACGCCAACAAATTCAACAACAACCTCAATATTGAAAATCACCAAAAAATTCAACAACCTCAACGCTGAATATCACCAACAAATTCATCAACAACCTCAAATTTGAAAAACACAAAAAAAAACCATTGATAACACCAACAAATTCAACAAAAACCTCACCATTGAAAAACACCAACAAATTCAACAACAACCTCAACAATGAACAGCACCAAGAAATTCAACAACAACCTCAACATTGAAAACCGCCAACAAATTCAACAACATCCTCAACAATGAAACACAACCAACAAATTCAAAATCAACCTCAACGTTTAAGCGTACAAAAAAGTTCAACAAAATAAACATTGATAACATCAATAAATTCAGCAAAAACCTCAAATTTGAAAAACACAAAAAAGTTCAAAAAAACCATTGATAACCCCAAGAAATTCAACAGCAACAGCAATATTGAAAATCACCAACCAATTCAACGACCTCAACTTTCAAAAACACCAACAGATTCAGCAACATCCTCAACTTTTAAAAGTACAAACAAGTTCAACAAAAAATTGATAACACCAACAAATTCAACAACATCCTCAACAATGAAAAACACCAACAAATTCAACAACAACCTCAATATTGAAAAACACCAACAAATTTAACAACAACTCAACACTGAAAAATACAAAACAGTTAAAAAAATAACATTGATAACACCAACAAATTCAACAACAACCTCAACATTGAAAAACATCAACAAATTCAACAACAAACTCAACATTGAAAAACACCAACAAATTCAACTACAAACTCAACATTGAAAAATACCAACAAATTCAACAACAATTTAACTTTGAAAAATACTAAAAAGTTCGAAAAATAACATTCATAACACCAACAAGTTTAACAACAACCTCAACATTGAAAAACGCCAACAATTTCAACAACAACCTCAATATTGAAAACCCAGACAATTTCAACAACAACCTCAACTATTTAAAGTACCAAAAAGTCCAACAAAACAAACGTTGACAACACCAACAAATTAATCAACAACCTCAATATTGAAAATCACCAGCAAATTCAACAACATCAACATTGAAAAACACAAAGCAGTTCAAAAGAAAACATTGATAACACCAACAAATTCAACAGCAACAGCAATATTGAAAATCACCAACCAATTCAACGACCTCAACTTTCAAAAACACCAACAGATTCAGCAACATCCTCAACTTTTAAAAATACAAACAAGTTCAACAAAAAATTGATAACACCAACAAATTCAACAACATCAACATTGAAAAACACCAACAAATTAAACAACAACCTCAACATTTAAAAGTACAAAAAAGTTCAACAAAATGAACAGTGAAAAAAGCAATAAATTCAACAACGACCACAACTTTTGAAAATACAAACAAGTTCAACAAAATAAACATTGATGACACTATCCAATTCAACAACAACCTCAACATTTAAAATCACCAATAAATTCACCAACCTAAACACTGAATATCACCAACAGGTTCAACAACAACATCAACATTGAAAAACATCAACAAATTTAACAACAATCTCAACATTGAAAATCAGCAAAAAATTCAACAACATCCTGAACATTGAAAAACACCAACAAATTAAAGATCAACCTCAACAATGAAAACACCAAAAAATTCAACAAAAATCTCCCCATTAAAAAACACCAACAAATTCAATAACAACCTCAACATTGAAAAACACCAACAAATTCAACAACAACCTCAACAATGAAAAACACCAACAAATTCAACAACAACCTCAACTTTTAAAAGTACAAAAAAGTTCAACAAAATAAACATTGATAACACCAATGAATTCAGCAACAACCTCAACAATGTAAAACACCAACAAATTCATCAACAACATCAACATTGAAAAACACCAACAAATTCAACAACAACCTCAACATTGAAAAACGCCAACAAATTCAACAACAACATCAATATTGGAACACACCAACAGATTCAACAACCTCAACACTGAATATCACCAACAAATTCAGCAACAACCTTAACGTTGAAAAACACAAAAAAGTTTAAAAAAAAACATTGATAACACCAGCAAATTCAGCAACAATGTCAATATTGAAATTCACCAACAAATTCAACGACCTCATCTTTGAAAAACACCAACAAGTTCAACAACAACCTCAACTTTTAAAACTACAAAAATGTTCAATAAAATAAATATTGACAAAACCAACAAATTCAACTACAACCTCAATATTGAAAATCGCCAACAAATTCAATAACAACCTCAGCATTGAAAAACACCAACAAATTTAAAAACAACCTCAACAATGAAACCACCAACAAATTCAACAAAAACTTCAACTTTAAAAAATACAAACAAGTTGAACAAAAAAAACATTGATAACACCAACAAATTCAACAATAACCTCAACTATGAAAAACACCAACAAATTCAACAACAACCTCATCATTGAAATACACCAACAAATTCAACAACAACCTCAACATTGAAAAACACCAACAAATTCAACAACAAACTCAACTTTTAAAAGTACAAACTAGTTCAACAAAATAAACATTGATGACACTCTCCAATTCACAACAACATCAACATTGAAAAACAATAAAAAAATTTCAGCAACAACCTCAACTTTTAAAACTACAAAAATGTTCAATAAAATAAATATTGACAAAACCAACAAATTCAACTACAACCTCAATATTGAAAATCGCCAACAAATTCAATAACAACCTCAGCATTGAAAAACACCAACAAATTTAAAAACAACCTCAACAATGAAACCACCAACAAATTCAACAAAAACTTCAACTTTAAAAAATACAAACAAGTTGAACAAAAAAAACATTGATAACACCAACAAATTCAACAATAACCTCAACTATGAAAAACACCAACAAATTCAACAACAACCTCATCATTGAAATACACCAACAAATTCAACAACAACCTCAACATTGAAAAACACCAACAAATTCAACAACAAACTCAACTTTTAAAAGTACAAACTAGTTCAACAAAATAAACATTGATGACACTCTCCAATTCACAACAACATCAACATTGAAAAACAATAAAAAAATTTCAGCAACAACCTCAACTTTTAAAACTACAAAAATGTTCAACAAAATAAATATTGACAAAACCAACAAATTCAATAACAACCTCAACATTGAAAATCACCAACAAATTCATTAACAACCTCAACATTGAAAGAGACCAACAAATTTAAAAACAACCTCAACAATGAAAACACCAAAAAAATCAACAAAAACCCTCTCCATTGCAAAACACCAACAAATTCAACAAAAACTTCAACTTTAAAAAATACAAACAAGTTGAACAAAAAAAACATTGATAACACCAACAAATTCAAAAACAACCTCAACAATAAAAATCACCAACAATTTCAACAACAGCCTCAACATTGAAAAACACCAACAAATTCAACAACAACCTCAATATTGAAAATCACCAACAAATTCAACAACAACCTCTACATTGAAGAGCACCAACAAATTCAACTACAACCTCAACATTGAAAAACAACAACACATTCAACAACAACTTTGACATGGAAAAACACCAACAAATTCAACAACAACTTCCACTTTGAAAAATACAAAAAACTTTGACCTAAACTTTGAAAAACAGCAACAAATTCAACAACAACCTCAACTTTTAAAAATACATACAAGTTCAACGAAAAAAAACATTGATAACACCAATAAATTCAACAACAAACTCAATATTGAAAATCACCAACAAATTCAACAACATCAAGATTGAATAACACGAATAAATTCAAGAACAACCTCAACATTGAAAAGGAATAAAAAATTCAGCAACAACCTCACCTTTTAAACCCACAAAAAAGTTCAACAAAATAAACATTGACAACATCAACAAATTCAACTACATACTCAACATTGAAAAACACCAACAAATTTAACAACCAACTCAACAATGGAAAGACCAGAAAATTCAACACAACCTCACCATTGAGAAACACCAACAAATTCAACAAGAACCTCAACATTGAAAATCACAAACAACTTCAAGACCAAGCTCAACAATGATATAAAAGAAAATATTCAACAACAACCTCATCATTGAAAAATACAAAAAAGTTCAAAAAATAACATTAATAACACCAACAAATTCAACAACAACCTCAATATTGAAAATCACCAACAAAATTCAACAACCTCAACATTGAAAAACGCCAACAAATTCAACAACAACCTCAATATTGAAAATCACCAAAAAATTCAACAACCTGAACACTGTATAAAACCAACAAATTCATCAACAACCTCAACTTTGAAAAACACAAAAAAGTTCAAAAAATCCCTTTGATAACACCAACAAATTCAACAACAACCTCTATATTGAAAATCACCAACAAATTCAACGACCTCAACTTTGAAAAACACCAACAAATTCAACAACAACCTCAACTTTTAAAAATACAAACAAGTTCAGCTAAAAAAACATTGATTACACCAACACACTCTACAAGAATCTCAACATTGAAACATACCATCCAATTCAACAACAACGTCATCATTGAAAAAAAACAAACAAATTCAACAACAACCTCAACTTTTAATAGTACAAAAAAGTGGAAAAAAAACATTGATAACACCAACAAATTAAACAACAACCTCAACAATGAAAAACACCAAAAAATTAAACAACAGCCTCAACATTGAAAAATGCCAACAAATTCAACGACAACCTCAACAATGAAAAACACCAACAAATTCAAAATTAACCTCAACTTTTAATAGTACAAAACATTTCAACAAAATAAACATTGATAACACCAATACATTCAGCAACAACCTCAACTTTGAATATCACCAAAAAATTCAAAAACCTCAACATTGAAAAACATCAACAAATTCAACAACAACCTTAACTTTTAAAAATACAAACAAATTCAACAAAAAACATTGATAACGCCATCAAATTCAACAACAAGCTCAACAATGAAAAACACCTCCAAATTCAACAACAACCTCAACAATGAAAAACACCAATAAATTCAACAACAACCTCAACATTGAAAAACACCAACAAATCCAACAACAGCCTCAACTTTTAAAAATACAAACAAGTTCAACAAAAAAAACATTGATAACACCAACAAATTCAACAACAAACTCAATATTGAAAATCAACAACAAATTCAACAACATTAACATTGAAAAACATCAATAAATTCAAAAACAACCTCAACATTGATAACACCAACAAATTCAACAACAAACTCAATTTTGAAAATCACCAACAAATTCAACAACATTAGCATTGAAAAAAACAAAAAAGTTCAAAAAAAAAACCATTCATAACACCAACAAATTCAAAAACAACCTCAATATTGAAAATCACCAACAAATTCAACTACCTCAATAGTTAAAAACATAAACAAATTAAACAACAACTTCAACTTTTAAAAATACAAAAAAGTTCAAAAAAAAACCTTGATAACACCAACAAATTCAACAACAAACTCAATGTTGAAAATCACCAACAAATTCAACTACCTCAACATTTAAAAACATCAACAAATTCAACAACCTCATTTTTTAAAAATACAAAAAAGTTCAAAAAATAACATGGATACACCAACAAATTCAACAACAACCTCAATATTGAAAACCATCAACAAATTCAACAACAACTTCAACTTTGAAAAATACAAACAAGTCCAACAAAAAAAAAATTGATAACACCAACAAATTCAACAACAACCTCGACAACGAAAAACATCAACAAATTCAACAACAATCTCAACATTGACAACACCAACAAATTCAACTACATCCTCAATGTTGAAAATCACCAACAAATGCAACAACCTCAACATTGAAAAACACCAACAAATTTAACAACCGACTCCACAATGGAAAGACCAAAAAATTCAACAAAACCCTCACCATTGAAAAACACCAACAAATTCAACAACAACCTCAACATTGAAAAACATCAACAAATTCAAGAACAACCTCAACAATGATATAAAAGAAAATATTCAACAACAACCTCAACATTGAAAAATACAAATAAGATCAAAAAATAACATTAATAACACCAACAAATTCAACAACAACCACAATATTGAAAATCACCAACAAAATTCAACAACCTCAGCATTAAAAAATGCCAACAAATTCAACGAGAACCTCAATATTGAAAATCACCAAAAAATTCAACAACCTCAACAATGTATATCACCAACAAATTTATCAACAACCTCAACTTTGAAAAACACAAAAAAGTTCAAAAAAACCCATTAATAACACCAACAAATTCAACAACAACCTCTATATTGAAAATCACCAACAAATTCAACGACCTCATCTTTGAAAAACACCAACAAATTCTACAACAACCTCAACATTGAAAAACAACATCAAATTTAAAAACAACCTCAACAATGAAAACACCAAAAAATTCAACAAAAACCTCACCATTGAAAAACACCAACAAATTCAACAACAACCTCAACATTGAAAAACGCCAACAAATTCAACAACAACCTCAATATTGAAAATCACCAACAAATTCAACAACCTTAACGTTGAATATCACCGACAAATTCGCAACAACCTCAAATTGAAAAACACAAAAAAGTTGAAAAAAAACATTCATAACACCAACAAATTCAACAACAACCTTAATTTTGCAAAACGCCAACAAATTCAACAACATCCTCAATATTGAAAATCTCCAACAAATTCAACAACCTCGACACGGAATATCACCAACAAATTCGGAACAACTTCAACTTTTAATAAACACAAAAAATTTTAAAAAACCATTCGTGACACCAACAAATTGAACAATAAGCTTAATATTGAAAATCACCAACAAATTCAACGACCGAAACTTTGAAAAACACCAACAAATTCAATAACAAACAACTTTTAAAAATACAAACAAATTTAAAAAAATCATTAATAACACTAACTAATTGAACAACAAACTCAATATTGAAAATCACCAACAAATTCAACAACATAAACATTGAAAAACACCAATAAATTCAACAACAACCTCAACATTGAAAAACACCAGCCAATTCAACAACAACCTCAACTTTTAAAAATACAAACAAGTTCAACAAAAAAAACATTGATAACACGAACAAATTCAACAACAAACTCAATATTGAAAATCACCAACAAATTCAACAACATTAACATTGAAAAACATCAATAAATTCAACAACAACCTCAACATTGATAACACCAACAAATTCAACAACAAACTCAATGTTGAAAATCACCAACAAATTCAACAACATCAACCTTTAAAAACACCAACAAATTCAACAACCTCAACCATTAAAAGTAGAAAAAAATTCAAAAAATAACATTGATAACACCAACAAATTCAACAACAACCTCAATGTTGAAAAACACCAACAAATTCAACAACAACCTCAACATTGAAAAACACCAGAAAATTCAACAACAACCTCAACTTCGTAAAACGGCAACAATTTGAACAACAACCTCAACACTGAAAAACACCAACAAATTCAAAATCAACCTCAACTTTTAAAAGTACAAAAAAGTTCAACAAAATAAACATTGATAACACCAATACATTCAGCAACAACCTCAACTTTGAATATCACCAACAAATTCAACAACGTCAACATGGAAAAACACCAACAAATTCAATAACAACCTTAACTTCTAAAAATACAAACAAGTTAAAAAAAAAACATTGATAACACCACAAAATTCAACAACAACCTCAACAATGAAAAACACTAACAAATTCAACAACAACATCAGCATTGAAAAACGCCAACAAATTTAACAACATCCCCAATATTGAAAAGCACCAACAAATTCACTAACCTCAACACTGAATATCACCAACAAATTCGCAATAACTTCAACTTTGAAAAACACCAAAAAGTTTAAAAAAACATTCATGACACCAACAAATTCAACAATAAGCTTAATATTGAAAATCACCAACAAATTCAACGACATAAACTTTGAAAAACACCAACAAATTCAACAACAAACAACTTTTAAAAATAAAAACAAATTAAAAAAAAAACATTAATAACACTAACTAATTGAACAACAAACTCAATATTGAAAATCATTAACAAATTCAACAACATAAACATTGAAAAACAACAATAAATTCAATAACAACCTCAACATTGAAAAACACCAACAAATTCAAAAACAACCTCAACTTTTAAACATACAAACTAGTTCAACAAAAAAAAACATTGATAACTCCAACAAATTCAACAACAACCTCAACATTGAAAAACACCAACAAATTCAACAAGAAACTCAATTTTGAAAATCACCAACAAATTCAACAACATTAACATTGAAAAACAGCAATAAATTCAACAACAACCTCAACATTGATAACACCAACAAATTCAACAACAAACTCAATTTTGAAAATCACCAACAAATTCAACAACATTAGCATTGGAAAAAACAAATAAGTTAAAAAAAAAACCATTCATAACACCAACAAATTCAACAACAACCTCAATATTGAAAATCACCAACAAATTCAACTACCTCAATATTTGAAAACACCAACAAATTAAACAACAACTTCAACTTTGAAAAATACAAACAAGTTCAAAGAAAACCTTGATAACACCAACAAATTCAACAACAAACCCAATGTTGAAAATCACCAACAAATTCAAAAACATCAACATTTAAAAACATAAACAAATTCAACAACCTCATCTTTTAAAAATACAAAAAAGTTCAATAAATAACATTGATACACCAACAAATTCAACAACAACCTAAATATTGAAAAACATCAACAAATTCAACAACTTCAACTTTGAAAAATAGAATCAAGTCCAACAAAAAAAACATTGATAACACCAACACCAACAACCTCAACAATGAAAAACATCAACAAATTCAACAACAACCTCAACATTGAAAAACACCAACAAATTCAACAACAACCTCAACTTTGTAAAACGCCAACAATTTCAACAACAACCTCAACAATGAAAAACACCAACAAATTCAAAATCAACCTCAACTTCTAAAAGTACACAAAAGTTCAACAAAATAAACATTGATAACACCAATGAATTCAGCAACAACCTGAACATTGAAAAACACCAACCACTTCAACGACAACCTTAACTTTTAAAAATACACACAAGTTCAACAAAAAACATTGATAACACCAACAAATTCAACAACAACCTCAACATTGAATATCACCAACAAATTCTCAACAACTTCAACTTTGAAAAACACAAAAAAGTTAAAATAAAACCATTCATGACAGCAACAAATTCAACAACAAGCTTAATACTGAAAATCACCAACAAATTCAACAACAACCTCAAATTTTTAAAAATACAAACAAATTTTTAAAAAAACATTGATAACACCAACAAATTCAACAACAACATCAACGTTGAAAAACAGCAACAAATTCAACCAGAACCTCAACTATTAAAAATACAAACAAGTTCAACAAAAAACATTGATAACACCAGAAAATTCAACAACAACCTCAACTATGAAAAACACAAACAAATTCAACAACAACAACAACATTGAAAAACACCAACAAATTCAAAAACAACCTCAACAATGAAAAACACCAAAAAATCCAACAACCTCAAAATTGAATAATACAAAAAAGTGTAAAAAATAACATTGATAACAGCAACAAATTCAATAACAACCTCAACATTAAAAATCACCAACAAATTCAACAACCTCAACACTGAAAATCAACAACAAATTGAACAACCACCTCAACAATGAAAAACGACAACAAATTCAACAACAACCTCAACAATGAAAAACACCAACGAATTCAACAACAATCTCAACAATGAAAAACACGAAAAAATTCAACCAGAACCGCAACATTTAAAAAAAATAAAAAATTCTACAACAACCTCTTCAATGAAAAACACCAAAAAATGCAACAACAACCGCAGCATTGAAAAATAACAACAAATTCAACAACAACCTCAACTTTGAAAAATACAAAAAAGTTCAAAAAATAACATTGATAACACCAACAAATTCAACAACAACCTCAATATTGAAAATCACCAACAAATTCAACAAAAACCGCAACATTGAAAAACACCAACAAATTCAACAACAACCTCAATATTGAAAGACATCAACAAATTCAACAACAACCTCAACAATGAAAAACAAGAACAAATTCAACAACAACCTCAACATTGATAAATACCAACAAATTCAACATCAACATTAACATTGAATAATACAGAAAAGTTCAAAAAATAACATTGATAACACCTACAAATTCAACAACAACCTCAATATTGAAAATCACCAACAAATTCAACAAAAACCGCAACATTGAAAAACACCAACAAATTCAACAACAACCTCAATATTGAAAGACATCAACAAATTCAACAACAACCTCAACAATGAAAAACAAGAACAAATTCAACAACAACCTCAACATTGATAAATACCAACAAATTCAACATCAACATTAACATTGAATAATACAGAAAAGTTCAAAAAATAACATTGATAACACCTACAAATTCAACAACAACCTCAATATTGAAAATCACCAACAAATTCAACAACAATCGCAACATTGAAAAACACCAACAAATTCAACAACAACCTCGATATTGAAAATCACCAACAAATTAGACAACCTCAACACTGAATATCACCAACAAATCTAGCAACTACCTCCACTTTGAAAAACACAAAAATGTTAAGAAAAAAACCATTCGTGACAACAACAAATTCAACAACAACTTATACATTGAATAACACCATCAAATTAAACAACAATATCAACGCTGAAAAACATTAAAAAATTCAGCAACAACCTCAACTTTTAAAACTACGAAAAATTTCAACGAAGTAAACATTGACAACACCAACAAATTGAACTACAACCTCAATATTGAAAATCAACAAGAAATTCAACAACAACCTCAACATTGAAAAACACCAACAAATTCAACAACAACCTCAACATTTAAAAACACCAACAAATTCAACAATAACCTCAACAATGAAAAAGACCAAAAAACTCAACAACAACCACAACATTGAAAAATACCAACAAGTTCAACAACAACCTCAGAATTGAAAAATACAAAAAAGTTCAAAAAATAACATTGATAACACCAACAAATTCAAGAACAACCTCAATATTGAAAATCACCAACAAATTCAACTACATCCTCAACATTTAAAGTCACCAACAAATTCAACAACCTCAACACTGAAAATCACCAACAAATTCAACAACACCTCAACAATGAAAAACGACAACAAATTCAACAATAACCTCAACAATGAAAAATACAACAAAGTTCAAAAAATAACATTGATAACACCAACAAATTCAACAACAACCTCAATATTGAAAATCACCAACAAATTCAACAACAACCTCAATATTGAAAATCACCAATAAAATCAGCAACAACCTCAACATTGAAAAACATCAACAAATTCAACAACAACCTCAACAATGAAAAACACCAATAAATTCAACAACAACCTCAACATTGAAACACACCAACAAATCCAACAACAACCTCAATAGTTAAAAACACCAACAAAGTAAACAACAATTTCAACTTTTAAAAATTCAAATAAATTCAAAAAAAAACCTTGATAACACCAACAAATGCAACAACAAACTCAATATTGAAAATCACCAACAAATTCAACTACCTCAAAATTTAAAAACATCAACAAATTCAACAACCTCATCTTTCAAAAATACAAAAAAGTTCAAAAAATAACATTGATACACCAACAAATTCAACAACAACCTCAATATTGAAAAACGTCAACATATTCAACAACAACTTCAACTTTGAAAATACAAACAAGTCCAACAAAAAAACATTGATAACACCAAGAAATTCAACAACAACCTCAACCTTGATAAACACCAGCAAATTCAACAACAACCCCAACTTTGTAAAACGCCAACAAATTCAAAATCAACCTCAACTTTTAAAAGTACAAAAAAGATCAACAAAATAAACATTGATAACACCAATGAAATCAGCAACAACCTCAACAATGTAGAACACCAACAAATTCATCAACAACATCAACATTGAAAAACACCAACAAATTCAACAACAACCTCAACATTGAAAAATGCCAACAAATTCAACAACAACATCAATATTGGAAAACACCAACAGATTCAACAACCTGAACACTGAATATCACCAACAAATTCAGCAACAGCCTTAACGTTGAAAAACACAAAAAAGTTATTAAAAGAAAACATTGATAACACCAGCAAATTCAACAACAACGTCAATATTGAAATTCATCAACAAATTCAATGACCTCAAATTTGAAAATCACCAACAAATTCAACAACAGCCTCAACTATGAAAAACACCAACAAATTCAACAACAACCTCATCATTGAAAAACACCAACAAATTCAACAATAACCTCAGCAATGAAACACACCAACAAATTCAAGAACAACCTCAACATGGAAAATAACCAACAAATTCAACAACAGCCTCAACTATGAAAAACACCAACAAATTCAACAACATCCTCAATATTGAAAATCACCAACAATTTCAACAAACTGAACGCTGAATATCACCGACAAATTCGCAATAACCTCAAATTTGAAAAACACAAAAAAGTTGAAAAAAAACATTCATAACACAAACAAATTCAACAACAACCTTAATATTGAAAAACGCCAACAAATTCAACAACATCCTCAATATTGAAAATCACCAACAAATTCAACAACCTCAACACTGAATATCACCAACAAATTCGCAACAACTTCAACTTTGAAAAACACAAAAAAGTTTAAAAAAAACCTTTCATGACACCAACAAATTAAACAATAAGCTTAATATTGAAAATTACCAACAAATTCAATGACCTAAACTTTGAAAAACACAAACAAATTCAACAACAAACTACTTTTAAAAATACAAACAAATTAAAAAAAACATTAATAACACTAACTAATTGAACAACAAACTCAATATTGAAAATCAACAACAAATTCAACAACATTAACATTGAAAAACATCAATAAATTCAACAACAACCTGAACATTGATAACACCAACAAATTCAACAACAAACTTAATTTTGAAAATCACCAACAAATTCAACAACATTAGCATTGAAAAAAACAAAAAAGTTCAAAAACAACCATTCATAACACCAACAAATTCAACAACAACCTCAATATTGAAAATCACCAACAAATTCAACAACAACTTAAACTTTGAAAAATACAAACAAGTCCAACAAAAAAAAAAATTGATAACGCCAACAATTTCAACAACAACCTCAACAATGAAAAACACCAAAAATTCAAAATCAACCACAACTTTTAAAAGTATAAAAAAGTTCAACAACATAAACATTGATAACACCAATGAATTCAGCAACAACCTGAACATTGAAATACACCAACAAATTCAACAACAACGTCAACATTGAAAAACACCAACAAATTCAACAACATTCTCAACATTGAAAAACGCCAACAAATTCAACAACAACCTCAACATTGAAAAATGCCAACAAATTCAACAACAACATCAATATTGGAAAACACCAACAGATTCAACAACCTCAACACTGAATATCACCAACAAATTCAGCAACAGCCTTAACGTTGAAAAACACAAAAAAGTTATTAAAAAAAAACATTGATAACACCAGCAAATTCAACAACAACATCAATATTGAAATTCATCAACAAATTCAATGACCTCAAATTTGAAAATCACCAACAAATTCAACAACAGCCTCAACTATGAAAAACACCAACAAATTCAACAACAACCTCATCATTGAAAAACACCAACAAATTCAACAATAACCTCAACAATGAAACACACCAACAAATTCAACAATAACCTCAACAATGAAAATAACCAACAAATTCAACAACAGCCTCAACTATGAAAAACACCAACAAATTCAACAACATCCTCAATATTGAAAATCACCAACAATTTCAACAAACTGAACGCTGAATATCACCGACAAATTCGCAATAACCTCAAATTTGAAAAACACAAAAAAGTTGAAAAAAAACATTCATAACACAAACAAATTCAACAACAACCTTAATATTGAAAAACGCCAACAAATTCAACAACATCCTCAATATTGAAAATCACCAACAAATTCAACAACCTCAACACTGAATATCACCAACAAATTCGCAACAACTTCAACTTTGAAAAACACAAAAAAGTTTAAAAAAAACCTTTCATGACACCAACAAATTAAACAATAAGTTTAATATTGAAAATTACCAACAAATTCAATGACCTAAACTTTGAAAAACACAAACAAATTCAACAACAAACTACTTTTAAAAATACAAACAAATTAAAAAAAACATTAATAACACTAACTAATTGAACAACAAACTCAATATTGAAAATCAACAACAAATTCAACAACATTAACATTGAAAAACATCAATAAATTCAACAACAACCTCAACATTGATAACACCAACAAATTCAACAACAAACTTAATTTTGAAAATCACCAACAAATTCAACAACATTAGCATTGAAAAAAACAAAAAAGTTCAAAAACAACCATTCATAACACCAACAAATTCAACAACAACCTCAATATTGAAAATCACCAACAAATTCAACAACAACTTAAACTTTGAAAAATACAAACAAGTCCAACAAAAAAAAAAATTGATAACGCCAACAATTTCAACAACAACCTCAACAATGAAAAACACCAAAAATTCAAAATCAACCACAACTTTTAAAAGTATAAAAAAGTTCAACAACATAAACATTGATAACACCAATGAATTCAGCAACAACCTGAACATTGAAATACACCAACAAATTCAACAACAACGTCAACATTGAAAAACACCAACAAATTCAACAACAACATCAATATTGAAAAACACCAACAGATTAAACAACCTCAACACTCAATACCACCAACAAATTCAGCAACAACCTTAACATTGAAAAACACAAAAAAGTTTTAAAAAAAAACCAATGATAACACCAGCAAATTCAACAACAACGTCAATAATGAAATTCACCAACAAATTCAACGACCTCAACTTTGAAAATCACCAACAAGTTCAACAACAAGCTCATCATTGAAAAACACCAACAGATTCAACAACAACCGCAACTATGAAAAACACCAACAAATTCAACAACTACCGCAACAATGAAAAACACCAACAAATTCAAAAACAACCTCAACATTGAAACACACCAACAAATTCAAGAACAACCTCAACATTGAAAAACGCCAACAAATTCAAAAACAACCTCAATATTGAAAAACGCCAACAAATTCAACAACATCCTCAATATTGAAAATCTCCAACAAATTCAACAATCTCAACTCTGAATATCGCCAACAAATTCGGAACAACTTCAACTTTGAAAAACACAAAAAAGTATAAAAAAAAACCATTCATAAATCCAACAAATTCAACAATAAGCTTAATAGTGAAAATCACCAACAAATCCAACGACCTAAACTTTGAAAAACACCAACAAATTCAACAACAAATAACTTTTAAAAATACAAAAAAATTCAAAAAAAAACATTAATAACACTAACTAATTGAACACAAACTCAATATTGAAAATCACCAACAAATTCAACAACATAAACATTGAAAAACACCAATAAATTCAACAACAACCTCAACATTGAAAAACACCAACACATTCAGCAACAACCTCAACTTTTAAAAATACAAACAAGTTCAACAAAAAAAAATTGATAACACGAACAAATTCAATAACAAACTCAATATTGAAAATCACCAACAATTCAACAACATTAATAAATTCAACAACAACCTCAACATTGATAAAACCAACAAATTCAACAACAACCTCAATATTGAAAATCACCAACAAATTCAACTACCTCAATATTTAAAAACACCAACAAATTAAACAACAACTTCAACTTTTAAAAATAAAAACAAGTTAAAAAAAAAAACCCTTGATAACACCAACAAATTCAACAACAAACTCAAGGTTGAAAATCACCAACAAATTCAAAAACATCAACATTTAAAAACATGAAAAAATTCAACAACCTTATCTTTTAAAAATACAAAAAAGTTCAAAAAATAACATTGATACACCAACAAATTCAACAACAACCTCAATATTGAAAAACACCAACAAATTCAACATCAACCTCAACATTGAAAATCACCAACAAATTCAACATCAACCTCAACATTGAAAATCACCAACAAATTCAACATCAACCTCAACTTTGTAAAACGCCAACAATTTCAACAACAACCTCAACAATGAAAAACACCAACAAATTCAAAATCAACCTCAACTTTTAAAAGTACAAAAAAGTTCAACAAAATAAACATTGATAACACCAATGAATTCAGCAACAACCTCAACTTTGAAAATAATCAACAAATTAAACAACCTCAACATTGAAAAACACCAACCACTTCTACAACAACCTTAACTTTTAAAAATACACACAAGCTCAACAAAAAACATTGATAACACCAACAAATTCAACAACAACCTCAACAATGAAAAACACCAACAAATTCAACAACAACGTCAACATTGAAAAACACCAACAAATTCAACAACAACCTTAACATTGAAAAACGCCAACAAATTCAACAACCTCAACACTGAATATCACCAACAAATTCAGCAACAGCATTAACGTTGAAAAACACAAAAAAGTTTTTTAAAAAACCCATTGATAACACCAGCAAATTCAACAACAACGTCAATATTGAAATTCATCAGCAAATTCAATGGCCTCAACTTTGAAAAACACCAACAAATTCAACAACAACCTCAACTTTTAAAAGTACAAAAAAGTTCAAAAAAGAACATTGATAACACCAACAAATTCAACAACAACCTCAACTATGAAAAACACCAACAAATTCAACAACAACCTAAACATTGAAACACACCAACAAATTCAACAACAATGTCAATATTGAAAATCACCAACAAATTCAACCACCTTAACGCTGAATATCACCGAGAAATTCGCAACAACCTCAAATTTGAAAAACACAAAAAAGTTCAAAAAAGAACATTGATAACACCAACAAATTCAACAACAACATCAACATTGAAAAACGCCAACAAATTCAACAACAACCTCAACAATGAAAAACACCAACAAATTCAAAATCAACCTCAACATTTAAAAGTACAAAACAATTCAACGAAATAAACATTGATAACACCAATACATTCAGCAACAACCTCAACTTTGAATATCACCAACAAATTCAACAACCTCAACTTGGAAAAACACCAACAAATTCAACAACAACCTTAACTTCTAAAAATACAAACAAGTTAAACAAAAAACATTGATAACACCACAAAATTCAACAACAACCTCAACAATGAAAAACACCAAGAAATTCAACAACAACGTCAACATTGAAAAACGCCAACAAATTCAACAACATCCCCAATATTGAAAAGCACCAACAAATTCAACAACCTCAACACTGAATATCACCAACAAATTCGCAATAACTTCAACTTTGAAAAACACAAAAAAGTTTAAAAAACCATTCATGACACCAACAAATTCAACAATAAGCTTAATATTGAAAATTACCAACAAATTCAACAACAAATAACTTTTAAAAATACAAACAAATTAAAAAAAAACATTAATAACACTAACTAATTGAACAACAAACTCAATATTGAAAATCACCAACAAATTCAACAACATAAACATTGAAAAACACCAATAAATTCAATAACAACCTCAACATTGAAAAACACCAACAAATTCAACAACAACCTCAACTTTTAATAATACAAACTAGTTCAACAAAAAAAACATTGATAACTCTAACAAATTCAACAACAACCTCAACATTGAAAAACACCAACAAATTCAACAACAAACTCAATATTGAAAAGTACCAACAAATTCAACAACATTAACATCGAAAAACAGCAATAAATTTAACAACAACCACAACATTGATAACACCAACAAATTCAACAACAAACTCAATTTTGAAAATCACCAACAAATTCAACAACATTAGCATTGAAAAAAACAAAAAAGTTCAAAAAAAAACATTCATAACACCAACAAATTCAACAACAACCTCAACATTGAAAATCACCAACACATTCAACAACCTCAATATTTAAAAACACCAACAAATTAAACAACAACTTCAACTTTTAAAAATACAAACAAGTTCAAAAAAAAACCTTGATAACACCAACAAATTCAACAACAAACTCAATGTTGAAAATCACCAACAAATTATAAACATCAACATTTAAAAACATAAACAAATTCAACAACCTCATCTTTTAAAAATACAAAAAAGTTCAAAAAATAACATGGATACACCAACAAATTCAACAACAACCTCAATATTGAAAAACATCAACAAATTCAACAACTTCAATTTTGAAAAATAGAACCAAGTCCAACAAAAAAAACATTGATAACACCAACAAATTCAACAACAACCTCAACAATGAAAAACATCAACAAATTCAACAACAACCTCAACATTGAAAAACACCAGCAAATTCAACAACAACCTCAACTTTGTAAAACACCAACAAATTCAAAATCAACCTCAACTTTTAAAAGTACACAAAAGTTCAACAAAATAAACATTGATTACACCAATGAATTCAGCAACAATCTCAGCTTTGAAAATCACCAACAAATTAAACAACCTCAACATTGAAAAACACCAACCACTTCAACAACAACCTTAACTTTTAAAAATACACACAAGTTCAACAAAAAACATTGATAACACCAACAAATTCAACAACAACATCAACATTGAAAAACGCTAACAAATTCAACAACATCCTCAATATTGAAAATCACCAAAAAATTCAACAACCTCAAAATTGAATATCACCAACAAATTCTCAACAACTTCAACTTTGAAAAACACAAGTTAAAATAAAGCCATTCATCACAGCAACAAATTGAACAACAAGCTTAATATTGAAAATCACCAACAAATTCAACAACAACCTCAACTTTTAAAAATACAAACAAATTTTAAAAAAATCATTGATAACACCAACAAATTCAACGACAACCTCAACATTGAAAAACAACAACAAATTCAACCAGAACCTCAACTATTAAAAATACAAACAAGTTCAACAAAAAACATTGATACCACCAGCAAAGTCAACAACAACCTCAACTAAGAAAAACACAAACAAATTCATCAACAACCTCAACATTGAAAAACACCAACAAATTCAAAAACAACCTCAGCAATGAAAAACAACAAAAAATCCAACAACAACCTCAAAATTGAATAATACAAAAAAGTGTAAAAAATAACATTGATATCAGCAACAAATGAAATAACAACCTCAACGTAAAAAATCACCAACAAATTCAACAACCTCAACACTGAAAATCACCAACAAATTCAACAACAACCTCAACAATGAAAAACGACAACAAATTCAACAACAACCTCAACAATGAAAAACACCAACGAATTCAACAACAATCTCAACAATGAAAAACACGAAAAAATTCAACAACAACCGCAACATTTAAAAAAAATAAAAAATTCAACAACAACCTCTTCAATGAAAAACAGCAAAAAATGCAACAACAACCGCAGCATTGAAAAATACAAAAACGTTCAAAAAATGACACTGATAACACCAACAAATTCAACAACAACCTCAATATTTAAAATCACCAACAAATTCAACAACAACCGCAACATTGAAAAACACCAACAAATTCAACAACAACCTCAATATTGAAAGACATCAACAAATTCAACAACAACCTCAACAATGAAAAACAAGAACAAATTCAACAACAACCTCAACATTGATAAATACCAACGAATTCAACATCAACATCAACATTGAATAATACAGAAAAGTTCAAAAAATAACATTGATTACACCAACAAATTCAACAACAACCTCAATATTGAAAATCACCAAAAAATTCAACAACAACCGCAACATTGAAAAACACCAACAAATTCAACAACAACCTCAATATTGAAAAGCATCAACAAATTAGGCAACCTCAACACTGAATATCACCAACAAATCCAGCAACAACCTCCACTTTGAAAAACACAAAAATGTTAAGAAAAAAAACATTCATGACACCAACAAATTCAACAACAACTTACACATTGAAAAACACCAACAAATTAAACAACAACCACAACTTTTAAAAGTAAGAAAAGTTCAACAGTATAAACATTGATGTCACTATCCAATTCAACAACAACCTCAACATTTAAAATCACCAACAAATTCAGCAACCTCAACACTGAAAATCACCAACAAATTCAACAACAATATCAACATTGAAAAACAATAAAAAATTCAGCAACAACCTCAACTTTTAAAACTACAGAAAATTTCAATGAAATAGACATTGACAACACCAACAAATTGAACTACAACCTCAATATTGAAAATCAACAAGAAATTCAACAACAACCTCAGCATTAAAAAACACCAACAAATTTAACAACAAACTCAACAATGAAAGAACCAAAAATTTCAACAAAAACCTCACCATTGAAAAACACCAACAAATTCAACAACAACCTCAACGTTGAAAAACACCAACAGATTCAACAATAACCTCGACAATGAAAAAGACCAAAAAACTCAACAACAACCATAACATTGAAAAATACCAACAAGTTCAACAACAACCTCAGAATTGAAAAATATAAAAAACTTCAAAAAATAACATTGATTACACCAACAAATTCAAGAACAACCTCGATATTGAAAATCACCAACGAATTCAACTACAACCTCAACATTTAAAATCACCAACAAATTCAACAACCTCAACACTGAAAATCACCAAGAAATTCAACAACAACCTCAACAATGAAAAACGACAACAAATTCAACAATAACCTCAACAATGAAAAATACAAGAAAGTTCAAAAAATAACATTGATAACACCAACAAATTCAACAACAACCTCAATATTGAAAATCACCAACAAATTCAACAACAACCTCAATATTGAAAATCACAAACAAATTCAACGACCTCAACTTTGAAAAACAGCAAGTTCAACAACCTCAACTTTTAAAAATACAAACAAGTTCACCAAAAAAATATTGATATCTAAACAAATTCAACAACAACCTCTACATTGAAAAACTCCAACAAATCCAACAGCAACCTTAACTTTTAAAAGTACATTAAAGTTGCAAAAAGAACATTGACAACACCATCAAATTCAACAACAACCTCAATATTGAAAATCACCAACCAATTCAACAAACTCAACATTGAATATCACCAACAAATTCATCAACAACCTCAATATAGAAAATCACCAGCAACTTCAACAGCCTCAACGTTGAAAAACACACAAAAGTTAAAAAAATACATTGATAACACGAACAAAATCATGAACAACCTCAACACAAATTCAGTAACCTCAACAATGAAAATCACCAACAAATTCAACAACAACATCAACATTGAAAAACAATAAAAAAATTCAGCAACAGCCTCAATTTTAAAAACTACAAAAAAGTTCAACAAAATAAACATTGACAACACCCCCAAATTCAACTACAACCTCAATCTTGAAAATCACCAACAAATTCAACAACGACCTAAATATTGAAAATCACCAACAAATTCAAAAACAACCTCAACAATGAAAACACAAAAAAATTCAACAAAAACCTTACCATTGAAAAACACCAACACATTCAACAACAACCTCAAATTTTAGAAGTACCAACAAGTTAAAAAAAAAACATTGATAACACCAAAAAATTCAACAAAAACCTAAATATTGAAAATCACCAACAATTTCAACAAGCTCAACACAGGATATCAGCATTAAATTCAGCAACAACCTCAACTTTTAAAAACACAAAAAAGTTCCAAATAAACCATTCATAACACCAACAAATTCAACAACAACCTCCATATTGAAAATTACCAATAAATTCAACGACCTCAACTTAGAAAAGCACCAACAAATTCAACAACAACCTCAACATTGAAAATCACCAACAAATTCAATAACAACCTCAACGTTGAAAATCACCAAGAAATTCAACAAGAACTGCAACATTGAAAAATAACAGCAATTTCAACAAACTCAACGTTGAAAAATGCCAAAAAGTTCATAAAATAACATTGATAACACCCACAAATTCAACAACAACCTCACTATTGAAAATCACGAACAAATTCAACAACAACCTCAACACTGAAAATCACCAACAAATTGAACAACAAACTCAACTTTTAAAAACACAAACATCTTCAACAGGAAAAGACATTGATAACATCAGTAAATTCAACAACAAATTCAATATTGAAAATCACCAGCAAATTCAACAACATCAACATTGAAAAACACCAACAATTTTAACAACAACCTCAACATTGAAAAAAACCAACAAATTCAACAACAACCTAAACTTTGAAAAACACCAACAAATTCAACAACAACCTTAACATTGAAAAAATCCCACAATATTAATAACAACCTCAACATTGAAAAAAAGCAAAAACTTCAACAATAACCTCATCATTGAAAAATATCAACAAATTCAACAACAACCTCAACATTGAATAATACAAAAACGTTTAAAAAATAACATTGATAACACTAACAAATTCAACAACCATCTCAACATTGAAAAACACCAACAAATTAAACAACAACCTCAACAATGAAAAACACCAACAAATTCAACAACAACCTCAACATTGAAAAATACCATCAAATTCAACAACAACCTCAACAGTGAAAAATACAAAATAGTTCAAAAAATAACATTGATAAAACAACCAAATTCGGCAACAACCACAATTTTGAAAATCACCAACAAATTCAACAACAACCTGAACGTTGAAAAACACCAACAATTTTAACAACAACCTCAACAAAGAAAAACACCAAAAAATTCAACGACAACCGCAACATTGAAAAACACAAAAAAATTGAAAAAATAACATTGATAACATCAACAAATTCAAAACCAACCTCCTCAATATTGAAACTCACCAACAAATTCAACAACAACCTCAATATTAAAAAACACCAACAAATTCAACAACAACCTCAACTTTGAAAAATACAAAAAAGTTAAATAAATAACATATATTGCACCAACATATTCAGCAACAACTTCAACATTGAAAATCACCAACAAATTCAACAACAACCTCAACATTGAAAATCACCAACAAATTCAACAACAACCTCAATATTGAAAATCAACTTTTAAAAACACAAACAACTTCAACAAAAAAACATTGATAACACCAACAAATTCAACAACAAACTCAATATTGAAAATCACCAACAAATTCAAAAACATCAACATTGAAAAACACCAACAAATTCAACAAAAACGTCAACATTGAAAAACACCAATAAATTCAACAACAATCTCAACATTGAAAAACACCAACAAATTCAACAACAACCTCAAAATTGAAAAATACCCACAAATTCAACTACAACCTCAATATTGAATAACACCAACTAATTCAACAACAACCTCAACATTGAAAAACACCATGAAATTCAACTACAGCTTCAACTTTCAAAGTTCCAAAAATAACATTGATAACACCAACAAATTCAACAACAAACTCAACATTGAAAAACACCAACAAATTCAGCAACAACCTCAATATTGAAAGTCACCAACAAATTCAACAGCAACCACTACATTTAAAAAAACCAACAAATTTAACAGCAAAGTCAACAATGAATAACACCAAAAAATTTAAAAAAAAACTCAACATTGAAAAACACCAAAAAATTGAACAACAACCTCAATATTGAAAATCACCAACAAATTCAAAAACCTCAACATTTAAAATCACCAACAAATTCAACAACCTCAACACTGAAAATTATCATCAAATTAAACAACAACCTCAATAATAAAAAACAACAACAAATTCAACAACAACCTCAACAAAGAAAAACAACAAAAAATTCAACAACAATCTCAACAATGAAAAACACCAAAAAATTCAACAACAACCACGACATTTAAAAAATATATAAAATTCAACAACAACTGCAACATTGAAAAATATTAACAAATTCAACAACAACCTCAACATTGAAAAACACCAACAAATTCAACAACAACCTCAACATTGAAAAACACCAGCAAATTCAACAACAGCCTCAATATTGAAAATATCCAACAAATTCAAAGAACTCAACTTTGAAAAACATCAACAAATTAAACAACAACCACAACATTTAAAAGTAAGAAAAGTTCAACAATATAAACATTGATAACACCAATAAATTCAACAACAACCACAACTTTTAAAAATAGAAACAAGTTCAACAAAATAAACATTGATGACACTATGCAATTCAACATCAACCTCAACATTTAAAATCACCAACAAATTCAGCAACCTCAACACTGAAAAACACCAACAAATTCAACAACAACATCAACATTGAAAAACAATAAAAAATTCATCAACAACCTCAACTTTTATAACTACAAAAAATTTCAACGAAATAAACATTGACAAAACCAACAAAGTGCACTACAACCTCAATATTGAAAATCAACAACAAATTCAACAACAACCTCAACATTGAAAAACACCAACAAATTCAACAACAACCTCAACATTGAAAAACACCAACAAATTCAACAATAACCTCAACAATGAAAAACACTAAAAAAATCAACAAAAACCGCAACATGGAAAAATACCAATAAGTTCAACAACAACCTCAGAATTGAAAAATAAAAAAAAGTTCAAAAAATAACATTGATAACACCAACAAATTTAACAACAAACTCAATATTGAAAATCAACAACAAATTCAACAACCTCAACACTGAATATCACCAACAATTTCAGCAACAATCTCAACTTTGAAACAAAAGCTCAAAAAAAAACCATTGATAACACCAACAAATTCAACAACAACATCAATATTGAATATCATCAACAAATTCAACGACCTCAACTTTCAAAAACACCAACAAATTCAACAATCTCAACTTTTAAAAATACAAACAAGTTCAACAAAAAAATATTGATAACACCAACAAATTCAACAACAAACTCAATGTTGTTAATCAACAACAAATTCAACAACAGCCTCAACATTGAAAAACACCAACAAATGCAACAACAACCTCAACTTTTAAGAGTACATAAAAGTTGAAAAAAAAACATTGATAACACCAATAAATTCAACAACAACCTCAACATTGAAAAACGCCAACAAATTCAACAACAAACTCAACACTGAATATCACCAACAAATTCATCAACAACCTCAGTATAGAAAATCACCAGCAATTTTAAAAGCCTCAACATTGAAAAACATACAAAAGTTAAAAAAATACATTGATAACACCAACAAACTCATCAACAACGTCAACATTGCAAAACAAAATAAAATTCAGCAACAAACTCAATTGTAAAAAATACAAAAAAGTTCAACAAAATAAACATTGACAACACCCACAAATTCTACTACAACCTCAATCTTGAAAATCACCAACAAATTCAACAACAACCTAAATATTGAAAATCAACAACAAATTCAACAACAACCTCAACAATGAAATCACCAAAAAATTCAACAAAAACGCTCACCATTGCAAAACACCAACAAATTCAACAAAAACATCAACATTAAAACATACAAACAAGTTGAACAAAAAAAACATTGATAACACCAACAAATTCAACAACAACCTCAACAATGAAAAACACCAACAAATTCAACAACAACCTCAACATTGAAAAACACCAACAAATTCAACAACAACCTCAATATTGAAAATCACCAACAAATTCAACAACCTCAATATTGAAAAACACCAACAAATTCAACAACAACCTCAAAATTGAAAATCACCAACAACTTCAACAACATCAACAATGAAAAACACCAAAATTCAACAACAACCTCAACATTGAAAAATATAAACAAAATCAAGACCAACCTCAACATTGAAAAATACAAAAAAGTTCAAAAAATAACGTTGCTAACAGCAACAAATTCAACAACAAACACTATATTGAAAATCACCAACAAATTCAACAACATCAACATTGAAAATCACCCACAGATTCAAGAACAACCTCAACATTGATAAAAACCAACAAATTCATCAACAAGCTCAACTTTCAAAAATACAAAAAAGTTCAAAAAATAACATTGATAACAGCAACAAATTCAACAACAACGTCAACATTGAAAAACACTAACAAATTCAACAACAAGCTCAACTTTCAAAAATACAAAAAAGTTCAAAAAATAACATTGATAACAGCAACAAATTCAAAAACAATCTCAACATTGAAAAACACCAACGAATAAAAACAACAACCTCTACAATGAAAAACAACAAAAAATTCAACAAAAACCTCAATATTGAAAATCACCAACAAATTTAAAAACAACCTCAACAATGAAAGCAACAAAAAATTTAACAAAAACGCTCACCATTGCAAAACACCAACAAATTCAACAAAAACATCAACTTTAAAAAATACAAACAAGTTGAACAAAAAAAACTTTGATAACACCAACAAATTCAACAACAACCTCAACATTGAAAAACACCAACAAATTCAACAACAACCTCAATATTGAAAATCACCAACAAATTCAACAACCTCAATATTGAAAAACACCAACAAATTCAACAACAACCTCATCATTGAAAAACACCAACAAATTCAACAACATCATAAACATTGAAAAACGCCAACAAATTAACCAAAAACCTCAACAATGAAAAAAACCAAAAATTTCAACAACCTCAACATTGAAAAATACCAAAAATTTCAACAACAAACTCAACTTTTAAAAGTGCAAACTAGTTCAACAAAATAAACATTGATGCCACTATCCAATTCACAACAACATCAACATTGAAAAACAATAAAAAAATTTCAGCAACTACCTCAACTTTTAAAACTACAAAAATGTTCAACAAAATAAATATTGACAATAACAACAAAGTCAACTACAACCTCAATATTGAAAATCACCAACAAATTCAATAACAACCTCAACATTGAAAAACACCAACAAATTTAAAAACAACCTCAACAATGAAAGCACCAAAAAATTCAACAGAAACGCTCACCATTGCAAAACACTAACAAATTCAACAAAAACATCAACATTAAAAAATACAAACAAGTTGAACAAAAAAAACATTGATAACACCAACAAATTCAACAACAACCTCAACAATGAAAAACACCAACAAATTCAACAACAACCTCAACATTGAAAATCACCAACAAATTCAACAACCTCAATATTGAAAAACACCAACAAATTCAACAACAACCTCATCATTGAAAAACACCAACAAATTCAACAACATCATAAACATTGAAAAACGCCAACAAATTAACCAAAAACCTCAACAATGAAAAAAACCAAAAATTTCAACAACCTCAACATTGAAAAATACCAAAAATTTCAACAACAAACTCAACTTTTAAAAGTGCAAACTAGTTCAACAAAATAAACATTGATGCCACTATCCAATTCACAACAACATCAACATTGAAAAACAATAAAAAAATTTCAGCAACTACCTCAACTTTTAAAACTACAAAAATGTTCAACAAAATAAATATTGACAATAACAACAAAGTCAACTACAACCTCAATATTGAAAATCACCAACAAATTCAATAACAACCTCAACATTGAAAAACACCAACAAATTCAACAACAACCTCAATATTGAAAATCACCAACAAATTCAACAACCTCAATATTGAAAAACACCAACAAATTCAACAACAACCTCAATATTGAAAATCACCAACAAATTCAACAACCTCAATATTGAAAAACACCAACAAATTCAACAACAACCTCAATATTGAAAATCACCAACAAATTCAACAACCTCAATATTGAAAAACACCAACAAATTCAACAACAACCTCAATATTGAAAGACACCAACAAATACAACAACCACCTCAATATTGAAAAACATCAACAACTTCAACAACATCAACAATGAAATACACCAAAATTCAACAACAACCGCAACATTGAAAAATATAAACAAAATCAAGACCAACCTCAACATTGAAAAATACAAAAAAGTTCAAAAAATTACATGGATAACACCAACAAATTCAACAACAACCTCAACATTGGAAAACACCCACAAATTCAACAACAACCTTAATTTTTAAAAATACAAATTTATTCAAAAAAAAACTTTGATAACACCAAAAAATACAACAACAACCTCAACATTGAAAAACACCTAAACGTTCAACAACAACCCCAACAGTGAAAATACGAACAAATTCAACAACAACCTCAACCTTTAAAAGTACAAAAAATTTCAAGAAAGAACTTTGATAACACCAACAAATTGAACAACATCCTCAGAATTGAAAATCACCAACAAATTCAACATCCGCAACATTCAAAAACACCAACAAATTCAACCACAACGTTAACTTGTAAAAATACAAACAAGTTCAACAAAAGACATTGATAACACCAAAAAATTCAACAACAACCTCAACAATGAAAAACACCGATAAATTTAACCACAACCTCAACATTGAAAAACACCAACAACTTCAACAACCTCAACAATGAAAAACACCAACAAATTCAACAACAACCTCAATATTGAAAGACATCAACAAATTCAACAACTACCTCAATATTGAAAAACATCAACAACTTCAACAACATCAACAATGAAAAACACCAAAAATCAACAACAACCTCAACATTGAAAAATATAAAAAAGTTCAAAAAATAACATGCATAACGCCAACAAATTCAAAAACAATCTCAACATTGAAAAACACCAACAAATTTAACAACAACCTCAACAATTAAAAACAACAAAAAATTCAACAAAAACCTCAATATTGAAAATCACTAACAAATTCAACAGCAAACTCAACATTGAAAAACACCAACAAATTCATCAACAAGCTCAACTTGCAAAAATACAAAAATGTTCAAAAAATAACATGGATAACAGCAACAAATTCAATAACAACCTCAACGTTGAAAAACACCAACAACATTCAACAACAACCTCAACAATTAAAAACAACAAAAAATTCAACAAAAACCTCAATATTGAAAATCACCAACAAATTCAACAACAACCTCAACATTTAAAAGAGAAAAAGTTCTAAAAAAACATTGATAACACCAACAAATTCAACAATAACCACAATATTGAAAGACACCAACAAATTCAACAACAACCTCAACATTGAAAGTCACCAACAAATTCAAGAATAACCTCAACATTGAAAGACACCAACAAATTCAACAACAACCTCAACATTGAAAAACACCAACAAATTCAACAACAACCTTAACTTTTAAAAATACAAAAAAGTTTAACAAAAGACATTGTTAACACCAACAAATTCAACAACAACGTCAAAAATGAAGAACACCAACAAATTTAACAACAACCTCAATATTGAAAGACACCAACAAATTCAACAACTACCTCAATATTGAAAAACACCAACAACTTCAGCAACCTCAACAATGAAAAACACCAAAAAATTCAACAACAACCGCAGCATTCAAAAATATAAAGAAATTCAACACCAACCTCAACATTGAAAAATGCAACAAAGTTCAATAAATAACGTTGATAACACCAATAAATTCAACAACAAACTCAATATTGAAAATCACAAAACAAATTCAACATCAACATTGAAAAACACCACAAATTCAAGAACAACCTCAACATTGAAAAAAACCAACAAATTCATCAACAAGCTCAACTTTCAAAAATACAAAAAAGTTCAAAAAATAGCATTGATAACAGCAACAAATTGAACAACAACCTCAACATTGAAAAATACAAAAAAGTACAAAAAATAACTATGATAACACCAACAAATTCAACAAGAAACTCAATATTAAAAATAACCAACAAATTCAACAACATCACCATTGAAAAACACAAACAAATTCAACAACAACCTCAACACTGAAAAACAACAACAAATTCAACAAGCTCAATTTTCAAAAATACAAAAAAGTTCAAAAAATAACATGGATAACACCAACAAATTGAAAAACAACCTCAACATTGAAAAACACCAACACATTTATCAACAACCTCAACTTTTAAAAGATGAGAAAAAGTTCAAAAAAAACATTGATAACACCAACAAATTCAACCACCTCAATATTGAAAGACACCAACAAATTCAACAACAACCTCAATATTGAAAGTCACCAACAAATTCAACAACAACCTCAATATTGAAAGACACCAACAACTTCAACAACAACCTTAACATTGAAAAATGCCAACAAATACAACAACAACCTCAATATTGAAAATCTCCAACAAATTCAACAATATCAACATTGAAAAACACCAACAAATTAAAAAACAACCTCAACATTGAAAAACACCAACAAATTCAACTACAACTTCAACTTTGAATAATACAAAAAAGTTCAAAAAATAACATTGATAACACCAACAAATTCAACCACCTCAATATTGAAAGACACCAACAAATTCAACAACAACCTCAATATTGAAAGTCACCAACAAATTCAACAACAACCTCAATATTGAAAGACACCAACAACTTCAACAACAACCTTAACATTGAAAAATGCCAACAAATACAACAACAACCTCAATATTGAAAATCTCCAACAAATTCAACAATATCAACATTGAAAAACACCAACAAATTCAACAACGACCTGAACATTGAAAAACACCAACAAATTCAACCAGAACCTCAATACTGAAAAACATCAACAAATTCAGCAACAACCTCAACATTGAAAAATACCAACAAATTCAACTACCTCTACATTGAAAAATACAAAAAAGTCCAAAAAATAACATTGATAACACCTACAAATTCAACAACAACCTCAACATTGAAAAACACCAAAAAATTCAACAACAACCTCAACATTGAAAAATGCAAAGAAGTTCAAAAAATAACATTGATAACACCAACAAATTCAACAAAAAACTCAATATGGGAAATCACCAACAAATTCAACAACATCAACATTGCAAAAAACCAACAAATTAAACAACAACCGCAACATTGAAATACAACAATAAATTCAACAACGAACACAACATTGAAAAAAACCAACATGTTCAACAACAAGCTTAACTTTCAAAAATACAAAAAAGTTCAAAAAAGAACATTGATAACACTAACAAATTCAACAACAACCTCAACATTGAAAAACACCTAAAAATTCAACAACAACCGCAACATTGAAAAATACCAACAAATTCAACAACAACCTCAACCTTTAAAAGTACAAAAAAGTTAAAGAAAGAACTTTCATAACACCATCAAATTGAACAACATCCTCAGAATTGAAAATCATCAACAAATTCAACATCCTCAACATAGAAAAACACCAACAAATTCAACAACAACCTCAATATTGAAAGACACCAACAAATTGAATAACATCCTCAGAATTGAAAATCACCAACAAATTCAACATCCTCAACATTGAAAAACACCAAGAAATTCAACAACAAGCTCAACAATGAAAAACACCAAAAAATTTAACAACAACCTCAATATTGAAAAACAATAATAAATTCAACAACAACCTCAACATTGCAAAAACACGAACAAATTCAACAACAAGCTCAACTTTCAAAAATACAAAAAACTTTTAAAAATAACATGGATAACACCAACAAATTCAACAACAACCTCTATATTAAAACTCACCAGCAAATTCAACAACAACATCAACATTTAAAAGAAGAGAAGTTCAAACAAAACATTGATAACACCAACAAATTCAACAACAACCACAACATTGAAAAACACTAACAAATTTAACAACAACGTCAACAATGATAAACACCAAAAAATTTAACAAAAAACTCAGCATTGAAAAACAACAACAAATTCAACAACAACCTCAACCTTTAAAAGTACAAAACAGTTCAAAAAATAACATTGATAATACCAACAAATTCAACAACAACATCAATGTTGAAAATCACCAACAAATTCAACAACCTCAACATTGAAAAACACCTACAAATTATCAAAAACCTCAACATTGAATAACACCTACAAATTCAACAACAATCTCAACATTGAAAAACACCAGAAAATTCAACAACAACCGCAACATTGAAAAATAGCAACAAATTCAACAACAACCTCAACATTGTAAAATACAAAAAAGTTCAAAAAATAAAGTTGATTACACCAACAAATTCAACAACAAACTCAATATTGAAAATCACCATAAATTCAACAACATCAACATTAAAAAACACGAACAAATTCAACAACAACCTCAACATTGAAAAAAACCAACACATTCATCAACAAGCTCAACTTTCAAAAATACAAAAATGTTCAAAAAATAACATGGATAACAGCAATAAATTCGATAACAACCTCAACATTGACAAACACCAACAACATTTAACAACAACCTCATCAATTAAAAACTACAAAAAATTCAACAAAAACCTCAATATTGAAAATCACCAACAAATTCAACAAAAACCTCAACTATTAAAAGAGAAAAAGTTCAAAAAAAACATTGATAACACCAACAAATTCAACAACAACCTCAATATTGAAAAACACCAAAATATTCAACAACAACCTCAATATTGAAAGAGACCAACAACTTCAACAACAACCTCAACATTGAAAAACGCCAACAAATTCAACAACAATCTCAACCTTTAAAAGTACAAAAAAGTTGAAAAAGAAAATTGATAACACCAAAAAATTGAACAACAACCTCAATATTGAAAATCACCAACAAATTCAACAACCTCAACATTGAAAAACACCAACAAATTCAACAACAACATTTAAAAATACAAAAAAGTCCAACTAAAGACATTGATATCACCAACAAATTCAACAACAACCTCAACAATGAAAAACAACAACAACTTCAACAACAACCTCAATATTGAAAGACACCAACAAATTCAAGAACAAACTCAATATTGAAAATCATCAACAAATTCAACAACATCAACATTGAAAAACAGCAACAAATTCAACAACAAACTCAACATTGAAAAAGACGAACAAATTCATCAACAAGCTGAACTTTTAAAAGAAGAGAAAACGTTCAAAAAGTAACATTGCTAACACCAACGAATTCAACAATAACCTCAATATTGAAAGACAGGAACAAATTTAAAAACAAACTCAATATTGAAATTCAACAACAAATTCAACAATAACCTCAATATTGAATGACACCAACAAATTGAACAACAAACTCAACCTTGAAAAACACCAACAAATTCAACAACAATCTCAACATTAAAAAAAACACCAACAACTTCAACAACATTAATATTGAAAGACACCAACAAATTCAACAACAACCTCAACATTGAAAAACGCCAACAAATTCGACAACAACCTCAACCTTTAAAAGCACAAAAAAGTTCAAAAAAGAACTTGGATAACACCAAAAAATTCAACAACAACCTCAATATTGAAAATCACCAACAAATTCCACAACCTCAACATTGAAAAACACCAACAAATTCAACAACAACCTTAACTTTTAAAAATACAAAAAAGTTTAACAAAAGACATTGATAACACCAACAAATTCAACAACAACGTCAACAATGAAGAACACCAACAAATCTAACAACAACCTCAATATTGAAAGACAACAACAATTTCAACACCAACCTCAACATTGAAAAATACAAAAAAGTTCAAAAAATAACGTTGATAACACCAATAAATTCAACAACAAACTCAATATTGAAAATCACCAACAAATTCTACATCAACATTGAAAAACACCAACAAATTCAAGAACAACCTCAACATTGAAAAAAACCAACAAATTCATCAACAAGCTCAACTTTCAAAAATACAAAAAAGTTCAAAAAATAACATTGTTAACAGCAACAAATTCAACAACAACCTCAACATTGAAAAATACAAAAAAGTTCAAAAAATAACTATGATAACACCAACAAATTCAACAAGAAACTCAATGTTAAAAATCACCAACAAATTCAACAACATCAATATTGAAAAACACAAACAAATTCAACAACAACCTCAACACTGAAAAAAAACCAACAAATTCAACAACAAGCTCAATTTTCAAAAATACCAAAAAGTTCAAAAAATAACATGGATAACACCAACAAATTGAAAAACAACCTCAACATTGAAAAACACCAACAAATTTATCAACAACCTCAACTTTTAAAAGAAGAGAAAAAGTTCAAAAAAAACATTGATAACAAATTCAACCACCTCAATATTGAAAGACACCATCAAATTCAACAACAATCTCAATATTGAAAGTCACCAACAAATTCAACAACAACCTCAATATTGAAAGACACCAACAAATTCAGCAACAACCTCAACATTGAAAATTGCCAACAAATACAACAACAACCTCAATATTGAAAATCACCAACAAATTCAACAATATCAACAATGAAAAAAGCCAACAAATTAAAAAACAACTTCAACATTGAAAAACACCAACAAATTCAACAACAAGCTCACCTTTCAAAAATACAAAAAGTTCAAAAAATAACATTGATAACAGCAACAAATTCAACAACAACGTCAACATTGAAAATCATTAACAAATTCAACAACAAGCTCAGCTTTCAAAAATACAAAAAGTTCAAAAAATAACATAGATAATGCCAACTAATTCAAAAACAATCTTAACATTGAGATACACCAACAAATTTAACAAAAACGTCAACAATTACAATCAACAAAAAATTCAGCAAAAACATCAATATTGAAAGTCACCAACAAATTCAACAACAACCTCAACATTGAAAAACACCAACAAATTAAACAAAAACATCAATATTGAAAGTCACCAACAAATTCAACAACAACCTCAACAATGAAAAACACCAACAAATTCAACAACAAGCTCAATTTTCAAAAATACAAAAAAGTTCAAAAAATAACATGGATAACACCAACAAATTGAAAAACAACCTCAACATTGAAAAACACCAACAAATTTATCAACAACCTCAACTTTTAAAAGAAGAGAAAAAGTTCAAAAAAAACATTGATATCACCAACAAATTCAACCACCTCAATATTGAAAGACACCAACAAATTCAACAACAATCTCAATATTGAAAGACACCAACAAATTCAGCAACAACCTCAACATTGAAAATTGGAAACAAATACAACAACAACCTCAATATTGAAAATCACCAACAAATTCAACAATATCAACATTGAAAAACACCAACAAATTAAAAAACAACTTCAACATTGAAAAACACCAACAAATTAAACAACAAGCTCAGCTTTCAAAAATACAAAAAGTTCAAAAAATAACATAGATAACTAATTCAAAAACAATCTTAACATTGAGATACACCAACAAATTTAACAAAAACGTCAACAATTACAATCAACAAAAAATTCAGCAAAATCATCAATATTGAAAGTCACCAACAAATTCAACAACAACCTCAACATTGAAAAACACCAACAAATTAAACAAAAACCACAATATTGAAAGTCACCAACAAATTCAACAACAACCTCAACAATGAAAAACACCAACAAATTCAACAACAACCTCAACATTAAAAAAATACAAAAAAGTTCCAAAAATAACGTTGAATACACCAAAAAATTCAACAACAAACTCAACATTGAAAAAAACCAACAAATTCATCAACAAGCTCAACATTCAAAAATACAAAAAAGTTCAAAAAATAACATGGATAACAGCAACAAATTCAATAACATCAAGATTGAAAAACAACAACACTTAACAACAACCTCAATAATTAAAAACAACAAAAAATTCAACAAAAACATCAATATTGAAAATCACCAAAAAATTCAACAACAACCTCAACTTTAAAAAAGAAAAAGTTCAAAAAAAACATTCATAACACCAACAAATTCAACAATAACCTCAATATTGAAAGACACCAACAAATTCAACAACAACCTCAATATTGAAAGACACCAACAAATTCAACAACA
Source organism: Cetorhinus maximus (assembly GCF_964194155.1). Classification (NCBI taxonomy): domain Eukaryota; kingdom Metazoa; phylum Chordata; class Chondrichthyes; order Lamniformes; family Cetorhinidae; genus Cetorhinus; species Cetorhinus maximus. The sequence goes on from NW_027596148.1 coordinate 271,658, forward strand.
ACCTCAACATTGAAAAACACCAACAAATTCAACAACATCAACATTGAAAAATATAAATAAATTCAACAACAACCTCAACATTGAAAAATACAAATAAGTTCTAAAAATAACGTTGATAACACCAACAAGTTCAACAACAAACTCAATATTCAAAATCACCAACAAATTCAACAACATCAACATTGAAATACACAAAAAACTTCAAAATAAAAAATTCATAACACCAACAAATTTAACAGCAACCTCAATATTGAAAATCAACAACAAATTCAACAACCTCAACAATGAAATTCAACAACATCAACATTGCAAAAAACCAACAAATTAAACAACAACCTCAACATTGAATAACAAAAATAAATTCAACAACAAACACAACATTGAAAAACACCAACATATTCAACACCAAGCTCAATTTTCAAATATACAAAAAAGTTCAAAAAATAACATGGATAACACCAACAAATTCAAAAACAACCTCAACATTGAAAAACATCAACAAATTTATCAACAACCTCTAAAATTAAAAACAACAAAAAATTCAACAAAAACCTCAATATTGAAAATCTCCAACAAATTCAACAACAACCTAAACTTTTAAAAGAAGAGAAAAAGTTCAAAAAAAACATTGATAACACCAACAAATTCAACGACCTCAATATTGAAAGACACCAACAAATTCAACAACAACCTTAACATTTAAAAATACAAACAAGTTCAACAAAAGACATTGATAACACCAACAAATTCGACAACAACCTCAACAATGAAAAACACCAACAAATTCAACAACATCAACATTGCAAAAAACCAACAATTAAACAACAACCTCAACATTGAATAACAACAAAAAATTCAACAACAAACACAACATTGAAAAACACCAACATATTCAACAACAAGCTCAACTTTCAAAAATACAAAAAAGTTCAAAAAAGAACATTGATAACACTAACAAATTCAACAACAACCACAATATTGAAAATCACCTACAAATTCAACAACCTCAGCATTGAAAAATACAAAAAAGTTCAAAAAATAACGTTGATAACACGAACAACCTCAACAACCTCAACAATTAAAAACATCAAAAAATTCAACAACAACCGCAATGTTGAAAAACACCAACAAATTCAACAACAACCTCAACATTGAAATACACCAACAATTTCAACTCCATCTTCAACTTTGAATAATACAAAAAAGTTCAAAAAATAACATTGATAACAGCAACAAATTCAACAACAACCAGAACATTGAAAAACACCAACAAATTCATCCAGAACCTCAAAATTGAAAATCACCAAAAAATTCAGCAACAACCTCAACATTGAAAAATACCAACAAATTCAACAACCTCAACATTGAAAAATACAAAAAAGTTCAAAAAATAACATTGATAACACCAACAAATTCAACAACAACCTCAACATTGAAAAACACCAAGAAATTCAACATCAACCTCAACATTGAAAAATGCAAAGAACTTCAAAAAATAACATGGATAACACCAACAAATTCAAAAACAACCTCAATATTCAAAATCACCAACAAATTCAACAACAACCACAACATTGAAAAACGCCAACAATTTCAACAACAAACTCAACTTTTAAAAATACAAACAACTTCAACAAAAAAACATTGATAACACCATCAAATTCAACAACAACCTCAATATTGAAAATCACCAACAAATTCAACAACAACCTCAACATTGAAAAACACCAAGAAATTCAACATCAACCACAACATTGAAAAATGCAAAGAACTTCAAAAAATAACATGGATAACACCAACAAATTCAAAAACAACCTCAATATTGAAAATCACCAACAAATTCAACAACAACCACAACATTGAAAAACGCAAACAATTTCAACAACAAACTCAACTTTTAAAAATACAAACAACTTCAACAAAAAAACATTGATAACACCATCAAATTCAACAAAAAACTCAATATTGGAAATCACCAACAAATTGAACAACATCAACATTGCAAAAAACCAACAAATTAAACAACAACCTAAACATTGAATAACAACAATAAATTCAACAACAAATACAACATTGAAAAACACCAACATATTCAACAACAAGCTCAACTTTCAAAAATACAAAAAAGTACAAAAAAGAACATTGATAACACTAAGAAGTTCAACAACAACCTCAACAATGTAAAACTCCAACAAATTCAACAACAACCTCAACTTTTAAAGGAAGAGAAAAAGTTCAAAAAAAACATTGATAACACCAACAAATTCAAGGACCTCAATGTTGAAAGACACCAAAAAATTCAATAGCAACCTCAATATTGAAAGTCTCCAACAAATTCAACAACAACCTCCACTTATAAAAGAAGAGAAAACGTTCAAAAAAAAATTGATATCACCAACAAATTCAACGACCTCAATATTGAAAGACACCCACAAATTCAACAGCAACCTCAAAAGAACTTTAATAACACCAAAAAATTCAACAACAACCTCAACATTGAAAATCACCAACAAATGCAACAGACACAACATTGAAAAACACCAACAAATTCAAGAAGAACCTTAACTTTTAAAAATACAAACAAGTTCAACAAAAGACATTGATAACACCAGCAAATTCAACAAACAACATCAACAATGCAAAACACCAACAAATTTAACAACAAACTCAACATTGAAAAACACCAACAAATTCAACAACAACATCAACATTGAAAAAACACCAACAACTTCAACAACCTCAACAATTAAAAACACCAAAAAATTCAACAACAACCGCAACATTGAAAAAAACAAAAAAGTTCAAAAAATAACATTGATAACGCCAACAAATTCAACAACAAACTCAACGTTGAAAATCACCAACAAATTCAACAATATCAACATTGAAAAACACCAACAAATTCAACAACAACCTCAACATTGAAAAACACCAACAAATTTATAAACAACCTCAACAATTAAAAACAACAAAAAATTCAACAAAAACCTCAATATTGAAAGTCACCAACAAATTCAAGAACAACATCAACATTGAAAAACGCCAACAAATTCAACAACAATCTCAACCTTTAAAAGTACAAAAAAGTTCAAAAAAGAACTTTGATAATTCCAAAAAATTCAACAACAACCTCAATATTGAAAATCACCAACAAATTCAATAACCTCAGCATTGAAAAACACCAACAAATTCAACAATAAACTTAACTTTTAAACATACAAACAAGTTCAACAAAAGACATTGATAACAACAACAAATTCAACAACAACCTCAACTTTTAAAGGAAGAGAAAAAGCTTAATAAAAACATTGATAACACCAACAAATTCAACGACCTCAATATTGAAAGACACCAAAAAATTCAACAGCAACCTCAATATTGAAAGTCTCCAACAAATTCAACAACAACCTCAATACTGAATGACACCAACAACTTCAACAACAACCTCAGCATTGAAAAACGCCAACATATTCAACAACAAACTCAACTTTTAAAAATACAAACAACTTTAGCAAAAAAACATTGATAACACCAAAAAATTCAACAACAACCTCAATATTGAAAATCACCAACAAATTCAACAAACACAACATTGAAAAACACCAACAAATTCAAGAAGAACCATAACTTTTAAAAATACAAACAAGTTCAACAAAAGACATTGATAACACAAACAAATTCAACAAGCAACCTCAACAATGCAAAACACCAGCAAATTTAACAACAACCTCAACATTGAAAAACACCAAAAAATTCAACAACAACCGCAACATTGAAAAAAACAAAAATGTTTAAAAAATGACATTGATAACACCAAGAAATACAACAACAACCTCAACATTGAAAAACACCAACAAATTCAACAACAAACTCAACTTGTAAAAATACAAACAACTTCAACAAAAAAACATTGATAACACCAACAAATTCAACAACAACCTCAACAATGAAAAAAACGAAAAAATTCAACAACAACGGCAACATTGAAAAATACAAAAATGTTCAAAAAATAACATTGAAACGCCCACAAAATCAACAACAAACTCCATGTTGAAAATGACCAACAAATTCAACAATATCAACATTGAAAATCACCAACAAATTCAACAACAACCTCAACATTTAAAAGAAGAGAAAAAGTTCAAAAAAATCATAACACCAACCAATTCAACGACCTCAATATTGAAAGACACCAACAAATTCAACAACATCAACATTGCAAAAAACAAACAAATTCAACAACAACCTCAACATTGAATAACAACAACAAATTCAACAACATCCTCAACATTGAAAAAAACGCCAACAATTCCAACAACAACCTCAACCTTGAAAAGTACAAAAAAGTTCAAAGAAGAACTTTCATAACACCAAAAAATTCAAGAACAACCTCAATATTGAAAAACGCCAACAAATTCAACAATAACCTTGACTTTTAAAAATACAAACAAGTTCAACAAAAGACATTGATAACACCAACAAATTCAACCACAACCTCAATATTGAAAAACACCAACAAATTCAACAATAACCTTAACTTTTAAAAATACAAACAAGTTCAACAAAAGACATTGATAACACCAACAAATTCAACAACAACCTCAACAATGAATAAAACGAAAAAATTCAACAACAACGGCAACATTGAAAAATACAAAAATGTTCAAAAAATAACATTGAAACGCCCACAAAATCAACAACAAACTCCATGTTGAAAATGACCAACAAATTCAACAATATCAACATTGAAAATCACCAACAAATTCAACAACAACCTCAACATTTAAAAGAAGAGAAAAAGTTCAAAAAAATCATAACACCAACCAATTCAACGACCTCAATATTGAAAGACACCAACAAATTCAACAACATCAACATTGCAAAAAACAAACAAATTCAACAACAACCTCAACATTGAATAACAACAACAAATTCAACAACATCCTCAACATTGAAAAAAACGCCAACAATTCCAACAACAACCTCAACCTTGAAAAGTACAAAAAAGTTCAAAGAAGAACTTTCATAACACCAAAAAATTCAAGAACAACCTCAATATTGAAAAACGCCAACAAATTCAACAATAACCTTGACTTTTAAAAATACAAACAAGTTCAACAAAAGACATTGATAACACCAACAATTTCAACCACAACCTCAATATTGAAAAACACCAACAAATTCAACAATAACCTTAACTTTTAAAAATACAAACAAGTTCAACAAAAGACATTGATAACACCAACAAATTCAACAACAACCTCAACAATGAAAAAAACGAAAAAATTCAACAACAACGGCAACATTGAAAAATACAAAAATGTTCAAAAAATAACATTGAAACGCCCACAAAATCAACAACAAACTCCATGTTGAAAATGACCAACAAATTCAACAATATCAACATTGAAAATCACCAACAAATTCAACAACAACCTCAACATTTAAAAGAAGAGAAAAAGTTCAAAAAAATCATAACACCAACCAATTCAACGACCTCAATATTGAAAGACACCAACAAATTCAACAACAACCTCAATATTGAAAGTCACCACCAAATTCAACAACAACCTCGATATTGAGAGACACCAACAAATTCAATAAAAACCTCAATGTTGAAAGACAACAACAAATTCAACAACAACCTCAACATTGAAAAACACCAGCAACTTCAAAAACCTCAACAACGAAAAACACCAAAAAATTCAACAACAACCTTAACATTGAAAAATACAGAAAATGTCAAAAGTTATCATTGACAACACCATCAAATTCAACATCAAACTCAATATTTATATTCACCAACAAATTCATCAAAATCAATATTGAAAAAGACCAACAAATTCAACAACAACGCCAACATTGAAAAACACCAATAAATTCAACAACAACCTCAACATTGAAAATCACGAACAAATTCAACAACAACCTCAGCATTGAAACAAATCAACAAATTCAACATCAACCTCAACTTTCAAAAATATAATAAATGTTCAAAAAATAACATTGATAACAGCAACAAATTCAACAACAACCTCAACATTGAAAAACAGCAACAAATTCAACTACAACATCAACAATGAAAAAGACCAACAAATTCAACAACAACCTCAACATTCAAAAATACCAAAAAATTTAACAACAACCTCAACAATTAAAAACAACAAAAAATTCAACAGAAACCTCAATATTGAAAATCATCAACAAATTCAACAACAACCTCAACTTTTAAAAGAAGAGAAAAAGTTCAAAAAAAACATTGATAACACCAACAAATTCACCGACCTCAATATTGAAAGACACCAAAAAATTCAACAACAACCTCAATATTAAAAGTCACCACCAAAATCAACAACAACCTCAATATTGAAAATCACCAACAAATCCAACAACCTCAGCATTGAAAAACACCAACAAATTCAAAAATAACCTTAACTTTTAAAAATACAAACAAGTTCAACAAAAGACATTGATAACAACAACAAATTCAACAACAACCTCAACAATGAATAACTCCAACAAATTCAACAACAACCTCAACTTTTCAAGGAAGAGAAAAAGTTTAATAAAAACATTGGTAACACCAACAAATTCAACGCCCTCAATATTGAAAGACAACAAAAAATTCAACAGCAATCTCAATATTGAAAGTCTCCAACAAATTCAACAACAACCTCAATACTGAATGACACCAACAACTTCAACAACAACCTCAGCATTGAAAAACGCCAACAAATTCAACAACAAACTCAACTTTTAAAAATACAAACAACTTCAACAAAAAAACATTGATAACACCAAAAAATTCAACAACAACCTCAATATTGAAAATCACCAACAAATTCAACAAACACAACATTGAAAAACACCAACAAATTCAAGAAGAACCATAACTTTTAAAAATACAAACAAGTTCAACAAAAGACATTGATAACACGAACAAATTCAACAAGCAACCTCAACAATGCAAAACACCAGCAAATTTAACAACAACCTCAACATTGAAAAACACCAAAAAATTCAACAACAACCGCAACATTGAAAAAAACAAAAATGTTTAAAAAATAACATTGATAACACCAAGAAATACAACAACAACCTCAACATTGAAAAACACCAACAAATTCAACAACAAACTCAACTTGTAAAAATACAAACAACTTCAACAAAAAAACATTGATAACACCAACAAATTCAACAAAAATCTCAATATTGGAAGTCACCAACAAATCCAACAACATCAACATTGCAAAAAACAAACAAATTCAACAACAACCTCAACATTGAATAATAACAACAAATTCAACAACAACCTCAACATTGAAAAAAACGCCAACAATTCCAACAACAACCTCAACCTTGAAAAGTACAAAAAAGTTCAAAGAAGAACTTTCATAACACCAAAAAATTCAAGAACAACCTCAATATTGAAAAACGCCAACAAATTCAACAATAACCTTGACTTTTAAAAATACAAACAAGTTCAACAAAAGACATTGATAACACCAACAATTTCAACCACAACCTCAATATTGAAAAACACCAACAAATTCAACAATAACCTTAACTTTTAAAAATACAAACAAGTTCAACAAAAGACATTGATAACACCAACAAATTCAACAACAACCTCAACAATGAAAAAAACGAAAAAATTCAACAACAACGGCAACATTGAAAAATACAAAAATGTTCAAAAAATAACATTGAAACGCCCACAAAATCAACAACAAACTCCATGTTGAAAATGACCAACAAATTCAACAATATCAACATTGAAAATCACCAACAAATTCAACAACAACCTCAACATTTAAAAGAAGAGAAAAAGTTAAAAAAAACATAACACCAACCAATTCAACGACCTCAATATTGAAAGACACCAACAAATTCAACAACAACCTCAATATTGAAAGTCACCACCAAATTCAACAACAACCTCGATATTGAGAGACACCAACAAATTCAATAACAACCTCAATGTTGAAAGACAACAACAAATTCAACAACAACCTCAACATTGAAAAACACCAGCAACTTCAAAAACCTCAACAACGAAAAACACCAAAAAATTCAACAACAACCTTAACATTGAAAAATACAGAAAATGTCAAAAGTTATCATTGACAACACCATCAAATTCAACATCAAACTCAATATTTATATTCACCAACAAATTCATCAAAATCAACATTGAAAAAGACCAACAAATTCAACAACAACGCCAACATTGAAAAACACCAATAAATTCAACAACAACCTCAACATTGAAAATCACGAACAAATTCAACAACAACCTCAGCATTGAAACAAATCAACAAATTCAACATCAACCTCAACTTTCAAAAATATAATAAATGTTCAAAAAATAACATTGATAACAGCAACAAATTCAACAACAACCTCAACATTGAAAAACAGCAACAAATTCAACTACAACATCAACAATGAAAAAGACCAACAAATTCAACAACAACCTCAACATTCAAAAATACCAAAAAATTTAACAACAACCTCAACAATTAAAAACAACAAAAAATTCAACAGAAACCTCAATATTGAAAATCATCAACAAATTCAACAACAACCTCAACTTTTAAAAGAAGAGAAAAAGTTCAAAAAAAACATTGATAACACCAACAAATTCACCGACCTCAATATTGAAAGACACCAACAAATTCAACAACAACCTCAATATTAAAAGTCACCACCAAAATCAACAACATCCTCAATATTGAAAATTACCAACAAATCCAACAACCTCAACATTGAAAAACACCAATAAATTCAACAACAACCTGAACTTTAAATAATACAAACAAGTTCAACAAAAGACATTGACAACAACAACAAATTCAACAACAACCTCAACAATGAAAAACTCCAACAAATTCAACAACAACCTCAACATTGAAAAACACCAAAAAATTCAACAGCAACCGCAACATTGAAAAATACAAAAAAGTTCAATAAATAACATTGATAATGCCAATAAATTCAACAACAAACTCAATATTGAATATCACAAATAACTTCAACAATATCAACATTGAAAAACACAAACAAATTCAACAACAACCTCAGCACTGAAAAACACTAACAAATTCAGCATCAACCTCAACATTGAAAAATGCAAATAAGTTCAAAAAATAACATTGATAACATCAACAAATTCAACAACAACCTCAATATTGAAAACCATCAACAAATTCAACAACAACCTCAACATTGAAAAATGCCCACAAATTCAACAGCAAACTCAACTTTTAAAAATATAAACAACTTCAACAAAAAAAAAAATGATAACACCAACAAATTTAACAAAAAACTCAATATTGGAAATCACCAACAAATTCAACAACATCAACATTGCAAAAAATCAACAAATTCAACAACAACTTCAACATTGAAAAACAACAATAAATTCAACAACAACCACAGCATTGAAAAACACCAACAAATTCAACAACATCCTCAACATTGAAAAATACAAAAAAGATCAAAAAATAACGTTGATAACACCAACAAATTCAACAACAAACTCAATTTAGAAAATCACTAACAAATTCAACAACATCAACATTGAAAAACACCAACAAATTCAACAACAAGCTCAACTTTCAAAAATACAATGAAGTTCAAAAAATAACATTGATAACAGCAACAAATTCATCAACAACCTCAACGTTGAAAAACGCCAACAAATTCAACTACAACCTCAACAATGAAATACACCAAAAACTTCAACAACAACCGCAACACAGAAAAATACCAACAAATTCTACAACAACCCCAACATTGAAAAATACAAAAAATTTCAAAAAATAACATTGATAACACCAACAAATTCAACAACAAACTCACTATTGAAAATCACCAACAATTTCAGCAAAATCAACATTGAAAACACCAACAAATTCAACAACAACCTCAACATTGACAAACAACAACAAATTCAACTACAACTTTGATAAATACAAAAAAGTTCAAAAAAGAACATTGATAACATCAACAAATTCAATACCAACCTTAATATTCAATGTCACCAACAAATTCAACACCAACTCAACATTGAAAAACACCACCAAATTCAACAACAACCTCATATTGAGAGACACCAACAAATTCAACAAAATCCTCAACATTAATAAACAGCAACAACTTCAACAACCTCAACAATGAAAAACACCAAAAAATTAAAACAACCTCAAAATTGAAAAATACAAAAACATTCAAAAAATAACGTTAATAACACCAACAAATTCAACAACAAAATCAACATTGAAAAACACCAACAAATTCAACAACAACCTCAACATTGAAAAACACCAATAAATTCAAAAACAACCTCAACATTGAAAAACACCAACAAATTCAACAACCTCAACATTGAAATACACCAACAAATTCAACAACAACCTTAACTTTTAAAAATACAAAAAGTTCAACAAAAGACATTGATATCACCAACAAATTCAACAACAATCTCAACAATGAAAAACAACAACAAATTCAACAACAACCTCAATATTGAAAGACACCAACAAATTCAAAAACAAACTCAATATTGAAAATCATCAACAAATTGACAACATCAACATTGAAAAACAGCAACAATTTCAACAACAAACTCAACATTGAAAAAGACCAACAAATTCATCAACAAGCTGAACTTTTAAAAGAAGAGACAAAGCTCAAAAAATAACATTGATAACACCAACAAATTCAACAATAACCTCAATATTGAAAGACAGGAACAAATTTAACAACAAACTCAATATTGAAATTCAACAACAAATTCAACAACAACCTCAATATTGAAAGACACCAACAAATTCAACAACAACCTCAACATTGAAAAACGCCAACAAATTCAACAACAACCTCAACCTTTAAAAGTACAAAAAAGTTCAAAAAAGAACTTTGATAACACCAAAAAATTCAACAACAACCTCAACATTGAAAAATACAAAACAGGTCAAAAAATAACATTGATAACACCAACAAATTCAATAACAACCTCAATATTGAAAATCAGCAACAAATTCAACAACAACCTCAACATTGAAAAACACCAACAAATTCAACAACAACCTCAATATTGAAAATCACCAACAAATTCAACAACCTCAATATTGAAAAACACCAACAAATTCAACAACAACCTCAATATTGAAAGACACCAACAAATTCAACAACCACCTCAATATTGAAAAACATCAACAACTTCAACAACATCAACAATGAAATACACCAAAATTCAACAACAACCGCAACATTGAAAAATATCAACAAAATCAAGACCAACCTCAACATTGAAAATTACAAAAAATTTCAAAAAATAACGTTGCTAACAGCAACAAATTCAACAACAAACACAATATTGAAAATCACCAACAAATTCAACAACATCAACATTGAAAATCACCCACAAATTCAAGAACAACCTCAACATTGATAAAAACCAACAAATTCATCAACAAGCTCAACTTGCAAAAACACAAAAAAGTTCAAAAAATAACATTGATAACAGCAACAAATTCAACAAAAACGTCAACATTGAAAAAACACTAACAAATTCAACAACAAGCTCAGCTTTCAAAAATACAAAAAGGTTCAAAAAATAACATGCATAACGCCAACAAATTCAAAAACAATCTCAACATTGAAAAACACCAACAAATAAAAACAACAACCTCAACAATTAAAAACAACAAAAAATTCAACAAAAACCTCAATATTGAAAATCACCAACAAATTCAACAACAACATCAACATTGAAAAACGCCAACAAATTCAACAACAAACTCAATATTTAAAAATACAAACAACTTGAACAAAAAAAATTGGATAACACCAGCAAATTCAACAAAAGACTCAATATTGCAAATCACCATCAAAATCAACAACATCAACATTGCAAAAAACCAACAAATTCAACAACAACCTCAACATTGAAAAACATCAATGAATTCAACAAAAACTTCAATGTTGAAAAACACCAACAAATTCAACAAAAACTTCAACATTGATAACATCAACAAATTCAACAACAACCTCAATATAGAAAGTAACCATCATATTCAACAACAACCTCAACATTGAAAAACACCATCAAATTCAACAACAACCTCAATATTGAAAATCACCAACAAATTCAACATCAACATTGCAAAAAAACCAACAACTTCAGCAACAACCTCAACATTGAAAAACAACAATGAATTCAACAACAACCTTAATTTTTAAAAATACAAAATTATTTTGCAAAAAACTTTGATAACACCAACAAATTCAACAACAACCTCAACATTCAAAAACACCAATAAATTCAAAAACATCAACATTGAATAACACCAATAAATTCAACAACAAACTCAACAATGAAAAAAACCAACAAATTCATCAACAAACTCAACATTGAAAAAAACCATCAAATTCAACAACAAGCTCAACTTTCAAAAATACAACAAAATTCCAAAAATTACATGGATAACACCAACAAATTCAACAACAACCTCAACATTGGAAAACACCAACAAATTCAACAACAACCTCAACAATTAAAAACAACAAAAAAATCAACAACAACGTCAACATTGAAAAACAGCAACAAATTCAACAACAAGCTCAACATTGAAAAACACCAACAAATTCAACAACAAGCTCAACTTTCAAAAATAAAAAAAACTTTTAAAAATAACATGGATAACACCAACAAATTCAACAACAACCTTTATATTAAAACTCACCAACAAATTTAACAACAACATCAACATTTAAATGAAGAGAAACAGTTCAAACAAAACATTGATAACACCAACAAATTCAACAACAACCTCAACTTTTAAAAGTACAAAACAGTTCAAAAAATAACGTTGATAATACCAACAATTTCAACAACAACCTCAATATTGAAAATCACCAACAAATTCAACAACCTCATCATTGAAAAACAGCAACAAATTCAACCACAACCTCAACATTGAATAACACCTACAAATTCAACAACAATCTCAACATTGAAAAACACCAGAAAATTCAACAACAACCGCAACATTGAAAAATAGCTACAAATTCAACAACAACTTCAACATTGTAAAATACAAAAAAGTTCAAAAAATAAAGTTGATTACACCAACAAATTCAACAACAAACTCAATATTGAAAATCACCATAAATTCAACAACATCAACATTAAAAAACACCAACAAATTCAACAACAACCTCAACATTGAAAAAAACCAACACATTCATCAACAAGCTCAACTTTCAAAAATACAAAAATGTTCAAAAAATAACATGGATAACAGCATCAAATTCAATAACAACCTCAACATTGAAAAGCACCAACAACATTTAACAACAATATCAACAATTAAAAGCTACAAAACTTGAACAAAAACCTCAATATTGAAAATCACCAACAAATTCAACAAAAACCTCAACTTTTAAAAGAGAAAAAGTTCAAAAAAAACATTGATAACACCTACAAATTCAACAACAACCTCAATATTGAAAAACACCAACAAATTCAACAACAACCTCAATATTGAAAGAGACCAACAACTTCAACAACAACCTCAACATTGAAAAAGGCCAACAAATTCAACAACAATCTCAACCTTTAAAAGTACAAAAAAGTTCAAAAAAGAAAATTAATAACACCAAAAAATTCAACAACAACCTCAATATTGAAAATCACCAACAAATTCAACAACCTCAACATTGAAATACACCAACAAATTCAACAACAACCTTAACTTTTAAAAATACAAAAAGTTCAACAAAAGACATTGATATCACCAACAAATTCAACAACAATCTCAACAATGAAAAACAACAACAAATTCAACAACAACCTCAATATTGAAAGACACCAACTAATTCAAAAACAAACTCAATATTGAAAATCATCAACAAATTGAACAACATCAACATTGAAAAACAGCAACAATTTCAACAACAAACTCAACATTGAAAAAGACCAACAAATTCATCAACAAGCTGAACTTTTAAAAGAAGAGACAAAGCTCAAAAAATAACATTGATAACACCAACAAATTCAACAATAACCTCAATATTGAAAGACAGGAACAAATTTAACAACAAACTCAATATTGAAATTCAACAACAAATTCAACAACAACCTCAATATTGAAAGACACCAACAAATTCGAAAACAAACTCAACATTGAAAAACACCAACAAATTCAACAACAATCTCAACATTAAAAAAAACACCAACAACTTCAACAACCTTAATATTGAAAGACACCAACAAATTCAACAACATCCTCAACATTGAAAAACGCCAACAAATTCAACAACAACCTCAACCTTTAAAAGTACAAAAAAGTTCAAAAAAGAACTTTGATAACACCAAAAAATTCAACAACAACCTCAATATTGAAAATCACCAACAAATTCCACAACCTCAACATTAAAAAAAACCAACAAATTCAACAACAACCTTAACTTTTAAAAATACAAAAAAGTTTAACAATAGACATTGATAACACCAACAAACTCAACAAATACGTCAACAATGAAGATCTTAAACAAATCTAACAACAACCTCAATATTGAAAGACACCAACAAATTCAACAACAACCGCAACATTCAAAAATATAAAGAAATTCAACACCAACCTCAACATTGAAAAATACAAAAAAGTTCAAAAAATAACGTTGATAACACCATTAAATTCAACAACAAACTCAATATTGAAAATCACCAACAAATTCAACATCAACATTGAAAAACACCAACAAATTCAAGAACAACCTCAGCTTTGAAAAAAAACAACAAATTCATCAACAAGCTCAATATTGAAAGTCACCAACAAATTCAACAACAACCTCAAAATTGAAAGACACCAACAAATTCAGCAACAACCTCAACATGGAAAAATGCCAACAAATACAACAACAACCTCAATATTGAAAATCACCAACAAATTCAACAATATCAACCTTGAAAAACACCAACAAATTAAAAAACAACTTCAACATTTAAAATCACTAACGAATTCAACAATAAGCTCAGCTTTCAAAAATACAAAAAGTTCAAAAAATAACATAGATAATGCCAACTAATTCAAAAACAATCTTAACATTGAGATACACCAACAAATTTAACAACAACGTCAACAATTACAATCAACAAAAAATTCAGCAAAAACATCAATATTGAAAGTAACCAACAAATTCAACAACAACCTCAACATTAAAAAACACCAACAAATTAAACAAAAACCTCAATATTGAAAGTCACCAACAAATTCAACAACAACCTCAACAATGAAAAACACCAACAAATTCAACAACAACCTCAACATTAAAAAACACCAACAAATTAAACAAAAACCTCAATATTGAAAATCACCAAAAAATTCAGCAACAACCTCAACATTGAAAAATACCAACAAATTCAACAACCTCAACACTGAAAAATACAAAAAAGTCCAAAAAATAACATTGATAACACCAACAAATTCAACAACAACCTCAATATTGAAAATCACCAACAAATTCAACAACAACCTCAACATTGAAAAACACCAAGAAATTCAACATCAACCTCAACATTGAAAAATGCAAAGAACTTCAAAAATAACATGGATAACACCAACAAATTCAAAAAGAACCTCAATATTCAAAATCACCAACAAATTCAACAACAACCACAACATTGAAAAACGCCAACAATTTCAACAACAAACTCAACTTTTAAAAATACAAACAACTTCAACAAAAAAACATTGATAACACCATCAAATTCAACAAAAAACTCAATATTGGAAATCACCAACAAATTGAACAACATCAACATTGCAAAAACCAACAAATTAAACTACAACCTAAACATTGAATAACAACAATAAATTCAACAACAAATACAACATTGAAAAACACCAACATATTCAACAAAAAGCTCAACTTTCAAAAATACAAAAAAGTACAAAAAAGAACATTGATAACACTAAGAAATTCAGCAACAACCTCAACAATGTAAAAGTTCAACAAATTCAACAACCACCTCAACATTGAAAAGCACCAACAAATTCAACAACAAACACAACATTGAAAAAACACCAACTACTTCAACAACCTCAACAATGAAAAACACTAAAAAATTCAACAACAATCGCAACATTGAAAAATACAAAAAAGTTCAAAAAATAACATTGATAACGCCAACAAATTCAAAAACAACTTCAACATTGAAAAACACGAACAAATTTATCAACAACCTCAACAATTAAAAACAACAAAAAATTCAACAAAAACCTCAAAACTGAAAGTCACCAACGAATTCAACAACAACCTCAACATTGAAAAACACCAACAAATTCAACAACAACCTCAACCTTGAAAAGTACAAAAAAGTTCAAAAAAGAACTTTCATAACTCCAAAAAATACTTGGACAACCTCAATATTGAAAATCACCAACAAATTCAATAACCTCAGCATTGAAAAACACCAACAAATTCAACAATAACCTTAACTTTTAAAAATACAAACAATTTCAACAAAATACATTGTTAACTACAACAACTTCAACAACAACCTCAACAATGAATAACTTCAATAAATTCAACAACAACCTCAACTTTTAAAGGAAGAGAAAAAGTTCAAAAAAAAAACATTGATAACACCAACAAATTCAACGACCTCAATATTGAAAGACACCAAAAAAATCAACAGCAACCTCAATATTGAAAATCTCCAAGAAATTCAACAACAACCTCAACAATGAATAACTTCAACAAATTCAACAACAACCTCAACTTTTAAAGGAAGAGAAAAAGTTCAAAAAAAAAACATTGATAACACCAACAAATTCAACGACCTCAATATTGAAAGACACCAAAAAAATCAACAGCAACCTCAATATTGAAAATCTCCAACAAATTCAACAACAACCTCAATATTGAATGACACCAACAAATTCAACGAAAACCTCACCATTGAAAAACACCAACAAATTCAACAACAACCTCAACATTGAAAAACGCCAACAAATTCAACAACAAACTCAACTTTTAAAAATACAAACAACTTCAACAAAAAAAAAATTGATAACACCAACAAATTCAACAAAAAACTCAATATTGGAAAGCACCAACAATTCCACAACATCAACATTGCAAATAACCAACAAATTAAACAACAACCTCAACATTGAATAACAAAAATAAATTCAACAACAAACACAACATTGAAAAACACCAACATATTCAACAACAAGCTCAACTCTCAAAAATACATAAAAGTTCAAAAAAGAACATTGATAACGCCAACAAATTCAAAAACAACTTCAACATTGAAAAACACCAACAAATTTATCAACAACCTCAACAATTAAAAACAACAAAAAATTCAACAAAAACCTCAATATTGAAAATCACCAACAAATTCAACAACAACCTCAAATTTTAAAAGAAGGGAAAAAGTTCAAAAAAAAATGATAACACCAACAAATTCAACGATTTCAATATTGAAAGACACCAACAAATTCAACAGCAACCTCAATATTGAAAGACACCAAAAAATTCAACAACAACCTGAATATTGAATGACACCAACAACATCAACAACAAGCTCAACACTAAAAAACGCAAACAAATTCAACAACAATCTCAACCTTTAAAAGTACTAAAAAGTTCAAAAAAGAACTCTAATAACACCAAAAAATTCAACAACAACCTCAATATTGAAAATCACCAACAAATTCAACAAACACAACATTGAAAAACACCAACAAATTCAAGAAGAACCTTAACTTTTAAAAATACAAACAAGTTCAACAAAAGACATTGATAACACCAGCAAATTCAACAAACAACCTCAACAATGCAAAACACCAACACATTTAACAACAACCTCAACATTGAAAAACACCAACAAATTCAACAACAACATCTACATTGAAATAACACCAACAACTTCAACAACCTCAACAATTAAAAACACCAAAAAATTCAACAACAACCGCAACATTGAAAAAAACAAAGAAGTTCAAAAAATAACATTGATAACGCCAACAAATTCAACAACAAACTCAACGTTGAAAATCACAAACAAATTCAACAATATCAACATGAAAAACACCAACAAATTCAACAACAACCTCAACATTGAAAAACACCAACAAATTTATAAACAACCTCAACAATTAAAAACAACAAAAAATTCAACAAAAACCTCAATATTGAAAGTCACCAACAAATTTAAGAACAACATCAACATTGAAAAACGCCAACAAATTCAACAACAATCTCAACCTTTAAAAGTACAAAAAAGTTCAAAAAAGAACTTTGATAACACCGAAAAATTCAACAACAACCTCAATATTGAAAATCACCAACAAATTCAATAACCTCAGATTTGAAAAACACCAACAAATTCAACAATAACGTTAACATTTAAAACTACAAACAAGTTCAACAAAAGACATTGATAACAACAACAAATTCAACAACAACCTCAACAATGAATAACGCCAACAAATTCAACGACAAACTCAACTTTTAAAGGAAGAGAAAAAGTTTAAATAATCATTGACAACACCAACAAATTCAACGACCTCAATATTGAAAGACACAAAAAAATTCAACAGCAACCTCAATATTGAAAGTCTCCAACAAATTCAACAACAACCTCAATACTGAATGACACCAACAACTTCAACAACAACCTCAGCATTGAAAAACGCCAACAAATTCAACAACAATCTCAACTTTTAAAAATACAAACAACTTCAATAAAAAAACATTGATAACACCAACAAATTCAACAAAAAACTCAATATTGGAAATCACCAACAAATTCAACAACATCAACATTGCAAAAAACCAACAAATTAAACAACAACCTCAACATTGAATAACAAAAATAAATTCAAGAACAAACACAACATTGAAAAACACCAACATATTCAACAACAAGCTCAACTTTCAAAAATACAAAAAAGTTCAAAAAATAACATTGATAACGCCAACAAATTCAAAAACAACTTCAACACTGAAAAACACCAACAAATTTATCAACAACCTCAACAATTAAAAACAACAAAAAATTCAACAAAAACCTCAATATTGAAAATCACCAACAAATTCAACAACAACCTCATCTTTTAAAAGAGAAAAAGTTCAAAAAAAAATTGATAACACCAACAAATTCAACGACCTCAATACTGAAAGACACCAACAAATTCAACAGCAACCTCAATATTGAAAGTCACCAAGAAATTCAACAACAACCTCAACATTGAATAACACCCACCACTTCAACAACATCAAGAATGAAAAACAGCAAAATATTCAACAACAACCTCAACATTGAAAAATACAATAAAGTTCAAAAAAATAACATTAATAACACCGACAAATTCAAAAACAATCTCAATGTTGAAAATCAACAACAAATTCAACAAAATCAACGTTGAAAAACACCAACAAATTCAACAAGAACCTCAACATTGAAAAGCACCAATAAATTCAACAACAACATCAACATTTAAAAACACCAGCAAATTCAACAAGTGCAACGTTGAAAAAAACCTACAAATTCAACAACAACCTCAACTTTCAAAACTATAATAAATGTTCAAAAAATAACATTGATAACAGCAACAAATTCAACAACAACCTCAACATTCAAAAACACCAGCAACTTCAACTACGACCTCAACAATGAAAAACACCAACAAATTCAACAACAACCTCAACATTCAAAAATACCAACAAATTCAACAACAACCTCAACAATGAATAACACCAATAAATTCAACAACGTCAACATTGAATAACTCCAATAAATTCAACCAGAACCTCAAAATTGAAAAATACAAAAAAGATCAAAAAATAACATTGATAACACTAACAAATTAAACAACAACCTCAACATTGAAAAATACAAAAAAGTCCAAAAAATAACATTGATAGCACCAACAAATTCAACAACAACCACAATATTGGAAATCACAAACAAATTCAACAACAACCTCAACATTGAAAAACACCTGCAAATTCAACATCAATCTCAATATTGAAATCACCAACAAATTCAAGAACAACCTCAAAATTGAAAAACGCCAACCAATTCAACAACAAACACAGCTTCTTAAATTACAAAAAGCTTCAACAAAAGAAGATTGATAACAGCAACAAATTTAACAAAATCTCAATATTGGAAATCACCAACAAATTCAACAACATCAACATTGCAAAAAATCAACAAATTCAACAACAACTTCAACATTGAAAATCAACAATAAATTCAACAACAACCACAACAATGAAAAACAACAACATATTCAACAAGAAGCTCCACTTTCAAAAATACAAAAAAGATCAAAAAAGAACGTAGATAACATCAACAAATTCAACAACAACCTTAACATTGAAAATCACCAACAAATTCAACAACAACCTCAATATTGAAAGACACCAACAAATTCAACAACAACCTCAACAATGAAGAACACCAAAAAATTCAACAACAAACTCAACATTGAAAAATACAAAAAAGTTCAAAAAATAACATTAATAATACCAACAAATTCAACAACAAACTCAATATTGAAAATCACCAACAAATTCAACAAAATCAACATTGAAAAACACCAAAAAATTCAACAACAACCTCAACATTGAAAAACACCAATAAATTCAACAACAACCTCAGCATTGAAAAACACCAGCAAATTCAACAACAACCTCAACATTGAAAAACACCAACAATTTCAACAACAACCTAAACTTTCATAACTATAATAAATATTCAAAAAATAACATTGATAACAGCAACAAATTCAACAAAAACCGCAACATTGAAAAACACCAACAACTTCATCCAAAACCTCAACAATGAAAAACACCAACAAATTCAACCAGAACCTCAAAATTGGAAAATACAAAAAAGTACAAAAAATAACATTGATAACAGCAACAACTTCCACTACAACCTCAACATTGAAAAATAAGAACAAATTCAACAACCTCAACATTGAAAAATACAAAAAGTCCAAAAAATAACATTGATAACACCAACAAATTCAACAACAACCTCAACATTGAAAAACACCAACAAATTCAACAACAACCTCAACATTGAAAAACACCAATAATTTCAACATCAACCTCAACATTGAAAAACAAGCAAATTCAAAAACAACCTCAACTTTCAAATCTATAATAAATGTTCAAAAAATAACTTTGATAACAGCTACAAATTCAACAAAAACCACAACATTGAAAAACACCAACAACTTCATCTAAAACATCAACAATGAAAAACAACAAGAAATTCAACAACAACCTCAACATTCAAAAACACCAACAAATTCAACCAGAACCTCAAAACTGAAAAATACAAAAAAGTTCAAAAAATAACGTTGATAATAGCAACAAATTCAAAAAGAAACTCAACATTGAAAAATAAGAACAAATTCAACAACCTCAACATTGAAAAATACAAAAAAATCCAAAAAATAACATTGATAACACCAACAATTTCAACAAAAAACTCAATATTGGAAATAACCAACAAATTCAACATCAACCTCAACATTGCATAATGCGAAGAAGTTCATAAAATAACAATGATAACACCAACAAATTCAACAATAACCTCAATATTGAAAATCACCAACAAATTCAACAACAACCTCAATATTGAAAAACGCCACCCAATTCAACAACAAACTAAGCTTTTAAAAATACAAACAACTTCAACAATAAAAGATTGATAACACCAACAAATTCTACAACAAACTCAATATTGAAAATTACCAACATATTCAACAACATCAACAGTGCAAAAAACCAACAAAATCAACAAGAATCTCAACATTGAAAATCACCCATAAATTCAACAACCACAACATTGAAAAACACCTACAAATTCAACAACAAGCTCAACTTTCAAAAATAAAAAAAGTTTAAAATAGAACATTGATAACACCAACAAATTCATAAACAACCTCAATATTGAAAGTAACCAACAAATTCAACATCAACCTCAATATTGAAATCACCAACAAATTCAACAACAACCTCAAACATGAAAAATGCCAACCAATTCAACAACAAACTTAACTTTTGAAAATACAAACAACTTCAACAAAAAAAGATTGATAACAGCAAAAAATTTAACAAAATCTCAATGTTGAAAATCACCAACAAATTCAACAACATCAACATTGCAAAAAATCTACTACTTCAACAACAACCACAACAATGAAAAACACCAACGTATTCAACAAGAAGCGCAACTTTCAAAAATACAAAAAAGATCAAAAAATAACATTGATAACACCAACAAATTCAATAAGAACCTCATTATTCAATGTCACCAGCAAATTCAACAACAACCTTAACATTGAAAAACACCAACAAATTCAACCACAACCTCAATATTGAAAGACACCAACAAATTCAACAACAACCTCAACATTGAAAAAATCCAATAAATTCAACAACAACCTCAACTTTCAAAAATATAATAAATGTTCATAAAATAACATTGATAACAGCAACAAATTCAACAAAAACCTCAACATTGAAAAGCACCAACAACTTCATCCAAAACCTCAACAATGATAAACAACAACAAATTCAACAACAACCTCAACATTCATAAACATCAATAGCTTCAACTACAACCTCAACAATGAAAAACAACAACAAATTCAACAACAACCTCAACATTCAAAAATACCAACAAATTCAACAACAACCTGAACAATGAATAACACAAATAAATTCAACAACGTCAACATTGAAAAACAACAACAAATTGAAACAGAACCACAAAATTGAAAAATACAAAAAAGTACAATAAATAACATTGATAACAGCAACAAATTCCACAACAACATCAACATTGAAAAATAAGAACAAATTCAACAACCTCAACATTGAAAAATACAAAAAAGTTCAAAAAATAACATTGACAACACCAACAAAATCAACAACAACCACAATATTGGAAATCACCAACAAATTCAACAACAACCTCAACATTGAAAAACGCCACCCAATTCAACAACAAACTAAGCTTTTAAAAATACAAACAACTTCAACAAAAAAAGATTGATAACACCAACAAATTCTACAACAAAATCAATATTGAAAATTACCAACATATTCAACATCATCAACAGTGCAACAAACCAGCAAAATCAACAAGAATCTCAACATTGAAAATCACCAATAAATTCAACAACAACCACAACATTGAAAAACACCAACAAATTCAACAACAAGCTCAACTTTCAAAAATAAAAAAAGTTTAAAATAGAACATTGATAACACCAACAAATTCAAAACCAACCTCAATATTGAAAGTAACCAACAAATTCAACATTAACCTCAATATTGAAAAACACCAACAAATTCAACAACAACCTCAATATTGAAATACACCAACTAATTCATCAAACAACCTCAACAAAGAAAAACAACAACAAATTCAACAACAACTGCAAAATTTAAAAATAACAACAAATTCAACAACTACCTCAACATTGAAAAATAGAAAAAAATTCAAAAAATAACGTTGATAATATCAACAAATTCAAAAACAAACTCAACATTGAAAATCACCGACAAATTCAAAAACAACCTCAACATTGAAAAACGCCACCAAATTCAACAACAAACTCAACATTTAAAAATACAAACAACTTCAACAAAAAAACATTGATAACACCAACAAATTCAACAAGAAACTCAATATTGGAAATCACCAACAAATTCAACAACATCAACATTGCAATAAACCACCAAATTCAACAACAACCACAACATTGATAAACACCAACATATTCAACAACATGCTCAACTTTCAAAAATACAAAAAAGTTCAAAAAATAACATTAATAACACCAACAAATTCAACAAATCAACATTGAAAAACACCATCAAATTCAACAACAATCTCAACATTGAAAAATAACAATAGATTCAACAATAACCTCAACATTGAAAAACATCAATACATTCAACAACAACCACAACATTGAAAAACAGCAACAAATTCAACTAAAACTTTTAAAAATACAAAAAAGTTCAAAAAAGAACATTGATAACAACAACAAATTCAATAACAACCTTAATATTCAATGTCACCAACAAATTCAACACCAACTTAACATTGAAAAACACCAACAAATTCAACAACAACCTCAATATTGAAAGGCACCAACAAATTCAACAACAACCTCAACATTGAAAAATACAAAAAAGTTCAAAAAATAACATTAATAACACCAACAAATTCAACAACAAACTCAATATCGAAAATCACCAACAACTTCAACAAAATCAACATTGAAAAACACCAACAAATTCAACAACAACCTCAACATTGAAAAGCACCAATAAATTCAACAACAAACTCAACATTGAAAGACACCAGCAGATTCAACAACAACCTCAACTTTCAAAACTATAATAAATGTTCAAAGAATAACATTGATAACACCAACAAATTCAACAACAACCTCAACATTGAAAAACACCTACAAATTCAACATCAACCTCAACATTGCATAATGCGAAGAAGTTCATAAAATAACAATGATAACACCAACAAATTCAACAATAACCTCAATATTGAAAATCACCAACAAATTCAACAACAACCTCAATATTGAAAAACGCCACCCAATTCAACAACAAACTAAGCTTTTAAAAATACAAACAACTTCAACAATAAAAGATTGATAACACCAACAAATTCTACAACAAACTCAATATTGAAAATTACCAACATATTCAACAACATCAACAGTGCAAAAAACCAACAAAATCAACAAGAATCTCAACATTGAAAATCACCCATAAATTCAACAACCACAACATTGAAAAACACCTACAAATTCAACAACAAGCTCAACTTTCAAAAATAAAAAAAGTTTAAAATAGAACATTGATAACACCAACAAATTCATAAACAACCTCAATATTGAAAGTAACCAACAAATTCAACATCAACCTCAATATTGAAATCACCAACAAATTCAACAACAACCTCAAACATGAAAAATGCCAACCAATTCAACAACAAACTTAACTTTTGAAAATACAAACAACTTCAACAAAAAAAGATTGATAACAGCAAAAAATTTAACAAAATCTCAATGTTGAAAATCACCAACAAATTCAACAACATCAACATTGCAAAAAATCTACTACTTCAACAACAACCACAACAATGAAAAACACCAACGTATTCAACAAGAAGCGCAACTTTCAAAAATACAAAAAAGATCAAAAAATAACATTGATAACACCAACAAATTCAATAAGAACCTCATTATTCAATGTCACCAGCAAATTCAACAACAACCTTAACATTGAAAAACACCAACAAATTCAACCACAACCTCAATATTGAAAGACACCAACAAATTCAACAACAACCTCAACATTGAAAAAATCCAATAAATTCAACAACAACCTCAACTTTCAAAAATATAATAAATGTTCATAAAATAACATTGATAACAGCAACAAATTCAACAAAAACCTCAACATTGAAAAGCACCAACAACTTCATCCAAAACCTCAACAATGATAAACAACAACAAATTCAACAACAACCTCAACATTCAAAAATACCAACAAATTCAACGAGAACCTCAACTTTCAAAACTATAATAAATGTTCAAAAAATAACATGGATAAAAGCAAAAAATTCAACAACAACCTCAACATTCATAAACATCAACAGCTTCAACTACAACCTCAACAATGAAAAACAACAACAAATTCAACAACAACCTCAACATTCAAAAATACCAACAAATTCAACAACAACCTGAACAATGAATAACACAAATAAATTCAACAACGTCAACATTGAAAAACAACAACAAATTGAAACAGAACCACAAAATTGAAAAATACAAAAAAGTACAATAAATAACATTGATAACAGCAACAAATTCCACAACAACATCAACATTGAAAAATAAGAACAAATTCAACAACCTCAACATTGAAAAATACAAAAAAGTTCAAAAAATAACATTGACAACACCAACAAAATCAACAACAACCACAATATTGGAAATCACCAACAAATTCAACAACAACCTCAACATTGAAAAACGCCACCCAATTCAACAACAAACTAAGCTTTTAAAAATACAAACAACTTCAACAAAAAAAGATTGATAACACCAACAAATTCTACAACAAAATCAATATTGAAAATTACCAACATATTCAACATCATCAACAGTGCAACAAACCAGCAAAATCAACAAGAATCTCAACATTGAAAATCACCAATAAATTCAACAACAACCACAACATTGAAAAACACCAACAAATTCAACAACAAGCTCAACTTTCAAAAATAAAAAAAGTTTAAAATAGAACATTGATAACACCAACAAATTCAAAACCAACCTCAATATTGAAAGTAACCAACAAATTCAACATTAACCTCAATATTGAAAAACACCAACAAATTCAACAACAACCTCAATATTGAAATACACCAACTAATTCATCAAACAACCTCAACAAAGAAAAACAACAACAAATTCAACAACAACTGCAAAATTTAAAAATAACAACAAATTCAACAACTACCTCAACATTGAAAAATAGAAAAAAATTCAAAAAATAACGTTGATAATATCAACAAATTCAAAAACAAACTCAACATTGAAAATCACCGACAAATTCAAAAACAACCTCAACATTGAAAAACGCCACCAAATTCAACAACAAACTCAACATTTAAAAATACAAACAACTTCAACAAAAAAACATTGATAACACCAACAAATTCAACAAGAAACTCAATATTGGAAATCACCAACAAATTCAACAACATCAACATTGCAATAAACCACCAAATTCAACAACAACCACAACATTGATAAACACCAACATATTCAACAACATGCTCAACTTTCAAAAATACAAAAAAGTTCAAAAAATAACATTAATAACACCAACAAATTCAACAAATCAACATTGAAAAACACCATCAAATTCAACAACAATCTCAACATTGAAAAATAACAATAGATTCAACAATAACCTCAACATTGAAAAACATCAATACATTCAACAACAACCACAACATTGAAAAACAGCAACAAATTCAACTAAAACTTTTAAAAATACAAAAAAGTTCAAAAAAGAACATTGATAACAACAACAAATTCAATAACAACCTTAATATTCAATGTCACCAACAAATTCAACACCAACTTAACATTGAAAAACAC
This sequence comes from Cetorhinus maximus, assembly GCF_964194155.1. Classification (NCBI taxonomy): domain Eukaryota; kingdom Metazoa; phylum Chordata; class Chondrichthyes; order Lamniformes; family Cetorhinidae; genus Cetorhinus; species Cetorhinus maximus. Next base: position 298,921 of record NW_027596148.1, read on the forward strand.
CAACAAATTCAACAACAACCTCAATATTGAAAGGCACCAACAAATTCAACAACAACCTCAACATTGAAAAATACAAAAAAGTTCAAAAAATAACATTAATAACACCAACAAATTCAACAACAAACTCAATATCGAAAATCACCAACAACTTCAACAAAATCAACATTGAAAAACACCAACAAATTCAACAACAACCTCAACATTGAAAAGCACCAATAAATTCAACAACAAACTCAACATTGAAAGACACCAGCAGATTCAACAACAACCTCAACTTTCAAAACTATAATAAATGTTCAAAGAATAACATTGATAACAGCAACAAATTCAACTACAACCTCAACATTGAAAAACACCAACAAATTCAACAACAATATCAACATTCAAAATTACAAACAAATTCAACAACAACCTCAACAATGAATAACACCAATAAATTCAACAACGTCAACATTGAAAAACACCAACAAATTTAACAAGAACCTCAAAATTGAAAAATACAAAAAAGTTCAAAAAATAACGTTGATAATATAAACAAATTCAAAAACAAACTCAATATTGAAAATCACCGACAAATTCAAAAACAACCTCAACATTGAAAAACGCCACCAAATTCAACAACAAACTCAACATTTAAAAATACAAACAACCTCAACAAAAAAACATTGATAACACCAACAAATTCAACAAGGAACTCAATATTGAAATCACCACCAAATTCAACAACAACCACAACATTGAAAAACACCAAGGTATTCAACAACATGCTCAACTTTCAAAAATACAAATAAGTTCAAAAAATAACATTAATAACACCAACAAACTCCATGTTGAAAATCACCAACAAATTCAACAAAATCAACATTGAAAAACACCATCAAATTCAACAACAACCACAACATTGATAAACACCAACATATTCAACAACATGCTCAACTTTCAAAAATACAAAAAAGTTCAAAAAATAACATTAATAACACCAACAAATTCAACAAGGAACTCAATATTGAAAATCACGAACAAATTCAACAAAATCAACATTGAAAAACACCATCAAAATCAACAACAATCTTAACATTGAAATATAACAATAGATTCAACAACAACCTCAACATTGAAAAACACCAATAAATTCAACAACAACCTCAACATTGAAAAACAGCAACAAATTCAACTACAACTTTGAAAAATACAAAAAAGTTCAAAAAAGAACATTGATAACACCAACAAATTCAGTAACAACATTAATATTCAATGTCACCAACAAATTCAACACCAACTCAACATTGAAAAACACCAACAAATTCAACAACAACCTCAACATTGAAAGGCACCAGCAAATTCAACAACAACCTCAACATTGAAAAATACAAAAAAGTTCAAAAAATAACATTAATCACACCAACAAATTCAACAACAAACTCAATATCGAAAATCACCAACAACTTCAACAAAATCAACATTGAAAAACACCAACAAATTCAACTACAACCTCAACATTGAAAAGCACCAATAAATTCAACAACAAACTCAACATTGAAAGACACCAGCAGATTCAACAACAACCTCAACTTTCAAAACTATAATAAATGTTCAAAGAATAACATTGATAACAGCAACAAATTCAACTACAACCTCAACATTGAAAAACACCAACAAATTCAACAACAATATCAACATTCAAAATTACAAACAAATTCAACAACAACCTCAACAATGAATAACACCAATAAATTCAACAACGTCAACATTGAAAAACACCAACAAATTTAACAAGAACCTCAAAATTGAAAAATACAAAAAAGTTCAAAAAATAACGTTGATAATATAAACAAATTCAAAAACAAACTCAATATTGAAAATCACCGACAAATTCAAAAACAACCTCAACATTGAAAAACGCCACCAAATTCAACAACAAACTCAACATTTAAAAATACAAACAACCTCAACAAAAAAACATTGATAACACCAACAAATTCAACAAGGAACTCAATATTGGAAATCACCACCAAATTCAACAACAACCACAACATTGAAAAACGCCAACAAATTCAACAACATGCTCAACTTTCAAAAATACAAAAAAGTTCAAAAAATAACATTAATAACACCAACAAACTCCATGTTGAAAATCACCAACAAATTCAACAAAATCAACATTGAAAAACACCATCAAATTCAACAACAACCTCAACATTGAAATATAACAATAGATTCAACAACAACCTCAACATTGAAAAACACCAATAAATTCAACAACAACCTCAACATTGAAAAACAGCAACAAATTCAACTACAACTTTGAAAAGTACAAAAAAGTTCAAAAAAGAACATTGATAACACCAACAAATTCAGTAACAACATTAATATTCAATGTCACCAACAAATTCAACACCAACTCAACATTGAAAAACACAAACAAATTCAACAACAACCTCAACATTGAAAGGCACCAACAAATTCAACAACAATCTCAACATTGAAAAATACAAATAAGTTCAAAAAATAACATTAATAACACCAACAAATTCAACAACAAACTCAATATCGAAAATCACCAACAACTTCAACAAAATCAACATTGAAAAACACCAACAAATTCAACAACAACCTCAACATTGAAAAGCACCAATAAATTCAACAACAACCTCAACATTGAAAGACACCAGCAGATTCAACAACAACCTCAACTTTCAAAACTATAATAAATGTTCAAAGAATAACATTGATAACAGCAACAATTTCAACAACAACCTCAACATTGAAAAACACCAACAAATTCAACAACAATATCAACATTCAAAATTACTAACAAATTCAACAACAACCTCAACAATGAATAACACCAATAAATTCAACAACGTCAACATTGAAAAACACCAACAAATTTAACCAGAACCACAAAATTGAAAAATACAAAAAAGTTCAAAAAATAACATTGATAACAGCAACAAATTCAACAACAACCTCAATATTGAAAAATAAGAACAAATTCAACAACCTCAACATTGGAAAATAAGAACAAATTCAACAACCTCAACATTGAAAAATACAAAAAAGTCCAAAAAATAACATTGATAACACCAACAAATTCAACATCAACCTCAATATTGAAATCACCAACAAATTCAACAACAACCTCAAAATTGAAAAATGCCAACCAATTCAACAACAAACTCAGCTTTTAAAAATACAAACAACTTCAACAAAAAAAGATTGATAACAGCAACAAATTTAACAAAATCTCAATGTTGAAAATCACCAACAAATTCAACAATATCAACATTGCAAAAAATCTACTAATTCAACAACAACCACAACACTGAAAAACACCAACATATTCATCAAGAAGCTCAACTTTCAAAAAATACAAAGAAGATCAAAAACTAACATTGATAACACCAACAAATTCAACAAGAACCATATTATTCAATGTCACCAGCAAATTCAACAACAACCTCAACATTGAAAAACACCAACAAATTCAACAACAACCTCAATATTGAAAGACACCAACAAATTCAACAACAACCTCAACATTGAAAAACACCAACTACTTCAACAACCAGAACAATGAAAAACACCAAAAAATTCAACAACAACCTCAACATTGAAAAATACAAAAAAGTTCAAAAAATAACACTAATAACACCAACAAATTCAACAACAAACTCAATATTGAAAATCACCAGCAAATTCAACAAAATCAGCTTTGAAAAAGACCAACAAATTCAACAACAACCTCAACATTGAAAAACACCAACTACTTCAACAACCTGAACAATGAAAAACACCAAAAAATTCAACATTGCAAAAAATCTACTAATTCAACAACAACCACAACACTGAAAAACACCAACGTATTCAACAAGAAGCTCAACTTTCAAAAATACAAAAAAGATCAAAAAATAACATTGATAACACCAACAAATTCAACAAGAACCTTATTATTCAATGTCACCAGCAAATTCAACAACAACCTCAACATTGAAAAACACCAACAAACTCAACAACAACCTCAATATTGAAAGACACCAACAAATTCAACAACAACCTCAATATTGAAAAACATCAACTATTTCAACAACCTGAACAATGAAAAACACCAAAAAATTCAACAACAACCTCAACATTGAAAAATACAAAAAAGTTCAAAAAATAACACTAATAACACCAACAAATTCAACAACAAACTCAATATTGAAAATCACCAGCAAATTCAACAAAATCAGCATTGAAAAAGACCAACAAATTCAACAACAACCTCAACATTGAAAAACACCAATAAATTCAACAACAACCTCAACATTGAAAAAATCCAATAAATTCAACAACAACCTCAACTTTCAAAAATATAATAAATGTTCATAAAATAACATTGATAACAGCAACAAATTCAACAAAAGCCTCAACATTGAAAAGCACCAACAACTTCATCCTAAACCTCAACAATGATAAACAACAACAAATTCAACAACAACCTCAACATTCAAAAATACCAACAAATTTAACGGGAACCTCAACTTTCAAAACTATAATAAATGTTCATAAAATAACATGGATAAAAGCAAAAAATTCAACACCAACCTCAACATTCATAAACATCAACAGCTTCAACTACAACCTCAACAATGAAAAACAACAACAAATTCAACAACAACCTCAACATTCAAAAATACCAACAAATTCAACAACAACCTGAACAATGAATAACACAAATAAATTCAACAACGTCAACATTGAAAAACAACAACAAATTGAAACAGAACCACAAAATTGAAAAATACAAAAAGTACAATAAATAACATTGATAACAGCAACAAATTCCACAACAACATCAACATTGAAAAATAAGAACAAATTCAACAACCTCAACATTGAAAAATACAAAAAAGTCCAAAAAATAACATTGATAACACCAACAAATTCAACAACATCCACAATATTGGAAATCACAAACAAATGCAACAACAACCTCAACATTGAAAATCACCAACAAATTCAACAACAACCTCAACATTGAAAAACGCCACCCAATTCAACAACATGCTCAACTTTCAAAAATACAAAAAAGTTCAAAAAATAACATTAATAACACCAACAAACTCCATGTTGAAAATCACCAACAAATTCAACAAAATCAACATTGAAAAACACCATCAAATTCAACAACAACCTCAACATTGAAATATAACAATAGATTCAACAACAACCTCAACATTGAAAAACACCAATAAATTCAACAACAACCTCAACATTGAAAAACAGCAACAAATTCAACTACAACTTTGAAAAGTACAAAAAAGTTCAAAAAAGAACATTGATAACACCAACAAATTCAGTAACAACATTAATATTCAATGTCACCAACAAATTCAACACCAACTCAACATTGAAAAACACAAACAAATTCAACAACAACCTCAACATTGAAAGGCACCAACAAATTCAACAACAATCTCAACATTGAAAAATACAAATAAGTTCAAAAAATAACATTAATAACACCAACAAATTCAACAACAAACTCAATATCGAAAATCACCAACAACTTCAACAAAATCAACATTGAAAAACACCAACAAATTCAACAACAACCTCAACATTGAAAAGCACCAATAAATTCAACAACAACCTCAACATTGAAAGACACCAGCAGATTCAACAACAACCTCAACTTTCAAAACTATAATAAATGTTCAAAGAATAACATTGATAACAGCAACAATTTCAACAACAACCTCAACATTGAAAAACACCAACAAATTCAACAACAATATCAACATTCAAAATTACTAACAAATTCAACAACAACCTCAACAATGAATAACACCAATAAATTCAACAACGTCAACATTGAAAAACACCAACAAATTTAACCAGAACCACAAAATTGAAAAATACAAAAAAGTTCAAAAAATAACATTGATAACAGCAACAAATTCAACAACAACCTCAATATTGAAAAATAAGAACAAATTCAACAACCTCAACATTGGAAAATAAGAACAAATTCAACAACCTCAACATTGAAAAATACAAAAAAGTCCAAAAAATAACATTGATAACACCAACAAATTCAACATCAACCTCAATATTGAAATCACCAACAAATTCAACAACAACCTCAAAATTGAAAAATGCCAACCAATTCAACAACAAACTCAGCTTTTAAAAATACAAACAACTTCAACAAAAAAAGATTGATAACAGCAACAAATTTAACAAAATCTCAATGTTGAAAATCACCAACAAATTCAACAATATCAACATTGCAAAAAATCTACTAATTCAACAACAACCACAACACTGAAAAACACCAACATATTCATCAAGAAGCTCAACTTTCAAAAAATACAAAGAAGATCAAAAACTAACATTGATAACACCAACAAATTCAACAAGAACCATATTATTCAATGTCACCAGCAAATTCAACAACAACCTCAACATTGAAAAACACCAACAAATTCAACAACAACCTCAATATTGAAAGACACCAACAAATTCAACAACAACCTCAACATTGAAAAACACCAACTACTTCAACAACCAGAACAATGAAAAACACCAAAAAATTCAACAACAACCTCAACATTGAAAAATACAAAAAAGTTCAAAAAATAACACTAATAACACCAACAAATTCAACAACAAACTCAATATTGAAAATCACCAGCAAATTCAACAAAATCAGCTTTGAAAAAGACCAACAAATTCAACAACAACCTCAACATTGAAAAACACCAACTACTTCAACAACCTGAACAATGAAAAACACCAAAAAATTCAACATTGCAAAAAATCTACTAATTCAACAACAACCACAACACTGAAAAACACCAACGTATTCAACAAGAAGCTCAACTTTCAAAAATACAAAAAAGATCAAAAAATAACATTGATAACACCAACAAATTCAACAAGAACCTTATTATTCAATGTCACCAGCAAATTCAACAACAACCTCAACATTGAAAAACACCAACAAACTCAACAACAACCTCAATATTGAAAGACACCAACAAATTCAACAACAACCTCAATATTGAAAAACATCAACTATTTCAACAACCTGAACAATGAAAAACACCAAAAAATTCAACAACAACCTCAACATTGAAAAATACAAAAAAGTTCAAAAAATAACACTAATAACACCAACAAATTCAACAACAAACTCAATATTGAAAATCACCAGCAAATTCAACAAAATCAGCATTGAAAAAGACCAACAAATTCAACAACAACCTCAACATTGAAAAGCACCAATAAATTCAACAACAAACTCAACATTGAAAGACACCAGCAGATTCAACAACAACCTCAACTTTCAAAACTATAATAAATGTTCAAAGAATAACATTGATAACAGCAACAAATTCAACTACAACCTCAACATTGAAAAACACCAACAAATTCAACAACAATATCAACATTCAAAATTACAAACAAATTCAACAACAACCTCAACAATGAATAACACCAATAAATTCAACAACGTCAACATTGAAAAACACCAACAAATTTAACAAGAACCTCAAAATTGAAAAATACAAAAAAGTTCAAAAAATAACGTTGATAATATAAACAAATTCAAAAACAAACTCAATATTGAAAATCACCGACAAATTCAAAAACAACCTCAACATTGAAAAACGCCACCAAATTCAACAACAAACTCAACATTTAAAAATACAAACAACCTCAACAAAAAAACATTGATAACACCAACAAATTCAACAAGGAACTCAATATTGAAATCACCACCAAATTCAACAACAACCACAACATTGAAAAACACCAAGGTATTCAACAACATGCTCAACTTTCAAAAATACAAATAAGTTCAAAAAATAACATTAATAACACCAACAAACTCCATGTTGAAAATCACCAACAAATTCAACAAAATCAACATTGAAAAACACCATCAAATTCAACAACAACCACAACATTGATAAACACCAACATATTCAACAACATGCTCAACTTTCAAAAATACAAAAAAGTTCAAAAAATAACAGTAATAACACCAACAAATTCAACAAGGAACTCAATATTGAAAATCACGAACAAATTCAACAAAATCAACATTGAAAAACACCATCAAAATCAACAACAATCTTAACATTGAAATATAACAATAGATTCAACAACAACCTCAACATTGAAAAACACCAATAAATTCAACAACAACCTCAACATTGAAAAACAGCAACAAATTCAACTACAACTTTGAAAAATACAAAAAAGTTCAAAAAAGAACATTGATAACACCAACAAATTCAGTAACAACATTAATATTCAATGTCACCAACAAATTCAACACCAACTCAACATTGAAAAACACCAACAAATTCAACAACAACCTCAACATTGAAAGGCACCAGCAAATTCAACAACAACCTCAACATTGAAAAATACAAAAAAGTTCAAAAAATAACATTAATCACACCAACAAATTCAACAACAAACTCAATATCGAAAATCACCAACAACTTCAACAAAATCAACATTGAAAAACACCAACAAATTCAACTACAACCTCAACATTGAAAAGCACCAATAAATTCAACAACAAACTCAACATTGAAAGACACCAGCAGATTCAACAACAACCTCAACTTTCAAAACTATAATAAATGTTCAAAGAATAACATTGATAACAGCAACAAATTCAACTACAACCTCAACATTGAAAAACACCAACAAATTCAACAACAATATCAACATTCAAAATTACAAACAAATTCAACAACAACCTCAACAATGAATAACACCAATAAATTCAACAACGTCAACATTGAAAAACACCAACAAATTTAACAAGAACCTCAAAATTGAAAAATACAAAAAAGTTCAAAAAATAACGTTGATAATATAAACAAATTCAAAAACAAACTCAATATTGAAAATCACCGACAAATTCAAAAACAACCTCAACATTGAAAAACGCCACCAAATTCAACAACAAACTCAACATTTAAAAATACAAACAACCTCAACAAAAAAACATTGATAACACCAACAAATTCAACAAGGAACTCAATATTGGAAATCACCACCAAATTCAACAACAACCACAACATTGAAAAACGCCAACAAATTCAACAACATGCTCAACTTTCAAAAATACAAAAAAGTTCAAAAAATAACATTAATAACACCAACAAACTCCATGTTGAAAATCACCAACAAATTCAACAAAATCAACATTGAAAAACACCATCAAATTCAACAACAACCTCAACATTGAAATATAACAATAGATTCAACAACAACCTCAACATTGAAAAACACCAATAAATTCAACAACAACCTCAACATTGAAAAACAGCAACAAATTCAACTACAACTTTGAAAAGTACAAAAAAGTTCAAAAAAGAACATTGATAACACCAACAAATTCAGTAACAACATTAATATTCAATGTCACCAACAAATTCAACACCAACTCAACATTGAAAAACACAAACAAATTCAACAACAACCTCAACATTGAAAGGCACCAACAAATTCAACAACAATCTCAACATTGAAAAATACAAATAAGTTCAAAAAATAACATTAATAACACCAACAAATTCAACAACAAACTCAATATCGAAAATCACCAACAACTTCAACAAAATCAACATTGAAAAACACCAACAAATTCAACAACAACCTCAACATTGAAAAGCACCAATAAATTCAACAACAACCTCAACATTGAAAGACACCAGCAGATTCAACAACAACCTCAACTTTCAAAACTATAATAAATGTTCAAAGAATAACATTGATAACAGCAACAATTTCAACAACAACCTCAACATTGAAAAACACCAACAAATTCAACAACAATATCAACATTCAAAATTACTAACAAATTCAACAACAACCTCAACAATGAATAACACCAATAAATTCAACAACGTCAACATTGAAAAACACCAACAAATTTAACCAGAACCACAAAATTGAAAAATACAAAAAAGTTCAAAAAATAACATTGATAACAGCAACAAATTCAACAACAACCTCAATATTGAAAAATAAGAACAAATTCAACAACCTCAACATTGGAAAATAAGAACAAATTCAACAACCTCAACATTGAAAAATACAAAAAAGTCCAAAAAATAACATTGATAACACCAACAAATTCAACATCAACCTCAATATTGAAATCACCAACAAATTCAACAACAACCTCAAAATTGAAAAATGCCAACCAATTCAACAACAAACTCAGCTTTTAAAAATACAAACAACTTCAACAAAAAAAGATTGATAACAGCAACAAATTTAACAAAATCTCAATGTTGAAAATCACCAACAAATTCAACAATATCAACATTGCAAAAAATCTACTAATTCAACAACAACCACAACACTGAAAAACACCAACATATTCATCAAGAAGCTCAACTTTCAAAAAATACAAAGAAGATCAAAAACTAACATTGATAACACCAACAAATTCAACAAGAACCATATTATTCAATGTCACCAGCAAATTCAACAACAACCTCAACATTGAAAAACACCAACAAATTCAACAACAACCTCAATATTGAAAGACACCAACAAATTCAACAACAACCTCAACATTGAAAAACACCAACTACTTCAACAACCAGAACAATGAAAAACACCAAAAAATTCAACAACAACCTCAACATTGAAAAATACAAAAAAGTTCAAAAAATAACACTAATAACACCAACAAATTCAACAACAAACTCAATATTGAAAATCACCAGCAAATTCAACAAAATCAGCTTTGAAAAAGACCAACAAATTCAACAACAACCTCAACATTGAAAAACACCAACTACTTCAACAACCTGAACAATGAAAAACACCAAAAAATTCAACATTGCAAAAAATCTACTAATTCAACAACAACCACAACACTGAAAAACACCAACGTATTCAACAAGAAGCTCAACTTTCAAAAATACAAAAAAGATCAAAAAATAACATTGATAACACCAACAAATTCAACAAGAACCTTATTATTCAATGTCACCAGCAAATTCAACAACAACCTCAACATTGAAAAACACCAACAAACTCAACAACAACCTCAATATTGAAAGACACCAACAAATTCAACAACAACCTCAATATTGAAAAACATCAACTATTTCAACAACCTGAACAATGAAAAACACCAAAAAATTCAACAACAACCTCAACATTGAAAAATACAAAAAAGTTCAAAAAATAACACTAATAACACCAACAAATTCAACAACAAACTCAATATTGAAAATCACCAGCAAATTCAACAAAATCAGCATTGAAAAAGACCAACAAATTCAACAACAACCTCAACATTGAAAAACACCAATAAATTCAACAACAACCTCAACATTGAAAAAATCCAATAAATTCAACAACAACCTCAACTTTCAAAAATATAATAAATGTTCATAAAATAACATTGATAACAGCAACAAATTCAACAAAAGCCTCAACATTGAAAAGCACCAACAACTTCATCCTAAACCTCAACAATGATAAACAACAACAAATTCAACAACAACCTCAACATTCAAAAATACCAACAAATTTAACGGGAACCTCAACTTTCAAAACTATAATAAATGTTCATAAAATAACATGGATAAAAGCAAAAAATTCAACACCAACCTCAACATTCATAAACATCAACAGCTTCAACTACAACCTCAACAATGAAAAACAACAACAAATTCAACAACAACCTCAACATTCAAAAATACCAACAAATTCAACAACAACCTGAACAATGAATAACACAAATAAATTCAACAACGTCAACATTGAAAAACAACAACAAATTGAAACAGAACCACAAAATTGAAAAATACAAAAAGTACAATAAATAACATTGATAACAGCAACAAATTCCACAACAACATCAACATTGAAAAATAAGAACAAATTCAACAACCTCAACATTGAAAAATACAAAAAAGTCCAAAAAATAACATTGATAACACCAACAAATTCAACAACATCCACAATATTGGAAATCACAAACAAATGCAACAACAACCTCAACATTGAAAATCACCAACAAATTCAACAACAACCTCAACATTGAAAAACGCCACCCAATTCAACAACATGCTCAACTTTCAAAAATACAAAAAAGTTCAAAAAATAACATTAATAACACCAACAAACTCCATGTTGAAAATCACCAACAAATTCAACAAAATCAACATTGAAAAACACCATCAAATTCAACAACAACCTCAACATTGAAATATAACAATAGATTCAACAACAACCTCAACATTGAAAAACACCAATAAATTCAACAACAACCTCAACATTGAAAAACAGCAACAAATTCAACTACAACTTTGAAAAGTACAAAAAAGTTCAAAAAAGAACATTGATAACACCAACAAATTCAGTAACAACATTAATATTCAATGTCACCAACAAATTCAACACCAACTCAACATTGAAAAACACAAACAAATTCAACAACAACCTCAACATTGAAAGGCACCAACAAATTCAACAACAATCTCAACATTGAAAAATACAAATAAGTTCAAAAAATAACATTAATAACACCAACAAATTCAACAACAAACTCAATATCGAAAATCACCAACAACTTCAACAAAATCAACATTGAAAAACACCAACAAATTCAACAACAACCTCAACATTGAAAAGCACCAATAAATTCAACAACAACCTCAACATTGAAAGACACCAGCAGATTCAACAACAACCTCAACTTTCAAAACTATAATAAATGTTCAAAGAATAACATTGATAACAGCAACAATTTCAACAACAACCTCAACATTGAAAAACACCAACAAATTCAACAACAATATCAACATTCAAAATTACTAACAAATTCAACAACAACCTCAACAATGAATAACACCAATAAATTCAACAACGTCAACATTGAAAAACACCAACAAATTTAACCAGAACCACAAAATTGAAAAATACAAAAAAGTTCAAAAAATAACATTGATAACAGCAACAAATTCAACAACAACCTCAATATTGAAAAATAAGAACAAATTCAACAACCTCAACATTGGAAAATAAGAACAAATTCAACACCTCAACATTGAAAAATACAAAAAAGTCCAAAAAATAACATTGATAACACCAACAAATTCAACATCAACCTCAATATTGAAATCACCAACAAATTCAACAACAACCTCAAAATTGAAAAATGCCAACCAATTCAACAACAAACTCAGCTTTTAAAAATACAAACAACTTCAACAAAAAAAGATTGATAACAGCAACAAATTTAACAAAATCTCAATGTTGAAAATCACCAACAAATTCAACAATATCAACATTGCAAAAAATCTACTAATTCAACAACAACCACAACACTGAAAAACACCAACATATTCATCAAGAAGCTCAACTTTCAAAAAATACAAAGAAGATCAAAAACTAACATTGATAACACCAACAAATTCAACAAGAACCATATTATTCAATGTCACCAGCAAATTCAACAACAACCTCAACATTGAAAAACACCAACAAATTCAACAACAACCTCAATATTGAAAGACACCAACAAATTCAACAACAACCTCAACATTGAAAAACACCAACTACTTCAACAACCAGAACAATGAAAAACACCAAAAAATTCAACAACAACCTCAACATTGAAAAATACAAAAAAGTTCAAAAAATAACACTAATAACACCAACAAATTCAACAACAAACTCAATATTGAAAATCACCAGCAAATTCAACAAAATCAGCTTTGAAAAAGACCAACAAATTCAACAACAACCTCAACATTGAAAAACACCAACTACTTCAACAACCTGAACAATGAAAAACACCAAAAAATTCAACATTGCAAAAAATCTACTAATTCAACAACAACCACAACACTGAAAAACACCAACGTATTCAACAAGAAGCTCAACTTTCAAAAATACAAAAAAGATCAAAAAATAACATTGATAACACCAACAAATTCAACAAGAACCTTATTATTCAATGTCACCAGCAAATTCAACAACAACCTCAACATTGAAAAACACCAACAAACTCAACAACAACCTCAATATTGAAAGACACCAACAAATTCAACAACAACCTCAATATTGAAAAACATCAACTATTTCAACAACCTGAACAATGAAAAACACCAAAAAATTCAACAACAACCTCAACATTGAAAAATACAAAAAAGTTCAAAAAATAACACTAATAACACCAACAAATTCAACAACAAACTCAATATTGAAAATCACCAGCAAATTCAACAAAATCAGCATTGAAAAAGACCAACAAATTCAACAACAACCTCAACATTGAAAAACACCAATAAATTCAACAACAACCTCAACATTGAAAAAATCCAATAAATTCAACAACAACCTCAACTTTCAAAAATATAATAAATGTTCATAAAATAACATTGATAACAGCAACAAATTCAACAAAAGCCTCAACATTGAAAAGCACCAACAACTTCATCCTAAACCTCAACAATGATAAACAACAACAAATTCAACAACAACCTCAACATTCAAAAATACCAACAAATTTAACGGGAACCTCAACTTTCAAAACTATAATAAATGTTCATAAAATAACATGGATAAAAGCAAAAAATTCAACACCAACCTCAACATTCATAAACATCAACAGCTTCAACTACAACCTCAACAATGAAAAACAACAACAAATTCAACAACAACCTCAACATTCAAAAATACCAACAAATTCAACAACAACCTGAACAATGAATAACACAAATAAATTCAACAACGTCAACATTGAAAAACAACAACAAATTGAAACAGAACCACAAAATTGAAAAATACAAAAAGTACAATAAATAACATTGATAACAGCAACAAATTCCACAACAACATCAACATTGAAAAATAAGAACAAATTCAACAACCTCAACATTGAAAAATACAAAAAAGTCCAAAAAATAACATTGATAACACCAACAAATTCAACAACATCCACAATATTGGAAATCACAAACAAATGCAACAACAACCTCAACATTGAAAATCACCAACAAATTCAACAACAACCTCAACATTGAAAAACGCCACCCAATTCAACAACATGCTCAACTTTCAAAAATACAAAAAAGTTCAAAAAATAACATTAATAACACCAACAAACTCCATGTTGAAAATCACCAACAAATTCAACAAAATCAACATTGAAAAACACCATCAAATTCAACAACAACCTCAACATTGAAATATAACAATAGATTCAACAACAACCTCAACATTGAAAAACACCAATAAATTCAACAACAACCTCAACATTGAAAAACAGCAACAAATTCAACTACAACTTTGAAAAGTACAAAAAAGTTCAAAAAAGAACATTGATAACACCAACAAATTCAGTAACAACATTAATATTCAATGTCACCAACAAATTCAACACCAACTCAACATTGAAAAACACAAACAAATTCAACATCAACCTCAATATTGAAATCACCAACAAATTCAACAACAACCTCAAAATTGAAAAATGCCAACCAATTCAACAACAAACTCAGCTTTTAAAAATACAAACAACTTCAACAAAAAAAGATTGATAACAGCAACAAATTTAACAAAATCTCAATGTTGAAAATCACCAACAAATTCAACAATATCAACATTGCAAAAAATCTACTAATTCAACAACAACCACAACACTGAAAAACACCAACATATTCATCAAGAAGCTCAACTTTCAAAAAATACAAAGAAGATCAAAAACTAACATTGATAACACCAACAAATTCAACAAGAACCATATTATTCAATGTCACCAGCAAATTCAACAACAACCTCAACATTGAAAAACACCAACAAATTCAACAACAACCTCAATATTGAAAGACACCAACAAATTCAACAACAACCTCAACATTGAAAAACACCAACTACTTCAACAACCAGAACAATGAAAAACACCAAAAAATTCAACAACAACCTCAACATTGAAAAATACAAAAAAGTTCAAAAA
Source organism: Cetorhinus maximus (assembly GCF_964194155.1). Classification (NCBI taxonomy): domain Eukaryota; kingdom Metazoa; phylum Chordata; class Chondrichthyes; order Lamniformes; family Cetorhinidae; genus Cetorhinus; species Cetorhinus maximus. Next base: position 314,924 of record NW_027596148.1, read on the forward strand.
ATAACACTAATAACACCAACAAATTCAACAACAAACTCAATATTGAAAATCACCAGCAAATTCAACAAAATCAGCTTTGAAAAAGACCAACAAATTCAACAACAACCTCAACATTGAAAAACACCAACTACTTCAACAACCTGAACAATGAAAAACACCAAAAAATTCAACATTGCAAAAAATCTACTAATTCAACAACAACCACAACACTGAAAAACACCAACGTATTCAACAAGAAGCTCAACTTTCAAAAATACAAAAAAGATCAAAAAATAACATTGATAACACCAACAAATTCAACAAGAACCTTATTATTCAATGTCACCAGCAAATTCAACAACAACCTCAACATTGAAAAACACCAACAAACTCAACAACAACCTCAATATTGAAAGACACCAACAAATTCAACAACAACCTCAATATTGAAAAACATCAACTATTTCAACAACCTGAACAATGAAAAACACCAAAAAATTCAACAACAACCTCAACATTGAAAAATACAAAAAAGTTCAAAAAATAACACTAATAACACCAACAAATTCAACAACAAACTCAATATTGAAAATCACCAGCAAATTCAACAAAATCAGCATTGAAAAAGACCAACAAATTCAACAACAACCTCAACATTGAAAAACACCAATAAATTCAACAACAACCTCAACATTGAAAAAATCCAATAAATTCAACAACAACCTCAACTTTCAAAAATATAATAAATGTTCATAAAATAACATTGATAACAGCAACAAATTCAACAAAAGCCTCAACATTGAAAAGCACCAACAACTTCATCCTAAACCTCAACAATGATAAACAACAACAAATTCAACAACAACCTCAACATTCAAAAATACCAACAAATTTAACGGGAACCTCAACTTTCAAAACTATAATAAATGTTCATAAAATAACATGGATAAAAGCAAAAAATTCAACACCAACCTCAACATTCATAAACATCAACAGCTTCAACTACAACCTCAACAATGAAAAACAACAACAAATTCAACAACAACCTCAACATTCAAAAATACCAACAAATTCAACAACAACCTGAACAATGAATAACACAAATAAATTCAACAACGTCAACATTGAAAAACAACAACAAATTGAAACAGAACCACAAAATTGAAAAATACAAAAAGTACAATAAATAACATTGATAACAGCAACAAATTCCACAACAACATCAACATTGAAAAATAAGAACAAATTCAACAACCTCAACATTGAAAAATACAAAAAAGTCCAAAAAATAACATTGATAACACCAACAAATTCAACAACATCCACAATATTGGAAATCACAAACAAATGCAACAACAACCTCAACATTGAAAATCACCAACAAATTCAACAACAACCTCAACATTGAAAAACGCCACCCAATTCAACAACATGCTCAACTTTCAAAAATACAAAAAAGTTCAAAAAATAACATTAATAACACCAACAAACTCCATGTTGAAAATCACCAACAAATTCAACAAAATCAACATTGAAAAACACCATCAAATTCAACAACAACCTCAACATTGAAATATAACAATAGATTCAACAACAACCTCAACATTGAAAAACACCAATAAATTCAACAACAACCTCAACATTGAAAAACAGCAACAAATTCAACTACAACTTTGAAAAGTACAAAAAAGTTCAAAAAAGAACATTGATAACACCAACAAATTCAGTAACAACATTAATATTCAATGTCACCAACAAATTCAACACCAACTCAACATTGAAAAACACAAACAAATTCAACAACAACCTCAACATTGAAAGGCACCAACAAATTCAACAACAATCTCAACATTGAAAAATACAAATAAGTTCAAAAAATAACATTAATAACACCAACAAATTCAACAACAAACTCAATATCGAAAATCACCAACAACTTCAACAAAATCAACATTGAAAAACACCAACAAATTCAACAACAACCTCAACATTGAAAAGCACCAATAAATTCAACAACAACCTCAACATTGAAAGACACCAGCAGATTCAACAACAACCTCAACTTTCAAAACTATAATAAATGTTCAAAGAATAACATTGATAACAGCAACAATTTCAACAACAACCTCAACATTGAAAAACACCAACAAATTCAACAACAATATCAACATTAAAAATTACTAACAAATTCAACAACAACCTCAACAATGAATAACACCAATAAATTCAACAACGTCAACATTGAAAAACACCAACAAATTTAACCAGAACCACAAAATTGAAAAATACAAAAAAGTTCAAAAAATAACATTGATAACAGCAACAAATTCAACAACAACCTCAATATTGAAAAATAAGAACAAATTCAACAACCTCAACATTGGAAAATAAGAACAAATTCAACAACCTCAACATTGAAAAATACAAAAAAGTCCAAAAAATAACATTGATAACACCAACAAATTCAACATCAACCTCAATATTGAAATCACCAACAAATTCAACAACAACCTCAAAATTGAAAAATGCCAACCAATTCAACAACAAACTCAGCTTTTAAAAATACAAACAACTTCAACAAAAAAAGATTGATAACAGCAACAAATTTAACAAAATCTCAATGTTGAAAATCACCAACAAATTCAACAATATCAACATTGCAAAAAATCTACTAATTCAACAACAACCACAACACTGAAAAACACCAACATATTCATCAAGAAGCTCAACTTTCAAAAAATACAAAGAAGATCAAAAACTAACATTGATAACACCAACAAATTCAACAAGAACCATATTATTCAATGTCACCAGCAAATTCAACAACAACCTCAACATTGAAAAACACCAACAAATTCAACAACAACCTCAATATTGAAAGACACCAACAAATTCAACAACAACCTCAACATTGAAAAACACCAACTACTTCAACAACCAGAACAATGAAAAACACCAAAAAATTCAACAACAACCTCAACATTGAAAAATACAAAAAAGTTCAAAAAATAACACTAATAACACCAACAAATTCAACAACAAACTCAATATTGAAAATCACCAGCAAATTCAACAAAATCAGCTTTGAAAAAGACCAACAAATTCAACAACAACCTCAACATTGAAAAACACCAACTACTTCAACAACCTGAACAATGAAAAACACCAAAAAATTCAACATTGCAAAAAATCTACTAATTCAACAACAACCACAACACTGAAAAACACCAACGTATTCAACAAGAAGCTCAACTTTCAAAAATACAAAAAAGATCAAAAAATAACATTGATAACACCAACAAATTCAACAAGAACCTTATTATTCAATGTCACCAGCAAATTCAACAACAACCTCAACATTGAAAAACACCAACAAACTCAACAACAACCTCAATATTGAAAGACACCAACAAATTCAACAACAACCTCAATATTGAAAAACATCAACTATTTCAACAACCTGAACAATGAAAAACACCAAAAAATTCAACAACAACCTCAACATTGAAAAATACAAAAAAGTTCAAAAAATAACACTAATAACACCAACAAATTCAACAACAAACTCAATATTGAAAATCACCAGCAAATTCAACAAAATCAGCATTGAAAAAGACCAACAAATTCAACAACAACCTCAACATTGAAAAGCACCAATAAATTCAACAACAAACTCAACATTGAAAGACACCAGCAGATTCAACAACAACCTCAACTTTCAAAACTATAATAAATGTTCAAAGAATAACATTGATAACAGCAACAAATTCAACTACAACCTCAACATTGAAAAACACCAACAAATTCAACAACAATATCAACATTCAAAATTACAAACAAATTCAACAACAACCTCAACAATGAATAACACCAATAAATTCAACAACGTCAACATTGAAAAACACCAACAAATTTAACAAGAACCTCAAAATTGAAAAATACAAAAAAGTTCAAAAAATAACGTTGATAATATAAACAAATTCAAAAACAAACTCAATATTGAAAATCACCGACAAATTCAAAAACAACCTCAACATTGAAAAACGCCACCAAATTCAACAACAAACTCAACATTTAAAAATACAAACAACCTCAACAAAAAAACATTGATAACACCAACAAATTCAACAAGGAACTCAATATTGAAATCACCACCAAATTCAACAACAACCACAACATTGAAAAACACCAAGGTATTCAACAACATGCTCAACTTTCAAAAATACAAATAAGTTCAAAAAATAACATTAATAACACCAACAAACTCCATGTTGAAAATCACCAACAAATTCAACAAAATCAACATTGAAAAACACCATCAAATTCAACAACAACCACAACATTGATAAACACCAACATATTCAACAACATGCTCAACTTTCAAAAATACAAAAAAGTTCAAAAAATAACAGTAATAACACCAACAAATTCAACAAGGAACTCAATATTGAAAATCACGAACAAATTCAACAAAATCAACATTGAAAAACACCATCAAAATCAACAACAATCTTAACATTGAAATATAACAATAGATTCAACAACAACCTCAACATTGAAAAACACCAATAAATTCAACAACAACCTCAACATTGAAAAACAGCAACAAATTCAACTACAACTTTGAAAAATACAAAAAAGTTCAAAAAAGAACATTGATAACACCAACAAATTCAGTAACAACATTAATATTCAATGTCACCAACAAATTCAACACCAACTCAACATTGAAAAACACCAACAAATTCAACAACAACCTCAACATTGAAAGGCACCAGCAAATTCAACAACAACCTCAACATTGAAAAATACAAAAAAGTTCAAAAAATAACATTAATCACACCAACAAATTCAACAACAAACTCAATATCGAAAATCACCAACAACTTCAACAAAATCAACATTGAAAAACACCAACAAATTCAACTACAACCTCAACATTGAAAAGCACCAATAAATTCAACAACAAACTCAACATTGAAAGACACCAGCAGATTCAACAACAACCTCAACTTTCAAAACTATAATAAATGTTCAAAGAATAACATTGATAACAGCAACAAATTCAACTACAACCTCAACATTGAAAAACACCAACAAATTCAACAACAATATCAACATTCAAAATTACAAACAAATTCAACAACAACCTCAACAATGAATAACACCAATAAATTCAACAACGTCAACATTGAAAAACACCAACAAATTTAACAAGAACCTCAAAATTGAAAAATACAAAAAAGTTCAAAAAATAACGTTGATAATATAAACAAATTCAAAAACAAACTCAATATTGAAAATCACCGACAAATTCAAAAACAACCTCAACATTGAAAAACGCCACCAAATTCAACAACAAACTCAACATTTAAAAATACAAACAACCTCAACAAAAAAACATTGATAACACCAACAAATTCAACAAGGAACTCAATATTGGAAATCACCACCAAATTCAACAACAACCACAACATTGAAAAACGCCAACAAATTCAACAACATGCTCAACTTTCAAAAATACAAAAAAGTTCAAAAAATAACATTAATAACACCAACAAACTCCATGTTGAAAATCACCAACAAATTCAACAAAATCAACATTGAAAAACACCATCAAATTCAACAACAACCTCAACATTGAAATATAACAATAGATTCAACAACAACCTCAACATTGAAAAACACCAATAAATTCAACAACAACCTCAACATTGAAAAACAGCAACAAATTCAACTACAACTTTGAAAAGTACAAAAAAGTTCAAAAAAGAACATTGATAACACCAACAAATTCAGTAACAACATTAATATTCAATGTCACCAACAAATTCAACACCAACTCAACATTGAAAAACACAAACAAATTCAACAACAACCTCAACATTGAAAGGCACCAACAAATTCAACAACAATCTCAACATTGAAAAATACAAATAAGTTCAAAAAATAACATTAATAACACCAACAAATTCAACAACAAACTCAATATCGAAAATCACCAACAACTTCAACAAAATCAACATTGAAAAACACCAACAAATTCAACAACAACCTCAACATTGAAAAGCACCAATAAATTCAACAACAACCTCAACATTGAAAGACACCAGCAGATTCAACAACAACCTCAACTTTCAAAACTATAATAAATGTTCAAAGAATAACATTGATAACAGCAACAATTTCAACAACAACCTCAACATTGAAAAACACCAACAAATTCAACAACAATATCAACATTCAAAATTACTAACAAATTCAACAACAACCTCAACAATGAATAACACCAATAAATTCAACAACGTCAACATTGAAAAACACCAACAAATTTAACCAGAACCACAAAATTGAAAAATACAAAAAAGTTCAAAAAATAACATTGATAACAGCAACAAATTCAACAACAACCTCAATATTGAAAAATAAGAACAAATTCAACAACCTCAACATTGGAAAATAAGAACAAATTCAACAACCTCAACATTGAAAAATACAAAAAAGTCCAAAAAATAACATTGATAACACCAACAAATTCAACATCAACCTCAATATTGAAATCACCAACAAATTCAACAACAACCTCAAAATTGAAAAATGCCAACCAATTCAACAACAAACTCAGCTTTTAAAAATACAAACAACTTCAACAAAAAAAGATTGATAACAGCAACAAATTTAACAAAATCTCAATGTTGAAAATCACCAACAAATTCAACAATATCAACATTGCAAAAAATCTACTAATTCAACAACAACCACAACACTGAAAAACACCAACATATTCATCAAGAAGCTCAACTTTCAAAAAATACAAAGAAGATCAAAAACTAACATTGATAACACCAACAAATTCAACAAGAACCATATTATTCAATGTCACCAGCAAATTCAACAACAACCTCAACATTGAAAAACACCAACAAATTCAACAACAACCTCAATATTGAAAGACACCAACAAATTCAACAACAACCTCAACATTGAAAAACACCAACTACTTCAACAACCAGAACAATGAAAAACACCAAAAAATTCAACAACAACCTCAACATTGAAAAATACAAAAAAGTTCAAAAAATAACACTAATAACACCAACAAATTCAACAACAAACTCAATATTGAAAATCACCAGCAAATTCAACAAAATCAGCTTTGAAAAAGACCAACAAATTCAACAACAACCTCAACATTGAAAAACACCAACTACTTCAACAACCTGAACAATGAAAAACACCAAAAAATTCAACATTGCAAAAAATCTACTAATTCAACAACAACCACAACACTGAAAAACACCAACGTATTCAACAAGAAGCTCAACTTTCAAAAATACAAAAAAGATCAAAAAATAACATTGATAACACCAACAAATTCAACAAGAACCTTATTATTCAATGTCACCAGCAAATTCAACAACAACCTCAACATTGAAAAACACCAACAAACTCAACAACAACCTCAATATTGAAAGACACCAACAAATTCAACAACAACCTCAATATTGAAAAACATCAACTATTTCAACAACCTGAACAATGAAAAACACCAAAAAATTCAACAACAACCTCAACATTGAAAAATACAAAAAAGTTCAAAAAATAACACTAATAACACCAACAAATTCAACAACAAACTCAATATTGAAAATCACCAGCAAATTCAACAAAATCAGCATTGAAAAAGACCAACAAATTCAACAACAACCTCAACATTGAAAAACACCAATAAATTCAACAACAACCTCAACATTGAAAAAATCCAATAAATTCAACAACAACCTCAACTTTCAAAAATATAATAAATGTTCATAAAATAACATTGATAACAGCAACAAATTCAACAAAAGCCTCAACATTGAAAAGCACCAACAACTTCATCCTAAACCTCAACAATGATAAACAACAACAAATTCAACAACAACCTCAACATTCAAAAATACCAACAAATTTAACGGGAACCTCAACTTTCAAAACTATAATAAATGTTCATAAAATAACATGGATAAAAGCAAAAAATTCAACACCAACCTCAACATTCATAAACATCAACAGCTTCAACTACAACCTCAACAATGAAAAACAACAACAAATTCAACAACAACCTCAACATTCAAAAATACCAACAAATTCAACAACAACCTGAACAATGAATAACACAAATAAATTCAACAACGTCAACATTGAAAAACAACAACAAATTGAAACAGAACCACAAAATTGAAAAATACAAAAAGTACAATAAATAACATTGATAACAGCAACAAATTCCACAACAACATCAACATTGAAAAATAAGAACAAATTCAACAACCTCAACATTGAAAAATACAAAAAAGTCCAAAAAATAACATTGATAACACCAACAAATTCAACAACATCCACAATATTGGAAATCACAAACAAATGCAACAACAACCTCAACATTGAAAATCACCAACAAATTCAACAACAACCTCAACATTGAAAAACGCCACCCAATTCAACAACATGCTCAACTTTCAAAAATACAAAAAAGTTCAAAAAATAACATTAATAACACCAACAAACTCCATGTTGAAAATCACCAACAAATTCAACAAAATCAACATTGAAAAACACCATCAAATTCAACAACAACCTCAACATTGAAATATAACAATAGATTCAACAACAACCTCAACATTGAAAAACACCAATAAATTCAACAACAACCTCAACATTGAAAAACAGCAACAAATTCAACTACAACTTTGAAAAGTACAAAAAAGTTCAAAAAAGAACATTGATAACACCAACAAATTCAGTAACAACATTAATATTCAATGTCACCAACAAATTCAACACCAACTCAACATTGAAAAACACAAACAAATTCAACAACAACCTCAACATTGAAAGGCACCAACAAATTCAACAACAATCTCAACATTGAAAAATACAAATAAGTTCAAAAAATAACATTAATAACACCAACAAATTCAACAACAAACTCAATATCGAAAATCACCAACAACTTCAACAAAATCAACATTGAAAAACACCAACAAATTCAACAACAACCTCAACATTGAAAAGCACCAATAAATTCAACAACAACCTCAACATTGAAAGACACCAGCAGATTCAACAACAACCTCAACTTTCAAAACTATAATAAATGTTCAAAGAATAACATTGATAACAGCAACAATTTCAACAACAACCTCAACATTGAAAAACACCAACAAATTCAACAACAATATCAACATTCAAAATTACTAACAAATTCAACAACAACCTCAACAATGAATAACACCAATAAATTCAACAACGTCAACATTGAAAAACACCAACAAATTTAACCAGAACCACAAAATTGAAAAATACAAAAAAGTTCAAAAAATAACATTGATAACAGCAACAAATTCAACAACAACCTCAATATTGAAAAATAAGAACAAATTCAACAACCTCAACATTGGAAAATAAGAACAAATTCAACAACCTCAACATTGAAAAATACAAAAAAGTCCAAAAAATAACATTGATAACACCAACAAATTCAACATCAACCTCAATATTGAAATCACCAACAAATTCAACAACAACCTCAAAATTGAAAAATGCCAACCAATTCAACAACAAACTCAGCTTTTAAAAATACAAACAACTTCAACAAAAAAAGATTGATAACAGCAACAAATTTAACAAAATCTCAATGTTGAAAATCACCAACAAATTCAACAATATCAACATTGCAAAAAATCTACTAATTCAACAACAACCACAACACTGAAAAACACCAACATATTCATCAAGAAGCTCAACTTTCAAAAAATACAAAGAAGATCAAAAACTAACATTGATAACACCAACAAATTCAACAAGAACCATATTATTCAATGTCACCAGCAAATTCAACAACAACCTCAACATTGAAAAACACCAACAAATTCAACAACAACCTCAATATTGAAAGACACCAACAAATTCAACAACAACCTCAACATTGAAAAACACCAACTACTTCAACAACCAGAACAATGAAAAACACCAAAAAATTCAACAACAACCTCAACATTGAAAAATACAAAAAAGTTCAAAAAATAACACTAATAACACCAACAAATTCAACAACAAACTCAATATTGAAAATCACCAGCAAATTCAACAAAATCAGCTTTGAAAAAGACCAACAAATTCAACAACAACCTCAACATTGAAAAACACCAACTACTTCAACAACCTGAACAATGAAAAACACCAAAAAATTCAACATTGCAAAAAATCTACTAATTCAACAACAACCACAACACTGAAAAACACCAACGTATTCAACAAGAAGCTCAACTTTCAAAAATACAAAAAAGATCAAAAAATAACATTGATAACACCAACAAATTCAACAAGAACCTTATTATTCAATGTCACCAGCAAATTCAACAACAACCTCAACATTGAAAAACACCAACAAACTCAACAACAACCTCAATATTGAAAGACACCAACAAATTCAACAACAACCTCAATATTGAAAAACATCAACTATTTCAACAACCTGAACAATGAAAAACACCAAAAAATTCAACAACAACCTCAACATTGAAAAATACAAAAAAGTTCAAAAAATAACACTAATAACACCAACAAATTCAACAACAAACTCAATATTGAAAATCACCAGCAAATTCAACAAAATCAGCATTGAAAAAGACCAACAAATTCAACAACAACCTCAACATTGAAAAACACCAATAAATTCAACAACAACCTCAACATTGAAAAAATCCAATAAATTCAACAACAACCTCAACTTTCAAAAATATAATAAATGTTCATAAAATAACATTGATAACAGCAACAAATTCAACAAAAGCCTCAACATTGAAAAGCACCAACAACTTCATCCTAAACCTCAACAATGATAAACAACAACAAATTCAACAACAACCTCAACATTCAAAAATACCAACAAATTTAACGGGAACCTCAACTTTCAAAACTATAATAAATGTTCATAAAATAACATGGATAAAAGCAAAAAATTCAACACCAACCTCAACATTCATAAACATCAACAGCTTCAACTACAACCTCAACAATGAAAAACAACAACAAATTCAACAACAACCTCAACATTCAAAAATACCAACAAATTCAACAACAACCTGAACAATGAATAACACAAATAAATTCAACAACGTCAACATTGAAAAACAACAACAAATTGAAACAGAACCACAAAATTGAAAAATACAAAAAGTACAATAAATAACATTGATAACAGCAACAAATTCCACAACAACATCAACATTGAAAAATAAGAACAAATTCAACAACCTCAACATTGAAAAATACAAAAAAGTCCAAAAAATAACATTGATAACACCAACAAATTCAACAACATCCACAATATTGGAAATCACAAACAAATGCAACAACAACCTCAACATTGAAAATCACCAACAAATTCAACAACAACCTCAACATTGAAAAACGCCACCCAATTCAACAACATGCTCAACTTTCAAAAATACAAAAAAGTTCAAAAAATAACATTAATAACACCAACAAACTCCATGTTGAAAATCACCAACAAATTCAACAAAATCAACATTGAAAAACACCATCAAATTCAACAACAACCTCAACATTGAAATATAACAATAGATTCAACAACAACCTCAACATTGAAAAACACCAATAAATTCAACAACAACCTCAACATTGAAAAACAGCAACAAATTCAACTACAACTTTGAAAAGTACAAAAAAGTTCAAAAAAGAACATTGATAACACCAACAAATTCAGTAACAACATTAATATTCAATGTCACCAACAAATTCAACACCAACTCAACATTGAAAAACACAAACAAATTCAACAACAACCTCAACATTGAAAGGCACCAACAAATTCAACAACAATCTCAACATTGAAAAATACAAATAAGTTCAAAAAATAACATTAATAACACCAACAAATTCAACAACAAACTCAATATCGAAAATCACCAACAACTTCAACAAAATCAACATTGAAAAACACCAACAAATTCAACAACAACCTCAACATTGAAAAGCACCAATAAATTCAACAACAACCTCAACATTGAAAGACACCAGCAGATTCAACAACAACCTCAACTTTCAAAACTATAATAAATGTTCAAAGAATAACATTGATAACAGCAACAATTTCAACAACAACCTCAACATTGAAAAACACCAACAAATTCAACAACAATATCAACATTCAAAATTACTAACAAATTCAACAACAACCTCAACAATGAATAACACCAATAAATTCAACAACGTCAACATTGAAAAACACCAACAAATTTAACCAGAACCACAAAATTGAAAAATACAAAAAAGTTCAAAAAATAACATTGATAACAGCAACAAATTCAACAACAACCTCAATATTGAAAAATAAGAACAAATTCAACAACCTCAACATTGGAAAATAAGAACAAATTCAACAACCTCAACATTGAAAAATACAAAAAAGTCCAAAAAATAACATTGATAACACCAACAAATTCAACATCAACCTCAATATTGAAATCACCAACAAATTCAACAACAACCTCAAAATTGAAAAATGCCAACCAATTCAACAACAAACTCAGCTTTTAAAAATACAAACAACTTCAACAAAAAAAGATTGATAACAGCAACAAATTTAACAAAATCTCAATGTTGAAAATCACCAACAAATTCAACAATATCAACATTGCAAAAAATCTACTAATTCAACAACAACCACAACACTGAAAAACACCAACATATTCATCAAGAAGCTCAACTTTCAAAAAATACAAAGAAGATCAAAAACTAACATTGATAACACCAACAAATTCAACAAGAACCATATTATTCAATGTCACCAGCAAATTCAACAACAACCTCAACATTGAAAAACACCAACAAATTCAACAACAACCTCAATATTGAAAGACACCAACAAATTCAACAACAACCTCAACATTGAAAAACACCAACTACTTCAACAACCAGAACAATGAAAAACACCAAAAAATTCAACAACAACCTCAACATTGAAAAATACAAAAAAGTTCAAAAAATAACACTAATAACACCAACAAATTCAACAACAAACTCAATATTGAAAATCACCAGCAAATTCAACAAAATCAGCTTTGAAAAAGACCAACAAATTCAACAACAACCTCAACATTGAAAAACACCAACTACTTCAACAACCTGAACAATGAAAAACACCAAAAAATTCAACATTGCAAAAAATCTACTAATTCAACAACAACCACAACACTGAAAAACACCAACGTATTCAACAAGAAGCTCAACTTTCAAAAATACAAAAAAGATCAAAAAATAACATTGATAACACCAACAAATTCAACAAGAACCTTATTATTCAATGTCACCAGCAAATTCAACAACAACCTCAACATTGAAAAACACCAACAAACTCAACAACAACCTCAATATTGAAAGACACCAACAAATTCAACAACAACCTCAATATTGAAAAACATCAACTATTTCAACAACCTGAACAATGAAAAACACCAAAAAATTCAACAACAACCTCAACATTGAAAAATACAAAAAAGTTCAAAAAATAACACTAATAACACCAACAAATTCAACAACAAACTCAATATTGAAAATCACCAGCAAATTCAACAAAATCAGCATTGAAAAAGACCAACAAATTCAACAACAACCTCAACATTGAAAAACACCAATAAATTCAACAACAACCTCAACATTGAAAAAATCCAATAAATTCAACAACAACCTCAACTTTCAAAAATATAATAAATGTTCATAAAATAACATTGATAACAGCAACAAATTCAACAAAAGCCTCAACATTGAAAAGCACCAACAACTTCATCCTAAACCTCAACAATGATAAACAACAACAAATTCAACAACAACCTCAACATTCAAAAATACCAACAAATTTAACGGGAACCTCAACTTTCAAAACTATAATAAATGTTCATAAAATAACATGGATAAAAGCAAAAAATTCAACACCAACCTCAACATTCATAAACATCAACAGCTTCAACTACAACCTCAACAATGAAAAACAACAACAAATTCAACAACAACCTCAACATTCAAAAATACCAACAAATTCAACAACAACCTGAACAATGAATAACACAAATAAATTCAACAACGTCAACATTGAAAAACAACAACAAATTGAAACAGAACCACAAAATTGAAAAATACAAAAAGTACAATAAATAACATTGATAACAGCAACAAATTCCACAACAACATCAACATTGAAAAATAAGAACAAATTCAACAACCTCAACATTGAAAAATACAAAAAAGTCCAAAAAATAACATTGATAACACCAACAAATTCAACAACATCCACAATATTGGAAATCACAAACAAATGCAACAACAACCTCAACATTGAAAATCACCAACAAATTCAACAACAACCTCAACATTGAAAAACGCCACCCAATTCAACAACAAACTAAGCTTTTAAAAATACAAACAACTTCAACAAAAAAAGATTGATAACACCAACAAATTCTACAACAAACTCAATATTGAAAATAACCAACATATTCAACAACATCAACAGTGCAAAAATCCAGCAAAATCAACAAGAATCTCAACATTGAAAATCACCAATAAATTCAACAACAACCACAACATTGAAAAACACCAACAAATTCAACAACAAGCTCAACTTTCAAAAATAAAAAAAGTTTAAAATAGAACATTGATAACACCAACAAATTCAAAAACAACCTCAATATTGAAAGTAACCAACAAATTCAACATCAACCTCAATATTGACAAACACCAACAAATTCAACAACAACCTCAATATTGAAAGACACCAACAAATTCAACAAACAACCTCAACAAAGAAAAACAACAACAAATTCAACTACAACTGCAAAATTTAAAAATAACAACAAATTCAACAACTACCTCAACATTGAAAAATAGAAAAAAGTTCAAAAAATAACGTTGATAATATCAACAAATTCAAAATCAAACTCAACATTGAAAATCACCGACAAATTCAAAAACAACCTCAACATTGAAAAATGCAACCAAATTCAACAACAAACTCAACATTTAAAAATACAAACAACTTCAACAAAAAAACATTGATAACACCAACAAATTCAACAAGAAACTCAATATTGGAAATCACCACCAAATTCAACAACAACCACAACATTGAAAAACACCAACATATTCAACAACATGCTCAACTTTCAAAACTATAATAAATGTTCAAAGAATAACATTGATAACAGCAACAAATTCAACTATAACCTCAACATTGAAAAACACCAACAAATTCAACAACAATATCAACATTCAAAATTACAAACAAATTCAACAACAACCTCAACAATGAATAACACCAATAAATTCAACAACGTCAACATTGAAAAACACCAACAAATTTAACAAGAACCTCAAAATTGAAAAATACAAAAAAGTTCAAAAAATAACGTTGATAATATAAACAAATTCAAAAACAAACTCAATATTGAAAATCACCGACAAATTCAAAAACAACCTCAACATTGAAAAACGCCACCAAATTCAACAACAAACTCAACATTTAAAAATACAAACAACCTCAACAAATAAACATTGATAACACCAACAAATTCAACAAGGAACTCAATATTGAAATCACCACCAAATTCAACAACAACCACAACATTGAAAAACACCAACGTATTCAACAACATGCTCAACTTTCAAAAATACAAATAAGTTCAAAAAATAACATTAATAACACCAACAAACTCCATGTTGAAAATCACCAACAAATTCAACAAAATCAACATTGAAAAACACCATCAAATTCAACAACAACCACAACATTGATAAACACCAACATATTCAACAACATGCTCAACTTTCAAAAATACAAAAAAGTTCAAAAAATAACATTAATAACACCAACAAATTCAACAAGGAACTCAATATTGAAAATCACGAACAAATTCAACAAAATCAACATTGAAAAACACCATCAAAATCAACAACAATCTTAACATTGAAATATAACAATAGATTCAACAACAACCTCAACATTGAAAAACACCAATAAATTCAACAACAACCTCAACATTGAAAAACAGCAACAAATTCAACTACAACTTTGAAAAATACAAAAAAGTTCAAAAAAGAACATTGATAACACCAACAAATTCAGTAACAACATTAATATTCAATGTCACCAACAAATTCAACACCAACTCAACATTGAAAAACACCAACAAATTCAACAACAACCTCAACATTGAAAGGCACCAGCAAATTCAACAACAACCTCAACATTGAAAAATACAAAAAAGTTCAAAAAATAACATTAATCACACCAACAAATTCAACAACAAACTCAATATCGAAAATCACCAACAACTTCAACAAAATCAACATTGAAAAACACCAACAAATTCAACTACAACCTCAACATTGAAAAGCACCAATAAATTCAACAAGAAACTCAACATTGAAAGACACCAGCAGAGTCAACAACAACCTCAACTTTCAAAACTATAATAAATGTTCAAAGAATAACATTGATAACAGCAACAAATTCAACTACAACCTCAACATTGAAAAACACCAACAAATTCAACAACAATATCAACATTCAAAATTACAAACAAATTCAACAACAACCTCAACAATGAATAACACCAATAAATTCAACAACGTCAACATTGAAAAACACCAACAAATTTAACAAGAACCTCAAAATTGAAAAATACAAAAAAGTTCAAAAAATAACGTTGATAATATAAACAAATTCAAAAACAAACTCAATATTGAAAATCACCGACAAATTCAAAAACAACCTCAACATTGAAAAACGCCACCAAATTCAACAACAAACTCAACATTTAAAAATACAAACAACCTCAACAAAAAAACATTGATAACACCAACAAATTCAACAAGGAACTCAATATTGGAAATCACCACCAAATTCAACAACAACCACAACATTGAAAAACACCAACAAATTCAACAACATGCTCAACTTTCAAAAATACAAAAAAGTTCAAAAAATAACATTAATAACACCAACAAACTCCATGTTGAAAATCACCAACAAATTCAACAAAATCAACATTGAAAAACACCATCAAATTCAACAACAACCTCAACATTGAAATATAACAATAGATTCAACAACAACCTCAACATTGAAAAACACCAATAAATTCAACAACAACCTCAACATTGAAAAACAGCAACAAATTCAACTACAACTTTGAAAAATACAAAAAAGTTCAAAAAAGAACATTGATAACACCAACAAATTCAGTAACAACATTAATATTCAATGTCACCAACAAATTCAACACCAACTCAACATTGAAAAACACAAACAAATTCAACAACAACCTCAACATTGAAAGGCACCAACAAATTCAACAACAATCTCAACATTGAAAAATACAAATAAGTTCAAAAAATAACATTAATAACACCAACAAATTCAACAACAAACTCAATATCGAAAATCACCAACAACTTCAACAAAATCAACATTGAAAAACACCAACAAATTCAACAACAACCTCAACATTGAAAAGCACCAATAAATTCAACAACAACCTCAACATTGAAAGACACCAGCAGATTCAACAACAACCTCAACTTTCAAAACTATAATAAATGTTCAAAGAATAACATTGATAACAGCAACAATTTCAACAACAACCTCAACATTGAAAAACACCAACAAATTCAACAACAACCTCAACTTTTAAAAGACGAGAAAAAGTTCAAAAAAAACAGTGATAACACCAAGAAATTCAACAACAACCTCAACATTGAAAATCACCAACAAATTCAACAACCTCAACATTGAAAAACGCCAACAAATTCAAAAACAACCTCAACATTGAATATCACCAACAAATTCAACGACAACCTCAACATTGAAACACACCAACAAATTCAACAACAACCTCAACTTTTAAAAGACGAGAAAAAGTTCAAAAAAAACAGTGATAACACCAAGAAATTCAACAACAACCTCAACATTGAAAATCACCAACAAATTCAACAACCTCAACATTGAAAAACGCCAACAAATTCAACAACAACCTCAATATTGAAAAATTCAAAAAAGTTCAAAAAATAACATTGATAACACCAACAAATTCAACAACAACCTCAACATTGGAAAATACAAAAAATTTCAAAAAATAACATTGATAACACGAACAAATTCAACAGCAATCTGAATATTGAAAATCAACAACAAATTCAAAAACAACCTCAACATTGAATATCACCAACAAATTCAACGACCAACTGAACATGGAAAAACACTAACTAAATCAACTACCTCAACATTGAAAAACATCAACAAATTCAACAACCTCAACATTGAAAATCACCAACAAATTCAACAACAACCTAAGCATTGAAAAACAGCGACAAATTCAACAACAACCTCAACAATGAAAAACACCAACATATTCAACAACAACTTAACATTGAAAAATACCAACAAATTCAACAACAACCTCAATATTGAAAGTCACCAACAAATTCAACAACAACCTCAATATTGAAAATCACCAACAAATTCAACATCAACCTCATCATTGAAAAACACCAAAAAATTCAACAACAACATCAACTTTTAAAAGTCCGAAAAAAGTTGAAAAAAGAACATTGATAACACCAACAAATTCCACAACAACCTCAACATTGAAAAACAACAACAACCTGATCAATGAAAACACCAAAAAATTCAACAAAAAATTCACCATTTGAAAAACAGCAACAAATTCCACAACAAGCTCAACATTGAAAAACAACAACAAATTTAACAACAACCTGGACAATGAAAACACGTAAAAATTCAACAAAAACCTCATCACTGAAAAACACCAACAAATTCAACAACAACCTCAACATTGAAAAAGGCCAACAAATTCAACAACAACCCCAACATTGAAAAGCACCAACAAATTTAAGAATAACCTCAACATTGAAAAACACCAACAAATTCAACAACAACCTCAACATTGAAAAGCGCCAACAAATTCAACAATAACCTCAACAATGAAATACACCATTGATAACACCAACAAATTCAACAACAACTTCAATATCGAAAATCACCAACAGATTCAACGTCCTTAACATTGAAAAACACCAACAAATTCAACCACTACCTTAACACTGAATATCACAAACAAATTCAGCAACAACCTTAAATTTGAAAAACACCAAAAGTTTAAAAAAAACATTGATAACACCAACAAATTCAACAACAACCTCAACTTTTAAAAATACAAACAAGTTCAACAAATAAACATTGATAACACCAACAAATTCAACAACAACCTCATCTTTCAAAAGCACAAAAAAGTTGAAAAAAGAACATTAATAACACCAACAAATTCAACAACAACCTCAACAATGAAAAACACCAACTAATTCAACAACAAGCTCAACAATGAAAAACACCAACAAATTCAAAATCAACTTCAACTTTTAAAAGTTCGAACAACTTCAACAAAATAAACATTGATAACACCAATAATTTCAGCAACAATCTCAACTTTGAACAACACAAAAATGTTCCAAAAAAACCATTGATATCACCAACAAATTAAACAACAACCTCAATATTGAAAATCAACAACAAATTCAACAACAACCTCAATATTGAAAATCACCAACAAATTCAACATCAACCTCATCATTGAAAAACACCAAAAAATTCAACAACAACATCAACTTTTAAAAGTACAAAAAAGTTGAAAAAAGAACATTGATAACACCAACAAATTCCACAACAACCTCAACATTGAAAAACAACAACAACCTGAACAATGAAAACACCAAAAAATTCAACAAAAACTTCACCATTGAAAAACACCAACAAATTCCACAACAACCTCAACATTGAAAAACAACAATAAATTAAACAACAACCTTAACAATGAAAACACCAAAAAATTCAACAAAAACCTCACCATTGAAAAACACCAACAAATTCAACAACAACCTCAACATTGAAAAATGCCAACAAATTCAACAACAACCTCAACATTGAAAAGCACCAACAAATTCAACAATAACCACAACAATGAAAAACACCATTGATAACACCAACAAATTCAAAAACAACGTCAATATTGAAAGTCACCATCAAATTCCACAACAATCTCAATATGGAAAAACAGCAACAAATTCAACAACAACCTCAATATTGAAAAACACCAACAAATTCAACAACAACCTCAGCTTTTAAAAGAAGAGAAAAAGTTCAAAAAAAACATTGATAACACCAACAAATTCAACAACAACCTCAACATTGAAAAACGCCAACAAATTCAACAGCAAACTCAAAATAGAAAATTAACAACAAATTCAACAACAACCTCAACATTGAAAATCACCAACAAATTCAACAACAACCTCAACATTGAAAAAAACCAACAAATTCAACAACATGCTCAATGTTGAAAAACACCATCAAATTCAGCAACAACCTCAACTTTTAAAAGAAGAGAAAAAGTTCAAAAAAAACATTGATAACACCAACAAATTCAACAACAACCTCAATATTGAAAATCGCCAACAAATTCAACAATTACCTCAACATTGAAAAACACCAATAAATTCACCAAAAACCTCAACTTTTAAAAGAAGAGAAAAAGTTCGAAAAAAACATTGATAACACCAACAAATTCAACAATTACCTCAACATTGAAAAACACCAATAAATTCAACAAAAACCTCAACTTTTAAAAGAAGAGAAAAAGTTCGAAAAAAACATTGATAACACCAGCAAATTCAACAACAACCTCAACATTGAAAAATGCCAACAAATTCAACAGCAACCTCAATTTTGAAATTTAACAACAGATTTAACAACAACCTCAACATTGAAAAAGCCAACAAATTCAACCACAACCTCAACATTTAAAAGAAGAGAAAAAGTTCATAAAAACATTGATAACACCAACAAATTCATCAAAAACCTCAACAATGAAAATCACCAACAAATTCAACAACAACCTCAACATTGAAAAATATAAATAAATTCAACAACAACATCAACATTGATAAAAAGCAACAAATTCAACAACAATCTCAACTTTCAAAAATACAAATAGTTCAAAAAATTACATTGCTAACACCAACAAATTCAACAACAACCTCAATATTGAAAATCACCAACAAGTTCAACGAAATCAATATTTAAAAACACCAACAAATATAACAACAACCTCAACATTGAAAACCACCAACAAATCCAACAACAACCTCAACTTCGAGAAACACCAACAACTTCAACAAGCTCAACGATGAAAAACACGAAAGAAATAAACATCCGCAACATTGAAAAATACAAAAAAATAAAATTGATAACACGAACAAATTCAACAGCAACCTCAACGTTGAAAAATACAAAAAAGTTCAAAAAATAACATTGATAACATGAACAATTTCAACAACAACCTCAACATTGGAAAATACAAAATATTTCAAAAAATAACATTGGTAACACGAACAAATTCAACAACAATCTGAATGTTGAAAATCAACAACAAATAATTCAAAAACAACCTCAACATTGAATATCACCAACAAATTCAACGACAACCTCAACATTGAAACACACCAACAAATTCAACAACAACCTCAACTTTTAAAAGACTAGAAAAAGTTCAAAAAAAACAGTGATAACACCAAGAAATTCAACAACAACCTCAACATTGAAAATCACCAACAAATTCAACAACATCAATATTGAAAATCACCAACAAATTCAAAACCAACCTCAACATTGAATATCACCAACAAATTCAACGACAACCTCAACATTGAAACACACCAACAAATTCAACAACAACCTCAACTTTTAAAAGACGAGAAAAAGTTCAAAAAAAACAGTGATAACACCAAGAAATTCAACAACAACCTCAACATTGAAAATCACCAACAAATTCAACAACATCAATATTGAAAATCACCAACAAATTCAAAAACAACCTCAACATTGACTATCACCAACAAATTCAACGACAACCTCAACATTGAAACACACCAACAAATTCAACAACAACCTCAACTTTTAAAAGACGAGAAAAAGTTCAAAAAAAACAGTGATAACACCAAGAAATTCAACAACAACCTCAACATTGAAAATCACCAACAAATTCAACAACCTCAACATTGAAAAACGCCAACAAATTCAACAACAACCTCAATATTGAAAAATTCAAAAAAGTTCAAAAAATAACATTGATAACACCAACAAATTCAACAACAACCTCAACATTGGAAAATACAAAAAATTTCAAAAAATAACATTGATAACACGAACAAATTCAACAGCAATCTGAATATTGAAAATCAACAACAAATTCAAAAACAACCTCAACATTGAATATCACCAACAAATTCAACGACCAACTGAACATGGAAAAACACTAACTAAATCAACTACCTCAACATTGAAAAACATCAACAAATTCAACAACCTCAACATTGAAAATCACCAACAAATTCAACAACAACCTAAGCATTGAAAAACAGCGACAAATTCAACAACAACCTCAACAATGAAAAACACCAACATATTCAACAACAACTTAACATTGAAAAATACCAACAAATTCAACAACAACCTCAATATTGAAAGTCACCAACAAATTCAACAACAACCTCAATATTGAAAATCACCAACAAATTCAACATCAACCTCATCATTGAAAAACACCAAAAAATTCAACAACAACATCAACTTTTAAAAGTCCGAAAAAAGTTGAAAAAAGAACATTGATAACACCAACAAATTCCACAACAACCTCAACATTGAAAAACAACAACAACCTGATCAATGAAAACACCAAAAAATTCAACAAAAAATTCACCATTTGAAAAACAGCAACAAATTCCACAACAAGCTCAACATTGAAAAACAACAACAAATTTAACAACAACCTGGACAATGAAAACACGTAAAAATTCAACAAAAACCTCATCACTGAAAAACACCAACAAATTCAACAACAACCTCAACATTGAAAAAGGCCAACAAATTCAACAACAACCCCAACATTGAAAAGCACCAACAAATTTAAGAATAACCTCAACATTGAAAAACACCAACAAATTCAACAACAACCTCAACATTGAAAAGCGCCAACAAATTCAACAATAACCTCAACAATGAAATACACCATTGATAACACCAACAAATTCAACAACAACTTCAATATCGAAAATCACCAACAGATTCAACGTCCTTAACATTGAAAAACACCAACAAATTCAACCACTACCTTAACACTGAATATCACAAACAAATTCAGCAACAACCTTAAATTTGAAAAACACCAAAAGTTTAAAAAAAACATTGATAACACCAACAAATTCAACAACAACCTCAACTTTTAAAAATACAAACAAGTTCAACAAATAAACATTGATAACACCAACAAATTCAACAACAACCTCATCTTTCAAAAGCACAAAAAAGTTGAAAAAAGAACATTAATAACACCAACAAATTCAACAACAACCTCAACAATGAAAAACACCAACTAATTCAACAACAAGCTCAACAATGAAAAACACCAACAAATTCAAAATCAACTTCAACTTTTAAAAGTTCGAACAACTTCAACAAAATAAACATTGATAACACCAATAATTTCAGCAACAATCTCAACTTTGAACAACACAAAAATGTTCCAAAAAAACCATTGATATCACCAACAAATTAAACAACAACCTCAATATTGAAAATCAACAACAAATTCAACAACAACCTCAATATTGAAAATCACCAACAAATTCAACATCAACCTCATCATTGAAAAACACCAAAAAATTCAACAACAACATCAACTTTTAAAAGTACAAAAAAGTTGAAAAAAGAACATTGATAACACCAACAAATTCCACAACAACCTCAACATTGAAAAACAACAACAACCTGAACAATGAAAACACCAAAAAATTCAACAAAAACTTCACCATTGAAAAACACCAACAAATTCCACAACAACCTCAACATTGAAAAACAACAATAAATTAAACAACAACCTTAACAATGAAAACACCAAAAAATTCAACAAAAACCTCACCATTGAAAAACACCAACAAATTCAACAACAACCTCAACATTGAAAAATGCCAACAAATTCAACAACAACCTCAACATTGAAAAGCACCAACAAATTCAACAATAACCACAACAATGAAAAACACCATTGATAACACCAACAAATTCAAAAACAACGTCAATATTGAAAGTCACCATCAAATTCCAGAACAATCTCAATATGGAAAAACAGCAACAAATTCAACAACAACCTCAATATTGAAAAACACCAACAAATTCAACAACAACCTCAGCTTTTAAAAGAAGAGAAAAAGTTCAAAAAAAACATTGATAACACCAACAAATTCAACAACAACCTCAACATTGAAAAACGCCAACAAATTCAACAGCAAACTCAAAATAGAAAATTAACAACAAATTCAACAACAACCTCAACATTGAAAATCACCAACAAATTCAACAACAACCTCAACATTGAAAAAAACCAACAAATTCAACAACATGCTCAATGTTGAAAAACACCATCAAATTCAGCAACAACCTCAACTTTTAAAAGAAGAGAAAAAGTTCAAAAAAAACATTGATAACACCAACAAATTCAACAACAACCTCAATATTGAAAATCGCCAACAAATTCAACAATTACCTCAACATTGAAAAACACCAATAAATTCACCAAAAACCTCAACTTTTAAAAGAAGAGAAAAAGTTCGAAAAAAACATTGATAACACCAACAAATTCAACAATTACCTCAACATTGAAAAACACCAATAAATTCAACAAAAACCTCAACTTTTAAAAGAAGAGAAAAAGTTCGAAAAAAACATTGATAACACCAGCAAATTCAACAACAACCTCAACATTGAAAAATGCCAACAAATTCAACAGCAACCTCAATTTTGAAATTTAACAACAGATTTAACAACAACCTCAACATTGAAAAAGCCAACAAATTCAACCACAACCTCAACATTTAAAAGAAGAGAAAAAGTTCATAAAAACATTGATAACACCAACAAATTCATCAAAAACCTCAACAATGAAAATCACCAACAAATTCAACAACAACCTCAACATTGAAAAATATAAATAAATTCAACAACAACATCAACATTGATAAAAAGCAACAAATTCAACAACAATCTCAACTTTCAAAAATACAAATAGTTCAAAAAATTACATTGCTAACACCAACAAATTCAACAACAACCTCAATATTGAAAATCACCAACAAGTTCAACGAAATCAATATTTAAAAACACCAACAAATATAACAACAACCTCAACATTGAAAACCACCAACAAATCCAACAACAACCTCAACTTCGAGAAACACCAACAACTTCAACAAGCTCAACGATGAAAAACACGAAAGAAATAAACATCCGCAACATTGAAAAATACAAAAAAATAAAATTGATAACACGAACAAATTCAACAGCAACCTCAACGTTGAAAAATACAAAAAAGTTCAAAAAATAACATTGATAACATGAACAATTTCAACAACAACCTCAACATTGGAAAATACAAAATATTTCAAAAAATAACATTGGTAACACGAACAAATTCAACAACAATCTGAATGTTGAAAATCAACAACAAATAATTCAAAAACAACCTCAACATTGAATATCACCAACAAATTCAACGACAACCTCAACATTGAAACACACCAACAAATTCAACAACAACCTCAACTTTTAAAAGACTAGAAAAAGTTCAAAAAAAACAGTGATAACACCAAGAAATTCAACAACAACCTCAACATTGAAAATCACCAACAAATTCAACAACATCAATATTGAAAATCACCAACAAATTCAAAACCAACCTCAACATTGAATATCACCAACAAATTCAACGACAACCTCAACATTGAAACACACCAACAAATTCAACAACAACCTCAACTTTTAAAAGACGAGAAAAAGTTCAAAAAAAACAGTGATAACACCAAGAAATTCAACAACAACCTCAACATTGAAAATCACCAACAAATTCAACAACATCAATATTGAAAATCACCAACAAATTCAAAAACAACCTCAACATTGAATATCACCAACAAATTCAACGACAACCTCAACATTGAAACACACCAACAAATTCAACAACAACCTCAACTTTTAAAAGACGAGAAAAAGTTCAAAAAAAACAGTGATAACACCAAGAAATTCAACAACAACCTCAACATTGAAAATCACCAACAAATTCAACAACCTCAACATTGAAAAACGCCAACAAATTCAACAACAACCTCAATATTGAAAAATTCAAAAAAGTTCAAAAAATAACATTGATAACACCAACAAATTCAACAACAACCTCAACATTGGAAAATACAAAAAATTTCAAAAAATAACATTGATAACACGAACAAATTCAACAGCAATCTGAATATTGAAAATCAACAACAAATTCAAAAACAACCTCAACATTGAATATCACCAACAAATTCAACGACCAACTGAACATGGAAAAACACTAACTAAATCAACTACCTCAACATTGAAAAACATCAACAAATTCAACAACCTCAACATTGAAAATCACCAACAAATTCAACAACAACCTAAGCATTGAAAAACAGCGACAAATTCAACAACAACCTCAACAATGAAAAACACCAACATATTCAACAACAACTTAACATTGAAAAATACCAACAAATTCAACAACAACCTCAATATTGAAAGTCACCAACAAATTCAACAACAACCTCAATATTGAAAATCACCAACAAATTCAACATCAACCTCATCATTGAAAAACACCAAAAAATTCAACAACAACATCAACTTTTAAAAGTCCGAAAAAAGTTGAAAAAAGAACATTGATAACACCAACAAATTCCACAACAACCTCAACATTGAAAAACAACAACAACCTGATCAATGAAAACACCAAAAAATTCAACAAAAAATTCACCATTTGAAAAACAGCAACAAATTCCACAACAAGCTCAACATTGAAAAACAACAACAAATTTAACAACAACCTGGACAATGAAAACACGTAAAAATTCAACAAAAACCTCATCACTGAAAAACACCAACAAATTCAACAACAACCTCAACATTGAAAAAGGCCAACAAATTCAACAACAACCCCAACATTGAAAAGCACCAACAAATTTAACAATAACCTCAACATTGAAAAACACCAACAAATTCAACAACAACCTCAACATTGAAAAGCGCCAACAAATTCAACAATAACCTCAACAATGAAATACACCATTGATAACACCAACAAATTCAACAACAACTTCAATATCGAAAATCACCAACAGATTCAACGTCCTTAACATTGAAAAACACCAACAAATTCAACCACTACCTTAACACTGAATATCACAAACAAATTCAGCAACAACCTTAAATTTGAAAAACACCAAAAGTTTAAAAAAAACATTGATAACACCAACAAATTCAACAACAACCTCATCTTTCAAAAGCACAAAAAAGTTGAAAAAAGAACATTAATAACACCAACAAATTCAACAACAACCTCAACAATGAAAAACACCAACTAATTCAACAACAAGCTCAACAATGAAAAACACCAACAAATTCAAAATCAACTTCAACTTTTAAAAGTTCGAACAACTTCAACAAAATAAACATTGATAACACCAATAATTTCAGCAACAATCTCAACTTTGAACAACACAAAAATGTTCCAAAAAAACCATTGATATCACCAACAAATTAAACAACAACCTCAATATTGAAAATCAACAACAAATTCAACAACAACCTCAATATTGAAAATCACCAACAAATTCAACATCAACCTCATCATTGAAAAACACCAAAAAATTCAACAACAACATCAACTTTTAAAAGTACAAAAAAGTTGAAAAAAGAACATTGATAACACCAACAAATTCCACAACAACCTCAACATTGAAAAACAACAACAACCTGAACAATGAAAACACCAAAAAATTCAACAAAAACTTCACCATTGAAAAACACCAACAAATTCCACAACAACCTCAACATTGAAAAACAACAATAAATTAAACAACAACCTGAACAATGAAAACACCAAAAAATTCAACAAAAACCTCACCATTGAAAAACACCAACAAATTCAACAACAACCTCAACATTGAAAAATGCCAACAAATTCAACAACAACCTCAACATTGAAAAGCGCCAACAAATTCAACAATAACCACAACAATGAAAAACACCATTGATAACACCAACAAATTCAACAACAACTTCAATATCGAAAATCACCAACAGATTCAACGTCCGCAACATTGAAAAACAACAACAAATTCAACCACTACCTCAACACTGAATATCACCAACAAATGCAGCAACAACCTTAAATTTGAAAAAAAACAAAAGTTTAAAAAAAACATTGATAACACCAACTAATTCAACAACAACCTAAATATTGAAAAACACCAACATATTCAACAACAACCTCAGCATTGATAAACACCAAAAAATTCAACAACAACCTCAACTTTTAAAAGTACAAAAAAGTTGAAAAAAGAGCATTGATAACACCAACAAATTCAACAACATCAACATTGAAAAACACCAACAAATTCAACAACAACCTCAACATTTAAAAAACCAACAAATTAAACAACCTCAACAATGAAAAAACCAAAAAATTCAACAACAAACTCAACGTTGAAAAACGCCAACTAATTCAACAACAATCTCAATAATGAAAAACACCAACAAATACAAAATCAACCTTTAAAAATACAAAAAATGTCAACAAAAAAAACAGTGATAACACCAACAAATTCAACAACAAACTCAATATTGAAACTCACCAACAAATTCAACAACAACCTCAACATTGAAAAACACCAACAAGTTCAACAACCTCCACCTGGAAAAACCCCAACAAATTCAACAACCTCCTTAACTTTTAAAAGTACAAAAAATGTCAACAAAGAAATCATTGATAACACCAACAAATTCAACAACAAACTCAATATTGAAAATCGCCAACAAATTCAACTTTAACCATAATATTGAAAATCACCAACAAATTCAACAACAAACTCAATACTGAAACTCACCAACAAATTCAACTACAAACTCAATATTGAAACTCAACAACCAGTTCAACAACCAGCTCAATATTGAAAATCAGCAACAAATTCAACAACCTCAACACTGAATATCGCCAACAAATTCGGCAACAACCTCAACTTTGTAAAACACAAAATGTTCAAAAAAAAACATTCACAACACCAACAAATTCAACAACAAACTCAATATTGAAAATCACCAACAAATTCAACGACCTCAACTTTGAAAAACACCAACAAATTAAACAACAACCTCAACATTTAAAAGTACAAACAAGTTCAACAAATTAAACATTGATAATACCAATAAATTCAACAACAAGGAAAACTTTTAAAAATAGAAACAAGTTCAACAAAATAAACATTGTTGACACTTCTAATTCAACAAAAACCTCAGCATTTAAAATCACCAACAAATTCAGCAACCTCAACACTGAAAATCAACAACAAATTCAACAACAACATCAACATTGAAAGACAATAAAAAATTCAGCCACAACCTCAACTTTTAAAACTACAAAAAATTTCATCAAAATAAACATTGACAACACCAACACATTCAACTGCAACCTCAATATTGAAAATCACCAACAAATTCAACGACCTCAACTTTGAAGAACACCAACAAATTCAACAACAACCTCAACTTTTAAAAATACAAAAAAGTTGAAAAAAGAACATTAATAACACCAACAAATTCATCAACAACCTCAACAATGAAAAACACCAACTAATTCAACAACAAGCTCAACAATGAAACACACCAACAAATTCAAAATCAAATTCAACTTTTAAAAGTACAAAAAAGTTCAACAAAATAAAGAAAAATAACACCAATAATTTCAGCAACAATCTGAACTTTGAACAACACAAAAATGTTCCAAAAAGACGATTGATATCACCAACAAATTCAACAACAACCTCAATATTGAAAATCACCAACAAATTCAACAACAACCTCAATATTGAAATTCACCAACAAATTCGACAACAACCTCAACATTGAAAAACATCAACAACCTGAACAATGAAAACACCAAAAAGTTCAGCAAAAACCTCACCATTGAAAAACACCAACAAATTCAACAACAACCTCAACATTGAAAAACGCCAACAAATTCAACAACAACCTCAACATTGAAAAGCGCCAACAAATTCAACAATAACCTCAACAATGAAAAACACCATTGATAACACCATCAAATTCAACAACAACTTCAATATCGAAAATCACCAACAAATTCAACGTCCTCAACCTTGAAAAACGCCAACAAATTCAACAACAACCTCAAAACTGAATATCACCAACAAATTCAGCTATAACCTTAAATTTGAAAAACACCAAAAAGTTAAAAAAAAAACATTGATAACACCAACTAATCCTACCATAACCTAAATATTGAAAAACACCAACAAATTCCACAACAACCTCAACATTGAAAAACACCAACAACTTCAACAAAAACCTCAATATTGAAAATCCCAACAAATTCAACAATGACGTCAAATTTTAAAAGTACAAAAAAGTTCAACAAAATAAACGTTGTAACACCAATAAATTCATCAACTCCCTCAATATTGAAAATCCCCAGCAAATTCAACAACCTAAACATTGAAAAACACAAAACAGATCAAAAGAAAACATTGATAACACCAACAAATTCAACAACATCAACATTGAAAAACACCAACAAATTCAACAACAACCTCAACATTTAAAAACATCAACAAATTAAACAACCTCAACAATGAAAAAACCAAAAAATTCAACAACAAACTCAACGTTGAAAAACGCCAACCAATTCAACAACAATCTCAATAATGAAAAACACCAACAAATACAAAATCAACCTTTAAAAGTACAAAAAATGTCAACAAAAAAAAACATTGATAACACCAACAAATTCAACAACAAACTCAATATTGAAACTCACCAACAAATTAAACAACAACCTCAACATTGAAAAACACCAACAAGTTCAACAACCTCCACCTGGAAAAACACCAACAAATTCAACAACCTCCTTATTTTTAAAAGTACAAAAAATGTCAACAAAAAAAACATTGATAACAACAACAAATTCAACAACAAACTCAATATTGAAAATCGCCAATAAATTCAAATTTAACCATAATATTGAAAATCACCAACAAATTCAACAACAAACTCAATATTGAAACTCACCAACAAATTCAACAACAAACTCAATATTGAAACTCACCAACCAATTCAACAACAAACTCAATATTGAAACTCACCAACAAATTCAACAACAACCTCAACATTGAAAAACGCCAAGAAATTCAACAACAACCACAATATTGAAAATCAGCAAAAAATTCAACATCCTCAACACTGAATATCACCAACAAATTCGGCAACAACCTCAACTTTGCAAAACACAAAATGTTCAAAAAAAACCATTCATAACACCAACAAATTCAACATCAAACTCAATAGTGAAAATCACCAACAAATTCAACGACCTCAAGTTTGAAAAACACCAACAAATTAAACAACAAACTCATCATTTAAAAGTACAAAAAAGTTCAACAAATTAAACATTGATAAAACCAATAAATTCTAAAACAAGGAAAACTTTATAAAATAGAAACAAGTTCAACAAAATACACATTGGTGACACATCCAATTCAACAAAAACCTCAGCATTTAAAATCACCGACAAATTCAGCAACCTCAACACTGAAAATCAACAACAAATTCAACAACAACATCAACATTGAAAGGCAATAAAAAATTCAGCCACAACCTCAACTTTTAAAACTACAAAAAATTTCATCAAAATAAACATTGACAACACCAACACATTCAACTACAACCTCAATATTGAAAATCATCAACAAATTCAACGACCTCAACTTTGAAAAACACCAACAAATTCAACAACAACCTCAACTTTTAAAAATACAAACAAGTTCAACAAATAAACATTGATAACACCAACAAATTCAACAACAACCTCAACTTTTAAAAGTACAAAAAAGTTGAAAAAAGAACATTAATAACACCAACAAATTCAACAACAACCTCAACAATGAAAAACACCAACAAATTCAACAACAAGCTCAACAATGAAAAACACCAACAAATTCAAAATCAACTTCAACTTTTAAAAGTTCGAAAAACTTCAACAAAATAAACATTGATAACACCAATAATTTCAGCAACAATCTCAACTTTGAACAACACAAAAATGTTCCAAAAAAACCATTGATATCACCAACAAATTAAACAACAACCTCAATATTGAAAATCAACAACAAATTCAACAACAACCTCAATATTGAAAATCACCAACAAATTCAACATCAACCTCATCATTGAAAAACACCAAAAAATTCAACAACAACATCAACTTTTAAAAGTACAAAAAAGTTGAAAAAAGAACATTGATAACACCAACAAATTCCACAACAACCTCAACATTGAAAAACAACAACAACCTGAACAATGAAAACACCAAAAAATTCAACAAAAACTTCACCATTGAAAAACAACAACAAATTCCA
The DNA here is from genome assembly GCF_964194155.1 of Cetorhinus maximus. NCBI lineage: Eukaryota > Metazoa > Chordata > Chondrichthyes > Lamniformes > Cetorhinidae > Cetorhinus > Cetorhinus maximus. The sequence continues at coordinate 347,600 of NW_027596148.1, forward strand.
CAACAACCTCAACATTGAAAAACAACAATAAATTAAACAACAACCTGAACAATGAAAACACCAAAAAATTCAACAAAAACCTCACCATTGAAAAACACCAACAAATTCAACAACAACCTCAACATTGAAAAATGCCAACAAATTCAACAACAACCTCAACATTGAAAAGCGCCAACAAATTCAACAATAACCACAACAATGAAAAACACCATTGATAACACCAACAAATTCAACAACAACTTCAATATCGAAAATCACCAACAGATTCAACGTCCGCAACATTGAAAAACAACAACAAATTCAACCACTACCTCAACACTGAATATCACCAACAAATGCAGCAACAACCTTAAATTTGAAAAAAAACAAAAGTTTAAAAAAAACATTGATAACACCAACTAATTCAACAACAACCTAAATATTGAAAAACACCAACATATTCAACAACAACCTCAGCATTGATAAACACCAAAAAATTCAACAACAACCTCAACTTTTAAAAGTACAAAAAAGTTGAAAAAAGAACATTGATAACACCAACAAATTCAACAACATCAACACTGAAAAACACCAACAAATTCAACAACAACCTCAACATTTAAAAAAACCAACAAATTAAACAACCTCAACAATGAAAAAACCAAAAAATTCAACAACAAACTCAACGTTGAAAAACGCCAACTAATTCAACAACAATCTCAATAATGAAAAACACCAACAAATACAAAATCAACCTTTAAAAGTACAAAAAATGTCAACAAAAAAAACATTGATAACACGAACAAATTCAACAACAAACTCAATATTGAAACTCACCAACAAATTCAACAACAACCTCAACATTGAAAAACACCAACAAGTTCAACAACCTCCACCTGGAAAAACCCCAACAAATTCAACAACCTCCTTAACTTTTAAAAGTACAAAAAATGTCAACAAAGAAATCATTGATAACACCAACAAATTCAACAACAAACTCAATATTGAAAATCGCCAACAAATTCAACTTTAACCATAATATTGAAAATCACCAACAAATTCAACAACAAACTCAATACTGAAACTCACCAACAAATTCAACTACAAACTCAATATTGAAACTCACCAACCAGTTCAACAACCAGCTCAATATTGAAAATCAGCAACAAATTCAACAACCTCAACACTGAATATCACCAACAAATTCGGCAACAACCTCAACTTTGTAAAACACAAAATGTTCAAAAAAAAACATTCATAACACCAACAAATTCAACAACAAACCCAATATTGAAAATCACCAACAAATTCAACGACTTCAACTTTGAAAAACACCAACAAATTAAACAACAACCTCAACATTTAAAAGTACAAAAAAGTTCAACAAATTAAACATTGATAATACCAATAAATTCAACAACAAGGAAAACTTTTAAAAATAGAAACAAGTTCAACAAAATAAACATTGGTGACACTTCTAATTCAACAAAAACCTCAGCATTTAAAATCACCAACAAATTCAGCAACCTCAACACTGAAAATCAACAACAAATTCAACAACAACATCAACATTGAAAGACAATAAAAAATTCAGCCACAACCTCAACTTTTAAAACTACAAAAAATTTCAACAAAATAAACATTGACAACACCAACACATTCAACTGCAACCTCAATATTGAAAATCACCAACAAATTCAACGACCTCAACTTTGAAAAACACCAACAAATTCAACAACAACCTCGACTTTTAAAAATACAAAAAAGTTGAAAAAAGAACATTAATAACACCAACAAATTCATCAACAACCTCAACAATGAAAAACACCAACTAATTCAACAACAAGCTCAACAATGAAACACACCAACAAATTCAAAATCAAATTCAACTTTTAAAAGTACAAAAAAGTTCAACAAAATAAAGAATGATAACACCAATAATTTCAGCAACAATCTGAACTTTGAACAACACAAAAATGTTCCAAAAAGACCATTGATATCACCAACAAATTCAACAACAACCTCAATATTGAAAATCACGAACAAATTCAACAACAACCTCAATATTGAAATTCACCAACAAATTCGACAACAACCTCAACATTGAAAAACAACAACAACCTGAACAATGAAAACACCAAAAAGTTCAACAAAAACCTCACCATTGAAAAACACCAACAAATTCAACAACAACCTCAACATTGAAAAACACCAACAACTTCAACAAAAACCTCAATATTGAAAATCCCAACAAATTCAACAATGACGTCAAATTTTAAAAGTACAAAAAAGTTCAACAAAATAAATGTTGTAACACCAATAAATTCATCAACTCCCTCAATATTGAAAATCCCCAGCAAATTCAACAACCTAAACATTGAAAAACACAAAACAGATCAAAAGAAAACATTGATAACACCAACAAATTCAACAACATCAACATTGAAAAACACCAACAAATTCAACAACAACCTCAACATTTAAAAACATCAACAAATTAAACAACCTCAACAATGAAAAAACCAAAAAAAATCAACAACAAACTCAAGGTTGAAAAACGCCAACCAATTCAACAACAATCTCAATAATGAAAAACACCAACAAATACAAAATCAACCTTTAAAAGTACAAAAAATGTCAACAAAAAAAACATTGATAACACCAACAAATTCAACAACAAACTCAATATTGAAAATCGCCAATAAATTCAAATTTAACCATAATATTGAAAATCACCAACAAATTCAACAACAAACTCAATATTGAAACTCACCAACAAATTCAACAACAAACTCAATATTGAAACTCACCAACCAATTCAACAACAAACTCAATATTGAAACTCACCAACAAATTCAACAACAACCTCAACATTGAAAAACGCCAAGAAATTCAACAACAACCACAATATTGAAAATCAGCAAAAAATTCAACATCCTCAACACTGAATATCACCAACAAATTCGGCAACAACCTCAACTTTGCAAAACACAAAATGTTCAAAAAAAACCATTCATAACACCAACAAATTCAACGACCTCAAGTTTGAAAAACACCAACAAATTAAACAACAACCTCGTCATTTAAAAGTACAAAAAAGCTCAACAAATTAAACATTGATAATACCAATAAATTCAAAAACAAGGAAAACTTTTAAAAATAGAAACAAGTTCAACAAAATAAACAATGGTGACACTTCCAATTCAACAGAAACCTCAGCATTTAAAATCACCAACAAATTCAGCAACCTCAACACTGAAAATCAACAACAAATTCAACAACAACATCAACATTGAAAGACAATAAAAAATTCAGCCACAACCTCAACTTTTAAAACTACAAAAAATTTCATCAAAATAAACATTGACAACACCAACACATTCAACTGCAACCTCAATGTTGAAAATCACCAACAAATTCAACGACGTCAACTTTGAAAAACACCAACAAATTCATAAACAACCTCAACTTTTAAAAATACAAACAAGTTCAACAAATAAACATTGATAACACCAACAAATTCAACAATAACCTCATCTTTTAAAAGTACAAAAAAGTTGAAAAAAGAACATTAATAACAACAACAAATACAACAACAACCTCAACAATGAAAATCACCAACTAATTCAAAATCAACTTCAACTTTTAAAAGTACAAAAAAGTTCAACAAAATAAAGATTGATAACACCAATAATTTCAGCAACAATCTCAACTTTGAACAACACAAAAATGTTCCAAAGAAACCATTGATATCACCAACAAATTCAACAACAACCTCAATATTGAAAATCACCAACAAATTCAACAACAACCTCAATATTGAAAATCACCAACAAATTCAACAACAACCTCATCATTGAAAAACACCAAAAAATTCAACAACAACCTCAACTTTTAAAAGTAAAAAAAAGTTGAAAAAAGCACGTTGATAACACCAACAAATGACACAACAACCTCAACATTGAAAAACAACAACAACCTGAACAATGAAAACACCAAAAAATTCAACAAAAACTTCACCATTGAAAAATACCAACAAATTCCACAACAACCTCAACATTGAAAAGCGCCAACAAATTCAACAATAACCTCAACAATGAAAAACACCATTGATAACACCATCAAATTCAACAACAACTTCAATATCGAAAATCACCAACAAATTCAACGTCCTCAACCTTGAAAAACGCCAACAAATTCAACAACAACCTCAAAACTGAATATCACCAACAAATTCAGCAATAACCTTAAATTTGAAAAACACCAAAAAGTTTAAAAAAAACATTGATAACACCAACTAATTCAACAATAACCTAAATATTGAAAAACACCAACAAATTCAACAACAACCTCAACTTTTAAAAATACAAACAAGTTCAACAAATATTCAACCACAAGCACAATATTGAAATTCAACAACAATTTCAACAACATCACCATTGAAAAACAACAATAAATTAAACAACAACCTGAACAATGAAAACACCAAAAAATTCAACAAAAACCTCACCATTGAAAAACACCAACAAATTCAACAACAACCTCAACATTGAAAAATGCCAACAAATTCAACAACAACCTCAACATTGAAAAGCGCCAACAAATTCAACAATAACCACAACAATGAAAAACACCATTGATAACACCAACAAATTCAACAACAACTTCAATATCGAAAATCACCAACAGATTCAACGTCCGCAACATTGAAAAACAACAACAAATTCAACCACTACCTCAACACTGAATATCACCAACAAATGCAGCAACAACCTTAAATTTGAAAAAAAACAAAAGTTTAAAAAAAACATTGATAACACCAACTAATTCAACAACAACCTAAATATTGAAAAACACCAACATATTCAACAACAACCTCAGCATTGATAAACACCAAAAAATTCAACAACAACCTCAACTTTTAAAAGTACAAAAAAGTTGAAAAAAGAACATTGATAACACCAACAAATTCAACAACATCAACACTGAAAAACACCAACAAATTCAACAACAACCTCAACATTTAAAAAAACCAACAAATTAAACAACCTCAACAATGAAAAAACCAAAAAATTCAACAACAAACTCAACGTTGAAAAACGCCAACTAATTCAACAACAATCTCAATAATGAAAAACACCAACAAATACAAAATCAACCTTTAAAAGTACAAAAAATGTCAACAAAAAAAACATTGATAACACGAACAAATTCAACAACAAACTCAATATTGAAACTCACCAACAAATTCAACAACAACCTCAACATTGAAAAACACCAACAAGTTCAACAACCTCCACCTGGAAAAACCCCAACAAATTCAACAACCTCCTTAACTTTTAAAAGTACAAAAAATGTCAACAAAGAAATCATTGATAACACCAACAAATTCAACAACAAACTCAATATTGAAAATCGCCAACAAATTCAACTTTAACCATAATATTGAAAATCACCAACAAATTCAACTACAAACTCAATATTGAAACTCACCAACCAGTTCAACAACCAGCTCAATATTGAAAATCAGCAACAAATTCAACAACCTCAACACTGAATATCACCAACAAATTCGGCAACAACCTCAACTTTGTAAAACACAAAATGTTCAAAAAAAAACATTCATAACACCAACAAATTCAACAACAAACCCAATATTGAAAATCACCAACAAATTCAACGACTTCAACTTTGAAAAACACCAACAAATTAAACAACAACCTCAACATTTAAAAGTACAAAAAAGTTCAACAAATTAAACATTGATAATACCAATAAATTCAACAACAAGGAAAACTTTTAAAAATAGAAACAAGTTCAACAAAATAAACATTGGTGACACTTCTAATTCAACAAAAACCTCAGCATTTAAAATCACCAACAAATTCAGCAACCTCAACACTGAAAATCAACAACAAATTCAACAACAACATCAACATTGAAAGACAATAAAAAATTCAGCCACAACCTCAACTTTTAAAACTACAAAAAATTTCAACAAAATAAACATTGACAACACCAACACATTCAACTGCAACCTCAATATTGAAAATCACCAACAAATTCAACGACCTCAACTTTGAAAAACACCAACAAATTCAACAACAACCTCGACTTTTAAAAATACAAAAAAGTTGAAAAAAGAACATTAATAACACCAACAAATTCATCAACAACCTCAACAATGAAAAACACCAACTAATTCAACAACAAGCTCAACAATGAAACACACCAACAAATTCAAAATCAAATTCAACTTTTAAAAGTACAAAAAAGTTCAACAAAATAAAGAATGATAACACCAATAATTTCAGCAACAATCTGAACTTTGAACAACACAAAAATGTTCCAAAAAGACCATTGATATCACCAACAAATTCAACAACAACCTCAATATTGAAAATCACGAACAAATTCAACAACAACCTCAATATTGAAATTCACCAACAAATTCGACAACAACCTCAACATTGAAAAACAACAACAACCTGAACAATGAAAACACCAAAAAGTTCAACAAAAACCTCACCATTGAAAAACACCAACAAATTCAACAACAACCTCAACATTGAAAAACACCAACAACTTCAACAAAAACCTCAATATTGAAAATCCCAACAAATTCAACAATGACGTCAAATTTTAAAAGTACAAAAAAGTTCAACAAAATAAATGTTGTAACACCAATAAATTCATCAACTCCCTCAATATTGAAAATCCCCAGCAAATTCAACAACCTAAACATTGAAAAACACAAAACAGATCAAAAGAAAACATTGATAACACCAACAAATTCAACAACATCAACATTGAAAAACACCAACAAATTCAACAACAACCTCAACATTTAAAAACATCAACAAATTAAACAACCTCAACAATGAAAAAACCAAAAAAATCAACAACAAACTCAAGGTTGAAAAACGCCAACCAATTCAACAACAATCTCAATAATGAAAAACACCAACAAATACAAAATCAACCTTTAAAAGTACAAAAAATGTCAACAAAAAAAACATTGATAACACCAACAAATTCAACAACAAACTCAATATTGAAAATCGCCAATAAATTCAAATTTAACCATAATATTGAAAATCACCAACAAATTCAACAACAAACTCAATATTGAAACTCACCAACAAATTCAACAACAAACTCAATATTGAAACTCACCAACCAATTCAACAACAAACTCAATATTGAAACTCACCAACAAATTCAACAACAACCTCAACATTGAAAAACGCCAAGAAATTCAACAACAACCACAATATTGAAAATCAGCAAAAAATTCAACATCCTCAACACTGAATATCACCAACAAATTCGGCAACAACCTCAACTTTGCAAAACACAAAATGTTCAAAAAAAACCATTCATAACACCAACAAATTCAACGACCTCAAGTTTGAAAAACACCAACAAATTAAACAACAACCTCGTCATTTAAAAGTACAAAAAAGCTCAACAAATTAAACATTGATAATACCAATAAATTCAAAAACAAGGAAAACTTTTAAAAATAGAAACAAGTTCAACAAAATAAACAATGGTGACACTTCCAATTCAACAGAAACCTCAGCATTTAAAATCACCAACAAATTCAGCAACCTCAACACTGAAAATCAACAACAAATTCAACAACAACATCAACATTGAAAGACAATAAAAAATTCAGCCACAACCTCAACTTTTAAAACTACAAAAAATTTCATCAAAATAAACATTGACAACACCAACACATTCAACTGCAACCTCAATGTTGAAAATCACCAACAAATTCAACGACGTCAACTTTGAAAAACACCAACAAATTCATAAACAACCTCAACTTTTAAAAATACAAACAAGTTCAACAAATAAACATTGATAACACCAACAAATTCAACAATAACCTCATCTTTTAAAAGTACAAAAAAGTTGAAAAAAGAACATTAATAACAACAACAAATACAACAACAACCTCAACAATGAAAATCACCAACTAATTCAACAACAAGCTCAACAATGAAAAACACCAACAAATTCAAAATCAACTTCAACTTTTAAAAGTACAAAAAAGTTCAACAAAATAAAGATTGATAACACCAATAATTTCAGCAACAATCTCAACTTTGAACAACACAAAAATGTTCCAAAGAAACCATTGATATCACCAACAAATTCAACAACAACCTCAATATTGAAAATCACCAACAAATTCAACAACAACCTCAATATTGAAAATCACCAACAAATTCAACAACAACCTCATCATTGAAAAACACCAAAAAATTCAACAACAACCTCAACTTTTAAAAGTAAAAAAAAGTTGAAAAAAGCACGTTGATAACACCAACAAATGACACAACAACCTCAACATTGAAAAACAACAACAACCTGAACAATGAAAACACCAAAAAATTCAACAAAAACTTCACCATTGAAAAATACCAACAAATTCCACAACAACCTCAACATTGAAAAGCGCCAACAAATTCAACAATAACCTCAACAATGAAAAACACCATTGATAACACCATCAAATTCAACAACAACTTCAATATCGAAAATCACCAACAAATTCAACGTCCTCAACCTTGAAAAACGCCAACAAATTCAACAACAACCTCAAAACTGAATATCACCAACAAATTCAGCAATAACCTTAAATTTGAAAAACACCAAAAAGTTTAAAAAAAACATTGATAACACCAACTAATTCAACAATAACCTAAATATTGAAAAACACCAACAAATTCAACAACAACCTCAACTTTTAAAAATACAAACAAGTTCAACAAATATTCAACCACAAGCACAATATTGAAATTCAACAACAATTTCAACAACATCACCATTGAAAAACAGCAATAAATTTTAAAACAACCACAACAATGAAAAACACCGACAAATTCAAAATCAACTTCAACTTTTAAAAGTACAAAAAAGTTCAACAAAATAAACATTGATAACACCAATAATTTCAGCAACAATCTCAACTTTGAACAACACAAAAATGTTCCAAAAAAACCATTGATATCATCAACAAATTGAACAACAACGTCAATATTTAAAATCACCAACAAATTCAAGAACAACCGCAACACTGAAAAACACCAACAAATTCAACAACAACCGCAACATTGAAAATCACCAACAAATTCAACAACAACCTAAATATTGAAAAACATCAACAAATTCAACAACAACCTCAACTTTTAAAAATACAAACAAGTTCAACAAATATTCAACCACAAGCACATTATTGAAAATCACCAACCATTTCAACAACATCAACATTGAAAAACAGCAATAAATTAAAAAACAACCTCAACATTGAAAAACACCAACAAATTCAACAACAACCTCAACATTTAAAAGTACATAAATGATCAACAATAAATTCAACAACAAACTCAACATTGAAAAACGCCAACAAATTCAACAACAATCTCAACATTGAAAAACGCCAACAAATTCAACAATAACCTCAACAATGAAATACACCATTGATAACACCAACAAATTCAACAACAACTTCAATATCGAAAATCACCAACAGATTCAACGTCCTTAACATTGAAAAACGCCAACAAATTCAACGACTACCTCAACACTGAATATCACCAACAAATTCAGCAACAACCTTAAATTTGGAAAACACCAAAAGTTTAAAAAAAACATTGATAACACCAACTAATTCAACAGCAACCTAAATATTGAAAAAGATCAACAAATTAAACAACAACCTCAACTTTTAAAAATACAAAAATGTTGAAAAAAGAACATTGATAACACCAACAAATTCAACAACAACCTCAACAATGAAAAACACCAACAAATTAAACAACAACCTCAACTTTCAAAAAATACAAAAAGTTCAAAAAATAACCTTGATAACGCCAACAAATTCAACAACAACCTCAACATTGAAAAACACCAAAAAATTCAACAACAAGTTAAAGATTGCAAAATTCCAACAAATTCAACAACAACCTCAACTTTCAAAAATACAAAAAGTTCAAAAAATAACCTTGATAACTCCAACAAATTCATCAACAACCACAAAATTGAAAAACACCAACAAATTCCACAATAACCTCAATATTGCAAATCACCAACAAATTCAAACAAACTCAACGTTGAATATCACCAACAATTTCAGCAACAACCTCAATTTTGAAAATCACCAACAAATTCAAAACCTCAACTTTGAAAAGTGAAAAAAAGTTCAACAAAATAAACATTGATGACAATATCCAAATCAACAACAACCTCAACATTTAAAATCACCTACAAATTCAGCAAACTCAACACTGAAAATCACCAAGAAATTCAACAAAAACATCAACATTGAAAAACAGAAAAAAATTCAGCAATAACCAGCACTTTTAAAAATACAAAAAAGTTCAACATAATAAACATTGACAACACCAACAAATTCAGGAACAACCTCAACGTTGAAAAACACCAACAAATTTAACAACAACCTCAACAATGAAAACACGAAAAAAATTCAACAAAAACCTCAACATTGAAAAACACCAACTAATTCAACAACAACCTCAACAATGAAAAACACCAAAAAATTCAACAACAACCGCAACACTGAAAAATACCAACAATTTCAACAACAACCTGAATATTGAAAATCATCAGCAAAGTAAACAACCTCAACAATGAATATCACCAATTCAGCAACAACCTCAACTTTGAAAAACACAAACAAGTTCAAAAAAAACATTGATAACACCAACAAATTCAACAACAACCTCAATATTGAAAAGCAACAACAAATTCAACGACCTCAACTTTGAAAAAGACCAAAAAATTCAACAACAACCTCATCTTTTAAAAGTATAAAAAAGTTGAAAAAAGAACATTGATAATACCAACAAATTCAACAACAACCTCAACAATGAAAAATACCAACAAATTCAACAAAAACATCAACATTGAAAAATAATAAAAAATTCAGCTGGAACATCAACTTTTAAAACTACAAAAAAGTTCAACAAAATGAACATTGACAGCACCAACCAATACAACAACAACCTCAACATTCAAAAACGTCAACAAATTTAACAACAACCTCAACAATGAAAACACCAAAAAAATTCAACCAAAACCTCAACATTGAAAAACACCAACTAATTCAACAACAACCTCAATATTGAAAAGCACCAACAAATTCAACGACATCAACTTTGAAAAACACCAAAAAATTCAACAACAACCTCATCTTTTAAAAGTACAAAAAAGTTGAAAAAAGAACATTTATAACACCAACAAATTCAACAACAACCTCAATAATGAAAATCGCCAAAAAATTCAACAATAACCTCAGCAATGAAAAACACCATTGATAACACCATCAAATTCAACAACAACTTCAATATCGAAAATCACCAACAAATTCAACGTCCTCAACCTTGAAAAACGCCAACAAATTCAACAACAAGCTCAAAACTGAATATCACCAACAAATTCAGCAATAACCTTAAATTTGAAAAACACCAAAAAGTTAAAAAAAAAACTTTGATAACACCAACTAATCCTAAAATAACCTAAATATTGAAAAACACCAACAAATTCAACAACAACCTCAACTTTTAAAAATACAAACAAGTTCAAAAAACATTCAACCACAAGCACAATATTGACAATCACCAACAATTTCAACAACATCAACATTGAAAAACAGCAATAAATTAAAAAACAACCTCAACAATGAAAAACACCAACAAATTCAAAATCAACTTCAACTTTTAAAAGTACAAAGAAGTTCAACAAAATAAACATGAATAACACCAATAATTTCAGCAACAATCTCAACTTTGAACAACACTAAAATGTTCCAAAAAAACCATTGATATCACCAATAAATTCAACAACAACCTCAATATTTAAAATCACCAACAAATTCAACAACAACCTCAATATTGAAAATCAACAACAAATTCAACAACAACCTCAATATTGAAAATCACCAACAAATTCAACATCAACCTCATCATTGAAAAACACCAAAAAATTCAACAACAACATCAACTTTTAAAAGTACAAAAAAGTTGAAAAAAGAACATTGATAACACCAACAAATTCCACAACCACAACATTGAAAAACAACAACAAATTTAACAACAACCTGAACAATGAAAACACCAAAAAATTCAACAAAAACTTCACCATTGAAAAACACCAACAAATTCCACAACAACCTCAACATTGAAAAACAACAACAAATTTAACAACAACCTGAACAATGAAAACACCAAAAAATTCAACAAAAACCTCACCATGGAAAAACACCAACAAATTCAACAACAACCTCAACATTGAAAAACGCCAACAAATTCAACAACAACCTCAACATTGAAAAGCGCCAACAAATTCAACAATAACCTCAACAATGAAAAACACCATTGATAACACCAACAAATTCAACAACAACTTCAATATCGAAAATCACCAACAGGTTCAACGTCCTCAACATTGAAAAAAGCCAACAAATTCAACCACGACCTCAACACTGAATATCACCAACAAATTCAGCAACAACCTTAAATTTGAAAAACACCAAAAGTTTAAAAAAAACATTGATAACACCAACTAATTCAACAACAACCTAAATATTGAAAAACACCAACAAATTAAACAACAACCTCAACTTTTAAAAATACAAAAAATTTGAAAAAAGAAAATTGATAACACCAACAAATTCAGCAACAACCTTAAATTTGAAAAACACCAAAAGTTTAAAAAAAACATTGATAACACCAAGTAATTCAACAACAACCTAAATATTGAAAAAGACCAACAAATTAAACAACAACCTCAACTTTTAAAAATACAAAAAATTTGAAAAAAGAACATTGATAACACCAACAAATTTAGCAACAACCTCAACAATGAAAAATACCAAAAATTTAAAACAACAACCTCAACATTGAATAATGCCAACAAATTCAACCGCAAGCTCAACATTGAATATCACCAACAAATTCAGCAACAACCTTAAATTAGAAAAACACCAAAAGTTTAAAAAAAACATTGATAGCACCAACAAATTCAACAACAACCTAAATATTGAAAAACACCAACAAATTCAACAACAACCTCAACTTTTAAAAATATAAACAAGTTCAACAAATATTCAACCACAAGCACAATATTGAAAATCTCCAACAATTTTAACAACATCAACATTGAAAAACAGCAATAAATTAAAAAACATCCTCAACATTGAAAAACACCAACAAATTCAACAACAACCTCAACATTTAAAAGTACATAAATGATCAACAATAAATTCAACAACAAACTCAATATTCAAAATCACCAACAGTTTCAAAAACTACCTCATCATTGAAAAACACCAACAAATGCAACAACAACCTCATCATTTAAAAGTACAAAAAAGTTGGAAAAAAATCATTGATAACATGAACAAATTCAGCAACAACCTCAACAATGAAAACACCAAAAAAATTCAACAAAAACCACAACATTGAAAAACACCAACTAATTCAACAACAACCTCAACAATGAAAAACACCAAAAAATTTAACAACAAACGCAACATTGAAAAATACCAACAATTTCAACAACAACCTGAATATTGAAAATCACCAGCAAAGTCAACAACCTCAACAATGAATATCACCGACAAATTCAGCAACAACCTCAACTTTGAAAAACACAAACAAGTTCAAAAAGAACATTGATAATACCAACAAATTCAACAACAACCTCAACAATGAAAAATATCAACAAATTCAACAACAACTTCAACAATGAAAAACACCAACAAATTCAAAATGAACTTCAACCTTTAAAAGTACAAAAAAGTTCCACAAAATAAACATTGATAAGACCAATAATTTCAGCAACAACCTCAACATTCAGAAGCACAAAAAAGTTTAAAAAAAACCATTGTTAACACCAACAAATTCAACAACAACGTTAATATTGAAAATTACTAACAACTTCAACAACAACCTCAACGTTGAAAAACGCCAGCAAATTCAACAACAACCTCAACAATGAAAAACACCAACAAATTCAAAATCCACCTCAACTTTTAAAAGAACAAAAAATTTCAAAAAGAAAAACATTGATAACATCAACAACTTAAACAACAACCCCAACTTTTAAAAATACAAACAAGTTCAACAAAAAAAAACACTGATAACACAAACAAATTCATCAAACAACTCAACATTGAAAATGACCAACAAATTGAACAACATCAACATTGAAATACAGCAATAAATTCAACAAGAACCTCAACATTGAAAAACACAAAACAGTTCAAAATAAAACATTGATAATAACAAAAAATTCAACAAAAACATCAACATTGAAAAACACCAACAAATTCAACAACAACCTCAACATTGAAAAACAACAACAAATTCAACAACAACCTCAACAATGAAAAACACAAAAAATTCAAGAACAACTTCAACGTTGAAAAACGCGAACAAATTCAACAACAACCTCAATAATGAAAAATACCAACAAATTCAAAATCAACCTCAACTTTTAAAAGTACAAAAAAGGTCAACAAAATAAACATTGACAACACCAACAAATTCAACAACAACCTCAACATTGAAAAACACCAACACGTTTAAGAACATCCTCAACAATGAAAACACAAAAAAAATTCAACAAAAACCTCACCATTGAAAAACACCAACAAATTCAACAACAACGTCAACAATGAAAAGCACCAAAAAATTAACCAACCTCAAAAATGAATATCACCAACAAATTCAGCAACAACCTCAACTTTGAAAAACACAAACAAGTTCTAAAAAAAACCACTGATAACACCAACAATTTCAACAACAACCTCAATATTGAAATTCATCAACAAATTCAATGACCTCAACTTTGAAAAATACCAAAAAATTAAACAAAAACATCAACATTTAAAAATAAAAATAAGTTCAACAAACAAACTTTGATAACACCAACAAATTCAACAACAACCTCATCATTTAAAAAATAATAAAAGTTCAAAAAATAACCTTGATAACGCCAACAAATTCAACAACAACCTCAACAATGAAAAACACCAACAAATTCAACAACAACCTGAACATTGAAAAATACCAACAAATTCAACATCAACCTCTACTTTCAAAAATACAAAAAAGTTCAAAAAATAACCTTGATAATGCCAACAAATTCAACAAAAACCTCAATATTGAAAATCACCAACAAATTCAACAACAACGACAAAATTGAAAAACACCAACAAATTCAACAACAACCTCAATTTTGAAAATCACCAACAAATTCAACGACGTCAACTTTGAAAAACGCCAACAAATTAAAAAACAACCTCAACATTAAAAAGTAAAAAAAAGTTCAACAAAATAAACATTGATGACAATCTACAATTCAACAACAACCTCAACATTTAAAATCACCAACTAATTTAGCAAACTCAACACTGAAAATCACCAACAAATTCAACAAAAACATCAACATTGAAAAACAATAAAAAATTCAACAAGAACATCAACTTTTAAAACTACAAAAAAGTTCAACAAAATGAACATTGACAGCACCAACAAATTCAACAACAACCTCAACATTGAAAAACGCCAACAAATTTAACAACAACCTCAACAATGAAAACACCAAAAAAATTCAACCAAAATCTCAACATTGAAAAACACCAACTAATTCAACAACAACCTCAATATTGAAAAGCACCGACAAATTCAACGACCTCAACTTTGAAAAACACCAAACAATTCAACAACAACCTCATCTTTTAAAAGTAGAAAAAAGTTGAAAAAAGAACATTTATAACACCAAAAAATTCAACAACAACCTCAACAATGAAAAACAGCAACAAATTCAACAACAACCTCATCATTTAAAAAATAATAAAAGTTCAAAAAATAACCTTGATAACGCCAACAAATTCCACAACAATCTCAACAACGAAAAACACCAACAAATTCAACAACAACCTGAACATTGAAAAATACCAACAAATTCAAAATCAACCTCAACTTTTAAAAGTACAAAAAAGGTCAACAAAATAAACATTGACAACACCAACAAATTCAACAACAACCTCAACATTGAAAAACACCAACACGTTTAAGAACATCCTCAACAATGAAAACACAAAAAAAATTCAACAAAAACCTCACCATTGAAAAACACCAACAAATTCAACAACAACGTCAACAATGAAAAGCACCAAAAAATTAACCAACCTCAAAAATGAATATCACCAACAAATTCAGCAACAACCTCAACTTTGAAAAACACAAACAAGTTCTAAAAAAAACCACTGATAACACCAACAATTTCAACAACAACCTCAATATTGAAATTCATCAACAAATTCAATGACCTCAACTTTGAAAAATACCAAAAAATTAAACAAAAACATCAACATTTAAACATAAAAATAAGTTCAACAAACAAACTTTGATAACACCAACAAATTCAACAACAACCTCATCATTTAAAAAATAATAAAAGTTCAAAAAATAACCTTGATAACGCCAACAAATTCAACAACAACCTCAACAATGAAAAACACCAACAAATTCAACAACAACCTGAACATTGAAAAATACCAACAAATTCAACATCAACCTCTATTTTCAAAAATACAAAAAAGTTCAAAAAATAACCTTGATAACGCCAACAAATTCAACAAAAACCTCAATATTGAAAATCACCAACAAATTCAACAACAACGATAAAATTGAAAAACACCAACAAATTCAACAACAACCTCAATTTTGAAAATCACCAACAAATTCAACGACGTCAACTTTGAAAAACGCCAACAAATTAAAAAACAACCTCAACATTAAAAAGTAAAAAAAAGTTCAACAAAATAAACATTGATGACAATCTACAATTCAACAACAACCTCAACATTTAAAATCACCAACTACTTTAGCAAACTCAACACTGAAAATCACCAACAAATTCAACAAAAACATCAACATTGAAAAACAATAAAAAATTCAACAAGAACATCAACTTTTAAAACTACAAAAAAGTTCAACAAAATGAACATTGACAGCACCAACAAATTCAACAACAACCTCAATATTGAAAAACGCCAACAAATTTAACAACAACCTCAACAACGAAAACACCAAAAAAATTCAACCAAAATCTCAACATTGAAAAACACCAACTAATTCAACAACAACCTCAATATTGAAAAGCACCGACAAATTCAACGACCTCAACTTTGAAAAACACCAAACAATTCAACAACAACCTCATCTTTTAAAAGTAGAAAAAAGTTGAAAAAAGAACATTTATAACACCAAAAAATTCAACAACAACCTCAACAATGAAAAACAGCAACAAATTCAACAACAACCTCATCATTTAAAAAATAATAAAAGTTCAAAAAATAACCTTGATAACTCCAACAAATTCAACAACAACCTCAACAATGAAAAACACCAACAAATTCAACAACAACCTGAACATTGAAAAATACCAACAAATTCAACATCAACCTCTACTTTCAAAAATACAAAAAAGTTCAAAAAATAACCTTGATAACGCCAACAAATTCAACAAAAACCTCAATATTGAAAATCACCAACAAATTCAACAACAACGATAAAATTGAAAAACACCAACAAATTCAACAACAACCTCAATTTTGAAAATCACCAACAAATTCAACGACGTCAACTTTGAAAAACGCCAACAAATTAAAAAACAACCTCAACATTAAAAAGTAAAAAAAAGTTCAACAAAATAAACATTGATGACAATCTACAATTCAACAACACCCTCAACATTTAAAATCACCAACTAATTTAGCAAACTCAACACTGAAAATCACCAACAAATTCAACAAAAACATCAACATTGAAAAACAATAAAAAATTCAACAAGAACATCAACTTTTAAAACTACAAAAAAGTTCAACAAAATGAACATTGACAGCACCAACAAATTCAACAACAACCTCAACATTGAAAAACGCCAACAAATTTAACAACAACCTCAACAATGAAAACACCAAAAAAATTCAACCAAAATCTCAACATTGAATAACACCAACTAATTCAACAACAACCTCAATATTGAAAAGCACCGACAAATTCAACGACCTCAACTTTGAAAAACACCAAACAATTCAACAACAACCTCATCTTTTAAAAGTAGAAAAAAGTTGAAAAAAGAACATTTATAACACCAAAAAATTCAACAACAACCTCAACAATGAAAAACAGCAACAAATTCAACAACAACCTCATCATTTAAAAAATAATAAAAGTTCAAAAAATAACCTTGATAACGCCAACAAATTCCACAACAATCTCAACAACGAAAAACACCAACGAATTCAACAACAACCTGAACATTGAAAAATACCATCAAATTCAACATCAACCTCAACTTTCAAAAATACAAAAAAGATCAAAAAATAATCTTGATAACGCAAACAAATTCAACAAAAACCTCAATATTGAAAATCACTAACAAATTCAACGACAAACTGAATATGGAAAAACACCGACAAAATCAACAACCTCATCATTGAAAAGCACCAACAATTTCAAAAAAGAACTCAACAATGAAAAACAGCAACAAGTTCATCAACAACCTCAACATTGAAAAACAGCGACAAATTCAACAACAACCTCAACAAAGAAAAACACCAACATATTCAACAACAACTTAACATTGAAAAATACCAACAAATTCAACAACAACCTCAACATTGAAAAATACAAAAAAGTTCAAAAAATAACATTGATATTACAAACAAATTCAACAACAACCTCAATTTTGAAAATCACCAACAAATTCAACGACGTCAACTTTGAAAAACGCCAACAAATTAAAAAACAACCTCAACATTAAAAAGTAAAAAAAAGTTCAACAAAATAAACATTGATGACAATCTACAATTCAACAACAACCTCAACATTTAAAATCACCAACTAATTTAGCAAACTCAACACTGAAAATCACCAACAAATTCAACAAAAACATCAACATTGAAAAACAATAAAAAATTCAACAAGAACATCAACTTTTAAAACTACAAAAAAGTTCAACAAAATGAACATTGACAGCACCAACAAATTCAACAACAACCTCAACATTGAAAAACGCCAACAAATTTAACAACAACCTCAACAATGAAAACACCAAAAAAATTCAACCAAAATCTCAACATTGAAAAACACCAAAAAATTCAACAACAACCTCATCTTTTAAAAGTAGAAAAAAGTTGAAAAAAGAACATTTATAACACCAAAAAATTCAACAACAACCTCAACAATGAAAAACAGCAACAAATTCAACAACAACCTCATCATTTAAAAAATAATAAAAGTTCAAAAAATAACCTTGATAACTCCAACAAATTCCACAACAATCTCAACAACGAAAAACACCAACAAATTCAACAACAACCTGAACATTGAAAAATACCATCAAATTCAACATCAACCTCAACTTTCAAAAATACAAAAAAGATCAAAAAATAATCTTGATAACGCAAACAAATTCAACAAAAACCTCAATATTGAAAATCACCAACAAATTCAACGACAAACTGAATATGGAAAAACACCGACAAAATCAATTACCTCAAAATTGAAAAACAACAACAAATTCTACAACCTCATCATTGAAAAGCACCAACAATTTCAAAAAAGAACTCAACAATGAAAAACAGCAACAAGTTCATCAACAACCTCAACACTGAAAAACAGCGACAAATTCAACAACAACCTCAACAAAGAAAAACACCAACATATTCAACAACAATTTAACATTGAAAAATACCAACAAATTCAACAACAACCTCAACATTGAAAAATACAAAAAAGTTCAAAAAATAACATTGATATTACAAACAAATTCAACAACAACCTCAATATTGAAAGTCACCAACAAATTCAACAACAACCTAAACATTGAAAAACAACAACAAATTCAACAACAACCTCAATATTGAAAGACATCAGCAAGTTCAACAACGACCTCAACATTGAAAATCAGCAACAAATTCAACAACAATCTCAACATTGAAAAACGCCACCAAATTCAACAACAACCTTAATATTGAAAATGACCGACAAATTCAACATCAACCTCAACTTTGAAAAACACCAACAAATTCAACAACAACCTCAACATTGAAAAAAACCTACAGATTCAACAAATAGCTCAACATTGAAAATCATCAACAAGTTCAACAACAACCTCAACTTTTAAAAGAAGAGAAAAAGATCAATAAAAACATTGATAATCACCAACTAATTCAGCAACATCGATATTGAAAATTACCAACAAATTCAACAACAATCTCAACGTTGAAAAACCCCAACAAATTCATCAATAACCTCAATATTGAAAAATACAAAAAAGTTCAAAAAATAACATTGATAACACCAGCAAATTCAACAAAAACCTCAACATTGAAACACACCAGCAAATTCAACAACAACCTCAACATTGAAAAAAACCTACAAACTCAACCAGAAGCTCAACTTTGAAAAACAACAACAAATTCAACAACAACCTCAACTTTTAAAAGAAGAGAAAAAGTTCAAAAAAAAATTGATAACACCAAGAAATTCAACAACAACCTCAGCATTGAAGGACACCAACAAATTCAACAACAACCTCAACACTGATAATCACCAACAAATTCAAAAACATCAATATTGAAAATCACCAACAAATTCAACAGCAACCTCAACATTGAAAAACGCCAAAAAATTCAACAACAACCACAATATTGAAAAATACAAAAAAGTTGAAAAAATAACATTGATAACAGCAACAAATTCAACAACAACCTCAACATTGAAAAACACCAACAAATTGAACAGCCAGAACATTGAAAAACACTAACAAATTCAACAACTTCAAGGTTGAAAAATACCAACAAATTCAACAACAACCTCAACATTGAAAAATAGAAAAAACTTCAAAAAATAACATTGATAATACAAACAAATTCAACAACAACCTCAATATTGAAAGACACCAACAAGTTCAACAATGACCTCAACATTGAAAATCAGCAACTAATTCAACAACAATGTCAACATTGAAAAACGCCAACAAATTCAAAAACAACCTCTATATTGAAAATCACCAACAAATTTAACAACAATCTCAACTTTTAAAAGAAGAGAAAAATTTCAAAATATACATTGATAACACCAACAAATTCAACAACAACCTCAATACTGAATATCACCAACGAATTCAACAACAACTTCAACATTGAAAAACACCAGCAAATTCAACAACGACCTCAACATTGAAAATCAGCAACAAATTCTACAGCAACCACAACATTGAAAAACGCCAACAAATTCAACAACAACCTCAACATTGAAATAAACCAACAAATTCATCAACAATCTCAACTTTCACAAATACAAAACAGTTCAAAAAATAAAATTGATAACACCAAAAGTTCAACAACAACCTCAATTTTGAAAAACACCAACAAATTCGACAATAACATCATGATTGAAAGACACCAAGAAGTTCAACAACAACCTCAACATTGAAAATCAGCAACAAATTCAACAACAACCTCAACGTTTAAAAATACAAAAAAGTTCAAGAAAGAAAATTGATAGTACCAATAAATTCAACAACAACCTCAATATTGAAAATAACCATCAAATTGAACAACCTCAACATTGAAAAACAGCAACAAATTCAACAACAAACATTACTTTGAAAAATACAAACAAGCTCAACAAAAAATATAGATAACACCAACAAATTATACAACAATCTCAACAATGAAAAAAATGAACAAATTCAACAACAACCTCAACATTGAAAAAAACCAACAAATTCAACAGCAATCTCAACTTTCAAAAATACAAACAAGTTCAAAAAACATTCAACCACAAGCACAATATTGACAATCACCAACAATTTCCACAACATCAACATTGAAAAACAGCAATAAATTAAAAAACAACCTCAACAATGAAAAACACCAACAAATTCAAAATCAACTTCAACTTTTAAAAGTACAAAGAAGTTCAACAAAATAAACATGAATAACACCAATAATTTCAGCAACAATCTCAACTTTGAACAACACTAAAATGTTCCAAAAAAACCATTGATATCACCAATAAATTCAACAACAACCTCAATATTTAAAATCAACAACAAATTCAACAACAACCTCAATATTGAAAATCACCAACAAATTCAACATCAACCTCATCATTGAAAAACACCAAAAAATTCAACAACAACATCAACTTTTAAAAGTACAAAAAAGTTGAAAAAAGAACATTGATAACACCAACAAATTCCACAACAACCACAACATTGAAAAACAACAACAAATTTAACAACAACCTGAACCATGAAAACACCAAAAAATTCAACAAAAACTTCACCATTGAAAAACACCAACAAATTCCACAACAACCTCAACATTGAAAAACAACAACAAATTTAACAACAACCTGAACAATGAAAACACCAAAAAATTCAACAAAAACTTCACCATTGAAAAACGCCAACAAATTCAACAACAACCTCAATAATGAAAAATACCAACAAATTCAAAATCAACCTCAACTTTTAAAAGTACAAAAAAAGTCAACAAAATAAACATTGACAACACCAACAAATTCAACAACAACCTCAACATTGAAAAACAACAACAAATTGAACAACAACCTCAACAATGAAAAACACAAAAAATTCAAGAACAACTTCAACGTTGAAAAACGCCAACAAATTCAACAACAACCTCAATAATGAAAAATACCAACAAATTCAAAATCAACCTCAACTTTTAAAAGTACAAAAAAGGTCAACAAAATAAACATTGACAACACCAGCAAATTCAACAACAACCTCAATATTGAAAGACAACAAAAAATTCAACAACAACCTCAGCATTGAAAATCACCTACAAATTCAACAGCAACCTCAACATTGAAAATCACCAACAAATTCAACATCAACCTCAACATTGAAAAACACCAACAAATTCAACAACAACCTCAACAGTGAAAAAAACCAACAAATTCAACAACAAGCTCAAATTTCAAAAATAAAAAAAAGTTCAAAAAATTACGTTGATAACACCAACAAATTCAACAAAACCTCAACATTGAAAATCACCAACAAATTCAACAACAACCCCAACATTGAAAAACGCCAACAAATTCAACAACAACTTCAACATTGAAAATCACCAACAAATTCAACAACAACATCAACATTGAAAAACGCCAACAAATTCAACAACAACCTCAACATTGAAAATCACCAACAAATTCAACAACAACCTCAACATTGAAAAACGCCAACAAATTCAACAACAACCTCAACATTGAAAATCACCAACAAATTCAACATCAACCTCAACATTGAAAAACACCAAAAAATTCAACAACAACCTCAACATAAAAAAAACTTACAATTTCAACAATAAGTTCAACATTGATAAAAACCAACAAATTTAACAACAATCTCAACTTTTAAAAGAGAGAATGTTCAAGAAAAACCTTGATAACACCAAGAAATTCAACAACAACCAAAATATTGAAAAACATCAGCAGATTCAACAACAACCTCAATATTGAAAGACAACAAAAAAATTCAACAACAACCTCAGCATTGAAAATCACCTACAAATTCAACAGCAACCTCAACATTGAAAATCACCAACAAATTCAACATCAACCTCAACATTGAAAAACACCAACAAATTCAACAACAACCTCAACAGTGAAAAAAACCAACAAATTCAACAACAAGCTCAAATTTCAAAAATAAAAAAAAGTTCAAAAAATTACGTTGATAACACCAACAAATTCAACAAAACCTCAACATTGAAAATCACCAACAAATTCAACAACAACCTCAACATTGAAAAACGCCAACAAATTCAACAACAACCTCAACATTGAAAATCACCAACAAATTCAACATCAACCTCAACATTGAAAAACACCAAAAAATTCAACAACAACCTCAACATAAAAAAAACTTACAATTTCAACAATAAGTTCAACATTGATAAAAACCAACAAATTTAACAACAATCTCAACTTTTAAAAGAGAGAATGTTCAAGAAAAACCTTGATAACACCAAGAAATTCAACAACAATCAAAGTATTGAAAAACATCAGCAGATTCAACAAGAACCTCAATATTGAAAGACAACAAAAAATTCAACAACAACCTCAGCATTGAAAATCACCAACAAATTCAACAGCAACCTCAACATTGAAAATCACCAACAAAATCAGCAACAACCTCAACATTGAAAAACACCAACAAATTCAACAACAACCTCAACATTGAAAAAAACCAACAAATTCAACAACAATCTCAACTTTCAAAAATACAAAAAATTTCAAAAAATAACATTGATAACACTGAAAATTCAACAACAACCTCAATATTGATAATCACCAACAAATTCAACAACAACCTCAATATTGAAAGTCACCAAGAAATTCAACAACAACCTCAACATTGAAAAACACCAACAAATTCAACAACAATCTCAACTTTCAAAGAAAGAAAAAGTACAAAAAATAACATTGATAACACTAATAAATTCAACAACAACCTCAGCATTGAAAAACAGCAACAAATTCAACAACAACCTCAACATTGAAAAATACCTATAAATTCAACAACAACCTCAACATTGAAACAGACAAAAAGTTCAAAAAATAACATTGATAACACCAACAAATTCAACAACAACCTCAATATTGAAAATCACCAAAAAATTCAACAACAACCTCAAGAATGGATAACACCAACAAATTCAACAACAACCTCAACTTATAAAAGAATAGAAAAAGTACAAATAAACATTGATAACACCAACAAATTCAACAACAACCTCAAATTGAAAAACACCAACAAATTCAACAACAACCTCAACATTGTAACAAAACAGCAAGTTCAACAACTACCTCAACATTGAAAATCAGCAACAAATTCAACAAAAATCTCAACATTGAATAACGCCAACAAATTCAACAACAACCTCAATAATGAAAATCATCAAAAAATTCATCAACAACCTCAAGAATGAATAACACCAACAAATTCAGAAACCTCAACATTGATAAAAAGTAACAAATTCAACAACAACCTCAACAGTTAAAACTACAAAAAAGTTCAAAAAAGACATTGATAACACCAACAAATTCAACAACAACCTTAGCATTGAAAAACGCCAACAAATTCAACAACAACCTCAACATTGAAAAAAACCAACATATTCAACAACAACCTCAACATTGAAAATCACCAACAAATTCAACAACAACCTCAACATTGAAAAACGCCAACAAATTCAACAACAACCTCAATAATGAAAAATACCAACAAATTCAAAATCACCCTCAACTTTTAAAAGTACAAAAAAGGTCAACAAAATAAAGATTGACAACACCAACAAATTCAACAACAACCTGAACATTGAAAAACAACAACAAATTCAACAACAACCTCAACAATGAAAAACACAAAAAATTCAAGAACAACTTCAACGTTGAAAAACGCCAACAAATTCAACAACAACCTCAATAATGAAAAATACCAACAAATTCAAAATCAACCTCAACTTTTAAAAGTACAAAAAAGGTCAACAAAATAAACATTGACAACACCAGCAAATTCAACAACAACCTCAATATTGAAAGACAACAAAAAATTCAACAACAACCTCAGCATTGAAAATCACCTACAAATTCAACAGCAACCTCAACATTGAAAATCACCAACAAATTCAACAACAACCTCAACATTGAAAAACACCAACAAATTCAACAACAACCTCAACAGTGAAAAAAACCAACAAATTCAACAACAAGCTCAAATTTCAAATATAAAAAAAAGTTCAAAAAATTACGTTGATAACACCAACAAATTCAACAAAACCTCAACATTGAAAATCACCAACAAATTCAACAGCAACCTCAACATTGAAAAACGCCAACAAATTCAACAACAACCTCAACATTGAAAATCACCAACAAATTCAACATCAACCTCAACATTGAAAAACACCAAAAAATTCAACAACAACCTCAACTTAAAAAAAAACTTACAATTTCAACAATAAGTTCAACATTGATAAAAACCAACAAATTTAACAACAATCTCAACTTTTAAAAGAGAGAATGTTCAAGAAAAACCTTGATAACACCAAGAAATTCAACAACAACCAAAGTATTGAAAAACATCAGCAAATTCAACAACAACCTCAATAATGAAAGACAACAAAAAATTCAACAACAACCTCAGCATTGAAAATCACCAACAAATTCAACAGCAACCTCAACATTGAAAATCTCCAACAAAATCAGCAACAACCTCAACATTGAAAAACACCAACAAATTCAACAACAACCTCAACATTGAAAAAAACCAACAAATTCAACAACAATCTCAACTTTCAAAAATACAAAAAATTTCAAAAAATAACATTGATAACACTGAAAATTCAACAACAACCTCAATATTGATAATCACCAACAAATTCAACAACAACCTCAATATTGAAAGTCACCAAGAAATTCAACAACAACCTCAACATTGAAAAACACCAACAAATTCAACAACAATCCCAACTTTCAAAGAAAGAAAAAGTACAAAAAATAACATTGATAACACTAATAAATTCAACAACAACCTCAGCATTGAAAAACAGCAACAAATTCAACAACAACCTCAACATTGAAAAATACTTATAAATTCAACAACAACCTCAACATTGAAACAGACAAAAAGTTCAAAAAATAACATTGATAACACCAACAAATTCAACAACAACCTCAATATTGAAAATCACCAAAAAATTCAACAACAACCTCAGGAATGGATAACACCAACAAATTCAACAACAACCTCAACTTATAAAAGAATAGAAAAAGTACAAATAAACATTGATAACACCAACAAATTCAACAACAACCTCAAATTGAAAAACACCAACAAATTCAACAACAACCTCAACATTGTAACAAAACAGCAAGTTCAACAACTACCTCAACATTGAAAATCAGCAACAAATTCAACAAAAATCTCAACATTGAATAACGCCAACAAATTCAACAACAACCTCAATAATGAAAATCATCAAAAAATTCATCAACAACCTCAAGAATGAATAACACCAACAAATTCAGCAACCTCAACATTGATAAAAAGTAACAAATTCAACAACAACCTCAACAGTTAAAACTACAAAAAAGTTCAAAAAAGACATTGATAACACCAACAAATTCAACAACAACCTTAGCATTGAAAAACGCCAACAAATTCAACAACAACCTCAACATTGAAAAACACCAACAAATTCAACAACAACCTCTACATTGAAAATCACCAACAAATTCAACAACAACCTCAACATTGAAAAACGCCAACAAATTCAACAACAATCTCAATATTGAAAATGACCAACAAATTCAACAACAACCTCAACATTGAAAATCACCAACAAATTCAACAACAACCTTAACATTGAAAAACACCAACAAAATCAACAACAACCTCAATATTGAAAGACACCAACAAATTCAACAAAAAGCTCAACATTGAAAATTACCAACAAATTCAACAACAACCTCAACTTTTAAATGATAAGAATAAGTTCATAAAAAACATTGATAACACCAACAAATTCAACAACAACCTTAACATTGAAATACGACAACAAATTCAACAACAACCTCAATATTGAGAATCACCAACAAATTTAACAACTTCAATGTTGAAAATCAACAACAAATTCAACAACAACCTCAACATTGAAAAACACCAACAAATTCAACAACAACCTCAACTTTCAAAAATAAAAAAAAGTTCAAAAAATTACGTTGATAACACCTACAAATTCAATCACAACCTCAACATTGAAAATCACCATCAAATTCAACAACAACCTCAACATTGAAAAACGCTAACAAATTCAACAACAATCTCAATATTGAAAATGACCAACAAATTCAACATCAACCTCAATATTGAAAAACACCAAAAAATTCAACAACCTCAACATTGAAAAAAACTTACAATTTCAACAACAAGTTCAACATTGATAAAAACCAACAAATTTATTAACGATTTCAACTTTTAAAAGAGAGAAAGTTAAAAAAGATCCTTGATAACACCAAGAAATTCAACAACAACCTCAACATTGAAAAACACCAGCAAATTCAACAACAACCTCAATATTGAAAGACAACAAAAAATTCAACAACAACCTCAGCATTGAAAATCACCAACAAATTCAACAGCAACCTCAACATTGAAAATCACCATCAAATTCAACAACAACCTCAACATTGAAAGCCACCAACAAATTCAACAACAACCTCAATATTGAAAGCCACCATCAAATTCAACAACAACCTCAACATTGAAACTCATCAACAAATTCAACAACAATCTCAACTTTCAAAGATACAAAAAGTTCGAAAAATAACATTGATAACACTAATAAATTCAACAACAACCTCAAAATTGAAAAACAGCAACAAATTCAACAACAACCTCAACATTGAAAAGTACCAATAAATTCAACAACAACCTCAACATTGAAAAATACATAAAGTTCAAAAAATAACATTGATAACACCAACAAATTCAACAACAACCTCAATATTGAAAATCACCAACAAATTCAACAACCACCTCAACATTGAAAAACACCAACAAATTCAACAACCATCTCAATATTTAAAGACACCAACAAGTTCAACAACAACCTCAACATTGAAAATCTGCAAAAAATACTCAACAAGAATCTCAACATTGAATAACACCCAAAAATTCAACCACAACCTCAACATTGAAAATCACAAAAAAATTCAACAACCTCAAGAATGAAGAACTCCAACATATTCAACAACCTCAACATTGAAAAACACGAACAAATTCAACATCAACCTCAACAATTAAAACTACAAAAAAGTTCAAAAAAAACATTGATAACACCAACAAATTCAACATCAACCTTAACATTGAAAAACGCCAACAAATTCAACAACAACCTCAACATTGAAAAACACCAACAAATTCAACAACAACCTCAATATTGAAAGACACCAACAAATTCAACAACAAGCTCAACATTGAAAATCACCAACAAATTCAACAACAACCTCAACTTTTAAACGATAAGAAAAAGTTCAAAAAATACATTGATAACACCAACAAATTCAACAAGAACCTCAACATTGAAAAACACCAACAAATTCAACAACAACCTCAAAATTGAAAAACGCCAACAAATTCAACAACAACCTCAATATTGAAATTCACCAACAAATTCAACAACAACCTGAATATTGAAAGAAACAAACAAATTCAAAAACAACCTCAACATTGAAAATCACCAACAATTTCAACAAATTCAATATTGAAAAACAGCAAAATATTCAACAACAAACTCAATATTGAAAAAACCAACAAATTCAACAACAACCTTAACTTTGAAAAATACTATTAAATTCAACCACATCCTCTTCATTGAAAAATACAAAAAAGTTCAAAAAATAACATTGATAATACCAACAAATTCAACAACAAACTCAATACTGAAAATCACCAAAAAAATTCAACAACAACCTCAAATATGAATAACAGCAACAAATTCAACAACCTCAACATTGAAAAAAAACAACAAATTCAACAACAATCCCAAACTTTCAAAAATACAAAAAATTTCAAAAAATAACATTGATAACACCGAAAATTCAGCAACAACCTCAATATTGATAATCACCAACAAATTCAACAACAACCTCAATATTGAAAATCACCAACAAATTCAACAACAACCTCAATATTGAAAGTCACCAAGAAATTCCACAACAACCTCAACATTGAAAAACACCAACAAATTCAACAACAACCTCAACAATGAAAAACACCAACAAATTCAACAACAACCTCAACTTCCAAAAATGCTAACAAATTCAACAACAATCTCAATATTGAAAATGACCAACAAATTAAACATCAAACTCAATATTGAAAAACACCAAAAAATTCAACAACCTCAACATTGAAAAAAACTTACAATTTCAACAACAAGTTCAACATTGATAAAAACCAACAAATTTATTAACGATTTCAACTTTTAAAAGAGAGAAAGTTAAAAAAAAGCCTTGATAACACCAAGAAATTCAACAACAACCTCAACATTGAAAAACACCAGCAAATTCAACAACAACCTCAATATTGAAAGACAACAAAAAATTCAACAACAACCTCAGCATTGAAAATCAGCAAGAAATTCAACAGCAACCTCAACATTGAAAATCACCATCAAATTCAACAACAACCTCAACATTGAAAGCCGCCAACAAATTCAACAACAACCTCAATATTGAAAGTCACCAACAAATTCAACAACAACCTCAACATTGAAACACACCAGCAAATTCAACAACACCCTCAACATTGAAAAAAACCTACAAACTCAACCAGAAGCTCAACTTTGAAAAACACCAACAAATTCAACAACAACCTCAACTTTTAAAAGAAGAGAAAAAGTTCAAAAAAAAATTGATAACACCAAGAAATTCAACAACAACCTCAGCACTGAAGGACACCAACAAATTCAACAACAACCTCAAAACTGATAATCACCAACAAATTCAAAAACATCAATATTGAAAATCACCAACAAATTCAACAGCAACCTCAACATTGAAAAACGCCAAAAAAATTCAACAACAACCACAATATTGAAAAATACAAAAAAGTTGAAAAAATAACATTGATAACAGCAACAAATTCAACAACAACCTCAACATTGAAAAACACCAACAAATTGAACAACCAGAACATTGAAAAACACTAACAAATTCAACAACTTCAAGGTTGAAAAATACCAACAAATTCAACAACAACCTCAACATTGAAAAATAGAAAAAACTTCAAAAAATAACATTGATAACACCGAAAATTCAACAACAACCTCAATATTGATAATCACCAACAAATTCAACAACAACCTCAATATTGAAAATCACCAACAAATTCCACAACAACCTCAACATTGAAAAACACCAACAAATTCAACAACAACCTCAACAATGAAAAACACCAACAAATTCAACAACAACCTCAACTTTCAAAAATAAAAAAAAGTTCAAAAAATTACTTTGATAACACCTACAAATTCAACAACAACCTCAACATTGAAAATCACCATCAAATTCAACAACAACCTCAACATTGAAAAACGCTAACAAATTCAACAACAATCTCAATATTGAAAATGACCAACAAATTAAACATCAAACTCAATATTGAAAAACACCAAAAAATTCAACAACCTCAACATTGAAAAAAACTTACAATTTCAACAACAAGTTCAACATTGATAAAAACCAACAAATTTATTAACGATTTCAACTTTTAAAAGAGAGAAAGTTAAAAAAAAGCCTTGATAACACCAAGAAATTCAACAACAACCTCAACATTGAAAAACACCAGCAAATTCAACAACAACCTCAATATTGAAAGACAACAAAAAATTCAACAACAACCTCAGCATTGAAAATCACCAAGAAATTCAACAGCAACCTCAACATTGAAAATCACCATCAAATTCAACAACAACCTCAACATTGAAAGCTGCCAACAAATTCAACAACAACCTCAATATTGAAAGTCACCAACAAATTCAACAACAACCTCAACATTGAAACACACCAGCAAATTCAACAACACCCTCAACATTGAAAAAAACCTACAAACTCAACCAGAAGCTCAACTTTGAAAAACACCAACAAATTCAACAACAACCTCAACTTTTAAAAGAAGAGAAAAAGTTCAAAAAAAAATTGATAACACCAAGAAATTCAACAACAACCTCAGCACTGAAGGACACCAACAAATTCAACAACAACCTCAACACTGATAATCACCAACAAATTCAAAAACATCAATATTGAAAATCACCAACAAATTCAACAGCAACCTCAACATTGAAAAACGCCAAAAAATTCAACAACAACCACAATATTGAAAAATACAAAAAAGTTGAAAAAATAACATTGATAACAGCAACAAATTCAACAACAACCTCAACATTGAAAAACACCAACAAATTGAACAGCCAGAACATTGAAAAACACTAACAAATTCAACAACTTCAAGGTTGAAAAATACCAACAAATTCAACAACAACCTCAATATTGAAAGACACCAACAAATTCAACATCAACCTCATCATTGAAAAACACCAAAAAATTCAACAACAACATCAACTTTTAAAAGTACAAAAAAGTTGAAAAAAGAACATTGATAACACCAACAAATTCCACAACAACCACAACATTGAAAAACAACAACAAATTTAACAACAACCTGAACCATGAAAACACCAATAAATTCAACAAAAACTTCACCATTGAAAAACGCCAACAAATTCAACAACAACCTCTATAATGAAAAATACCAACAAATTCAAAATCAACCTCAACTTTTAAAAGTACAAAAAAGGTCAACAAAATAAACATTGACAACACCAACAAATTCAACAACAACCTCAACATTGAAAAACAACAACAAATTCAACAACAACCTCAACAAGGAAAAACACAAAAAATTCAAGAACAACTTCAACGTTGAAAAACGCCAACAAATTCAACAACAACCTCAATAATGAAAAATACCAACAAATTCAAAATCAACCTCAACTTTTAAAAGTACAAAAAAGGTCAACAAAATAAACATTGACAACACCAGCAAATTCAACAACAACCTCAATATTGAAAGACAACAAAAAAATTCAACAACAACCTCAGCATTGAAAATCACCTACAAATTCAACAGCAACCTCAACATTGAAAATCACCAACAAATTCAACATCAACCTCAACATTGAAAAACACCAACAAATTCAACAACAACCTCAACAGTGAAAAAAACCAACAAATTCAACAACAAGCTCAAATTTCAAAAATAATAAAAAGTTCAAAAAATTACGTTGATAACACCAACAAATTCAACAAAACCTCAACATTGAAAATCACCAACAAATTCAACAACAACCTCAACATTGAAAAACGCCAACAAATTCAACAACAACCTCAACATTGAAAATCACCAACAAATTCAACATCAACCTCAACATTGAAAAACACCAAAAAATTCAACAACAACCTCAACATAAAAAAAACTTACAATTTCAACAATAAGTTCAACATTGATAAAAACCAACAAATTTAACAACAATCTCAACTTTTAAAAGAGAGAATGTTCAAGAAAAACCTTGATAACACCAAGAAATTCAACAACAACCAAAGTATTGAAAAACATCAGCAGATTCAACAACAACCTCAATATTGAAAGACAACAAAAAATTCAACAACAACCTCAGCATTGAAAATCACCTACAAATTCAACAGCAACCTCAACATTGAAAATCACCAACAAATTCAACATCAACCTCAACATTGAAAAACACCAACAAATTCAACAACAACCTCAACAGTGAAAAAAACCAACAAATTCAACAACAAGCTCAAATTTCAAAAATAAAAAAAAGTTCAAAAAATTACGTTGATAACACCAACAAATTCAACAAAACCTCAACATTGAAAATCACCAACAAATTCAACAACAACCTCAACATTGAAAAACGCCAACAAATTCAACAACAACCTCAACATTGAAAATCACCAACAAATTCAACATCAACCTCAACATTGAAAAACACCAAAAAATTCAACAACAACCTCAACATAAAAAAAACTTAGAATTTCAACAATAAGTTCAACATTGATAAAAACCAACAAATTTAACAACAATCTCAACTTTTAAAAGAGAGAATGTTCAAGAAAAACCTTGATAACACCAAGAAATTCAACAACAACCAAAGTATTGAAAAACATCAGCAGATTCAACAACAACCTCAATATTGAAAGACAACAAAAAATTCAACAACAACCTCAGCATTGAAAATCACCAACAAATTCAACAGCAACCTCAACAATGAAAAACACCAACAAATTCAACAACAACCTCAACTTCCAAAAATAAAAAAAAGTTCAAAAAATTACTTTGATAACACCTACAAATTCAACAACAACCTCAACATTGAAAATCACCATCAAATTCAGCAACAACCTCAACATTGAAAAACGCTAACAAATTCAACAACAATCTCAATATTGAAAATGACCAACAAATTAAACATCAACCTCAATATTGAAAAACACCAAAAAATTCAACAACCTCAACATTGAAAAAAACTTACAATTTCAACAACAAGTTCAACATTGATAAAAACCAACAAATTTATTAACGATTTCAACTTTTAAAAGAGAGAAAGTTAAAAAAGATCCTTGATAACACCAAGAAATTCAACAACAACCTCAACATTGAAAAACACCAGCAAATTCAACAACAACCTCAATATTGAAAGACAACAAAAAATTCAACAACAACCTCAGCATTGAAAATCACCAAGAAATTCAACAGCAACCTCAACATTGAAAATCACCATCAAATTCAACAACAACCTCAACATTGAAAGCCGCCAACAAATTCAACAACAACCTCAATATTGAAAGTCACCAACAAATTCAACAACAACCTCAACATTGAAACACACCAGCAAATTCAACAACAACCTCAACATTGAAAAAAACCTACAAACTCAACCAGAAGCTCAACTTTGAAAAACACCAACAAATTCAACAGCAACCTCAACTTTTAAAAGAAGAGAAAAGTTCAAAAAAAAATTGATAACACCAAGAAATTCAACAACAACCTCAGCATTGAAGGACACCAACAAATTCAACAACAACCTCAACACTGATAATCACCAACAAATTCAAAAACATCAATATTGAAAATCACCAACAAATTCAACAGCAACCTCAACATTGAAAAACGCCAAAAAATTCAACAACAACCACAATATTGAAAAATACAAAAAAGTTGAAAAAATAACATTGATAACAGCAACAAATTCAACAACAACCTCAACATTGAAAAACACCAACAAATTGAACAGCCAGAACATTGAAAAACACTAACAAATACAACAACTTCAAGGTTGAAAAATACCAACAAATTCAACAACAACCTCAACATTGAAAAATAGAAAAAACTTCAAAAAATAACATTGATAATACAAACAAATTCAACAACAACCTCAATATTGAAAGACACCAACAAATTCAACATCAACCTCATCATTGAAAAACACCAAAAAATTCAACAACAACATCAACTTTTAAAAGTACAAAAAAGTTGAAAAAAGAACATTGATAACACCAACAAATTCCACAACAACCACAACATTGAAAAACAACAACAAATTTAACAACAACCTGAACCATGAAAACACCAAAAAATTCAACAAAAACTTCACCATTGAAAAACACCAACAAATTCCACAACAACCTCAACATTGAAAAACAACAACAAATTTAACAACAACCTGAACAATGAAAACACCAAAAAATTCAACAAAAACTTCACCATTGAAAAACGCCAACAAATTCAACAACAACCTCAATAATGAAAAATACCAACAAATTCAAAATCAACCTCAACTTTTAAAAGTACAAAAAAGGTCAACAAAATAAACATTGACAACACCAACAAATTCAACAACAACCTCAACATTGAAAAACAACAACAAATTCAACAACAACCTCAACAATGAAAAACACAAAAAATTCAAGAACAACTTCAACGTTGAAAAACGCCAACAAATTCAACAACAACCTCAATAATGAAAAATACCAACAAATTCAAAATCAACCTCAACTTTTAAAAGTACAAAAAAGGTGAACAAAATAAACATTGGCAACACCAGCAAATTCAACAACAACCTCAATATTGAAAGACAACAAAAAATTCAACAACAACCTCAGCATTGAAAATCACCTACAAATTCAACAGCAACCTCAACATTGAAAATCACCAACAAATTCAACATCAACCTCAACATTGAAAAACACCAACAAATTCAACAACAACCTCAACAGTGAAAAAAACCAACAAATTCAACAACAAGCTCAAATTTCAAAAATAAAAATAAAGTTCAAAAAATTACGTTGATAACACCAACAAATTCAACAAAACCTCAACATTGAAAGTCACCAACAAATTCAACAACAACCTCAACATTGAAAAACGCCAACAAATTCAACAACAACCTCAACATTGAAAATCACCAACAAATTCAACATCAACCTCAACATTGAAAAACACCAAAAAATTCAACAACAACCTCAACATAAAAAGAACTTACAATTTCAACAATAAGTTCAACATTGATAAAAACCAACAAATTTAACAACAATCTCAACTTTTAAAAGAGAGAATGTTCAGGAAAAACCTTGATAACACCAAGAAATTCAACAACAACCAAAGTATTGAAAAACATCAGCAGATTCAACAACAACCTCAATATTGAAAGACAACAAAAAATTCAACAACAACCTCAGCATTGAAAATCACCAACAAATTCAACAGCAACCTCAACATTGAAAATCACCAACAAAATCAGCAACAACCTCAAAATTGAAAAACACCAACAAATTCAACAACAACCTCAACATTGAAAAAAACCAACAAATTCAACAACAATCTCAACTTTCAAAAATACAAAAAATTTCAAAAAATAACATTGATAACACTGAAAATTCAACAACAACCTCAATATTGATAATCACCAACAAATTCAACAACAACCTCAATATTGAAAGTCACCAAGAAATTCAACAACAACCTCAACATTGAAAAACACCAACAAATTCAACAACAATCCCAACTTTCAAAGAAAGAAAAAGTACAAAAAATAACATTGATAACACTAATAAATTCAACAACAACCTCAGCATTGAAAAACAGCAACAAATTCAACAACAACCTCAACATTGAAAAATACCTATAAATTCAACAACAACCTCAACATTGAAACAGACAAAAAGTTCAAAAAATAACATTGATAACACCAACAAATTCAACAACAACCTCAATATTGAAAATCACCAAAAAATTCAACAACAACCTCAAGAATGGATAACACCAACAAATTCAACAACAACCTCAACTTATAAAAGAATAGAAAAAGTACAAATAAACATTGATAACACCAACAAATTCAACAACAACCTCAAATTGAAAAACACCAACAAATTCAACAACAACCTCAACATTGTAACAAAACAGCAAGTTCAACAACTACCTCAACATTGAAAATCAGCAACAAATTCAACAAAAATCTCAACATTGAATAACGCCAACAAATTCAACAACAACCTCAATAATGAAAATCATCAAAAAATTCATCAACAACCTCAAGAATGAATAACACCAACAAATTCAGCAACCTCAACATTGATAAAAAGTAACAAATTCAACAACAACCTCAACAGTTAAAACTACAAAAAAGTTCAAAAAAGACATTGATAACACCAACAAATTCAACAACAACCTTAGCATTGAAAAACGCCAACAAATTCAACAACAACCTCAACATTGAAAAACACCAACAAATTCAACAACAACCTCAACATTGAAAATCACCAACAAATTCAACGACAATCTCAACTTTCAAAAATACAAAAAATTTCAAAAAATAACATTGATAACACTGAAAATTCAACAACAACCTCAATATTGATAATCACCAACAAATTCAACAACAACCTCAATATTGAAAGTCACCAAGAAATTCAACAACAACCTCAACATTGAGAAACACCAACAAATTCAACAACAATCTCAACTTTCAAAGAAAGTAAAAGTACAAAAAATAACATTGATAACACTAATAAATTCAACAACAACCTCAGCATTGAAAAACAGCAACAAATTCAACAACAACCTCAACATTGAAAAATACCTATAAATTCAACAACAACCTCAACATTGAAACAGACAAAAAGTTCAAAAAATAACATTGATAACACCAACAAATTCAACAACAACCTCAATATTGAAAATCACCAAAAAATTCAACAACAACCTCAAGAATGGATAACACCAACAAATTCAACAACAACCTCAACTTATAAAAGAATAGAAAAAGTACAAATAAACATTGATAACACCAACAAATTCAACAACAACCTCAAATTGAAAAACACCAACAAATTCAACAACAACCTCAACATTGTAACAAAACAGCAAGTTCAACAACTACCTCAACATTGAAAATCAGCAACAAATTCAACAAAAATCTCAACATTGAATAACGCCAACAAATTCAACAACAACCTCAATAATGAAAATCATCAAAAAATTCATCAACAATCTCAAGAATGAATAACACCAACAAATTCAGCAACCTCAACATTGATAAAAAGTAACAAATTCAACAACAACCTCAACAGTTAAAACTACAAAAAAGTTCAAAAAAGACATTGATAACACCAACAAATTCAACAACAACCTTAGCATTGAAAAACGCCAACAAATTCAACAACAACCTCAACATTGAAAAACACCAACAAATTCAACAACAACCTCAACATTGAAAATCACCAACAAATTCAACAACAACCTCAACATTGAAAAACGCCAACAAATTCAACAACAACCTCAATATTGAAAATGACCAACAAATTCAACAACAACCTCAACATTGAAAATCACCAACAAATTCAACAACAACCTTAACATTGAAAAACACCAACAAAATCAACAACAACCTCAATATTGAAAGACACCAACAAATTCAACAAAAAGCTCAACATTGAAAATTACCAACAAATTCAACAACAACCTCAACTTTTAAATGATAAGAATAAGTTCATAAAAAACATTGATAACACCAACAAATTCAACAACAACCTTAACATTGAAATACGACAACAAATTCAACAACAACCTCAATATTGAGAATCACCAACAAATTTAACAACTTCAATGTTGAAAATCAACAACAAATTCAACAACAACCTCAACATTGAAAAACACCAACAAATTCAACAACAACCTCAACTTTCAAAAATAAAAAAAAGTTCAAAAAATTACGTTGATAACACCTACAAATTCAACAACAACCTCAACATTGAAAATCACCATCAAATTCAACAACAACCTCAACATTGAAAAACGCTAACAAATTCAACAACAATCTCAATATTGAAAATGACCAACAAATTCAACATCAACCTCAATATTGAAAAACACCAAAAAATTCAACAACCTCAACATTGAAAATACCTTACAGTTTCAACAACAAGTTCAACATTGATAAAAACCAACAAATTTATTAACGATTTCAACTTTTAAAAGAGAGAAAGTTAAAAAAAATCCTTGATAACACCAAGAAATTCAACAACAACCTCAACATTGAAAAACACCAGCAAATTCAACAACAACCTCAATATTGAAAGACAACAAAAAATTCAACAACAACCTCAGCATTGAAAATCACCAACAAATTCAACAGCAACCTCAACATTGAAAATCACCATCAAATTCAACAACAACCTCAACATTGAAAGCCGCCAACAAATTCAACAACAACCTCAATATTGAAAGCCACCATCAAATTCAACAACAACCTCAACATTGAAACTCATCAACAAATTCAACAACAATCTCAACTTTCAAAGATACAAACAGTTCGAAAAATAACATTGATAACACTAATAAATTCAACAACAACCTCAAAATTGAAAAACAGCAACAAATTCAACAACAACCTCAACATTGAAAAGTACCAATAAATTCAACAACAACCTCAACATTGAAAAATACATAAAGTTCAAAAAATAACATTGATAACACCAACAAATTCAACAACAACCTCAATATTGAAAATCACCAACAAATTCAACAGCCACCTCAACATTGAAAAACACCAACAAATTCAACAACCATCTCAATATTTAAAGACACCAACAAGTTCAACAACAACCTCAACATTGAAAATCTGCAAAAAATACTCAACAAGAATCTCAACATTGAATAACACCCAAAAATTCAACCACAACCTCAACATTGAAAATCACAAAAAAATTCAACAACCTCAAGAATGAAGAACTCCAACATATTCAACAACCTCAACATTGAAAAACACGAA
This sequence comes from Cetorhinus maximus, assembly GCF_964194155.1. NCBI lineage: Eukaryota > Metazoa > Chordata > Chondrichthyes > Lamniformes > Cetorhinidae > Cetorhinus > Cetorhinus maximus. The sequence continues at coordinate 387,654 of NW_027596148.1, forward strand.
CAAATTCAACATCAACCTCAACAATTAAAACTACAAAAAAGTTCAAAAAAAACATTGATAACACCAACAAATTCAACATCAACCTTAACATTGAAAAATGCCAACAAATTCAACAAGAACCTCAACATTGAAAAAAAACCAACAAATTCAACAACAACCTCAATATTGAAAGACACCAACAAATTCAACAACAAGCTCAACATTGAAAATCACCAACAAATTCAACAACAACCTCAACTTTTAAACGATAAGAAAAAGTTCAAAAAATACATTGATAACACCAACAAATTCAACAAGAACCTCAACATTGAAAAACACCAACAAATTCAACAACAACCTCAAAATTGAAAAACGCCAACAAATTCAACAACAACCACAATATTGAAATTCACCAACAAATTCAACAACAACCTGAATATTGAAAGAAACAAACATATTCAAAAACAACCTCAACATTGAAAATCACCAACAATTTCAACAATTTCAATATTGAAAAACAGCAAAATATTCAACAACAAACTCAATATTGAAAAAACCAACAAATTCAACAACAATCTCAACTTTCAAAGATACAAAAAAGTTCAAAAAATAACATTGATAACACTAATAAATTCAACAACAACCTCAACATTGAAAATCACCACCAAATTCAACAACGACCTCAACAATCAAAAACACCAACAAATTAAACAACAACCTTAACTTTGAAAAATACTATTAAATTCAACCACAACCTCAACATTGAAAAATACAAAAAAGTTCAAAAAATAACATTGATAATACCAACAAATTCAACAACAAACTCAATATTGAAAATCACCAAAAAAATTCAACAACAACCTCAAATATGAATAACAGCAACAAATTCAACAACCTCAACATTGAAAAAAAACAACAAATTCAACAACAATCCCAAACTTTCAAAAATACAAAAAATTTCAAAAAATAACATTGATAACACCGAAAATTCAACAACAACCTCAATATTGATAATCACCAACAAATTCAACAACAACCTCAATATTGAAAATCACCAACAAATTCAACAACAACCTCAATATTGAAAGTCACCAAGAAATTCCACAACAACCTCAACATTGAAAAACACCAACAAATTCAACAACAACCTCAACATTGAAAAACACCAACAAATTCAACAACAACCTCAACTTTCAAAAATAAAAAAAAGTTCAAAAAATTACTTTGATAACACCTACAAATTCAACAACAACCTCAACATTGAAAATCACCATCAAATTCAACAACAACCTCAACATTGAAAAACGCTAACAAATTCAACAACAATCTCAATATTGAAAATGACCAACAAATTAAACATCAACCTCAATATTGAAAAACACCAAAAAATTCAACAACCTCAACATTGAAAAAAACTTACAATTTCAACAACAAGTTCAACATTGATAAAAACCAACAAATTTATTAACGATTTCAACTTTTAAAAGAGAGAAAGTTAAAAAAGATCCTTGATAACACCAAGAAATTCAACAACAACCTCAACATTGAAAAACACCAGCAAATTCAACAACAACCTCAATATTGAAAGACAACAAAAAATTCAACAACAACCTCAGCATTGAAAATCACCAAGAAATTCAACAGCAACCTCAACATTGAAAATCACCATCAAATTCAACAACAACCTCAACATTGAAAGCCGCCAACAAATTCAACAACAACCTCAATATTGAAAGTCACCAACAAATTCAACAACAACCTCAACATTGAAACACACCAGCAAATTCAACAACAACCTCAACATTGAAAAAAACCTACAAACTCAACCAGAAGCTCAACTTTGAAAAACACCAACAAATTCAACAACAACCTCAACTTTTAAAAGAAGAGAAAAAGTTCAAAAAAAAATTGATAACACCAAGAAATTCAACAACAACCTCAGCATTGAAGGACACCAACAAATTCAACAACAACCTCAACACTGATAATCACCAACAAATTCAAAAACATCAATATTGAAAATGACCAACAAATTCAACATCAACCTTAATATTGAAAAACACCAAAAAATTCAACAACCTCAACATTGAAAAAAACTTACAGTTTCAACAACAAGTTCAACATTGATAAAAACCAACAAATTTATTAACGATTTCAACTTTTAAAAGAGAGAAAGTTAAAAAAAAGCCTTGATAACACCAAGAAATTCAACAACAACCTCAACATTGAAAAACACCAGCAAATTCAACAACAACCTCAATATTGAAAGACAACAAAAAATTCAACAACAACCTCAGCATTGAAAATCACCAACAAATTCAACAGCAACCTCAACATTGAAAATCACCATCAAATTCAACAACAACCTCAACATTGAAAGCCGCCAACAAATTCAACAACAACCTCAATATTGAAAGCCACCATCAAATTCAACAACAACCTCAACATTGAAACTCATCAACAAATTCAACAACAATCTCAACTTTCAAAGATACAAAAAGTTCGAAAAATAACATTGATAACACTAATAAATTCAACAACAACCTCAAAATTGAAAAACAGCAACAAATTCAACAACAACCTCAACATTGAAAAGTACCAATAAATTCAACAACAACCTCAACATTGAAAAATACATAAAGTTCAAAAAATAACATTGATAACACCAACAAATTCAACAACAACCTCAATATTGAAAATCACCAACAAATTCAACAACCACCTCAACATTGAAAAACACCAACAAATTCAACAACCATCTCAATATTTAAAGACACCAACAAGTTCAACAACAACCTCAACATTGAAAATCTGCAAAAAATACTCAACAAGAATCTCAACATTGAATAACACCCAAAAATTCAACCACAACCTCAACATTGAAAATCACAAAAAAATTCAACAACCTCAAGAATGAAGAACTCCAACATATTCAACAACCTCAACATTGAAAAACACGAACAAATTCAACAACAACCTCAACAATTAAAACTACAAAAAAGTTCAAAAAAAACATTGATAACACCAACAAATTCAACATCAACCTTAACATTGAAAAACACCAACAAATTCAACAAGAACCTCAACATTGAAAAAAAACCAACAAATTCAACAACAACCTCAATATTGAAAGACACCAACAAATTCAACAACAAGCTCAACATTGAAAATCACCAACAAATTCAACAACAACCTCAACTTTTAAACGATAAGAAAAAGTTCAAAAAATACATTGATAACACCAACAAATTGAACAAGAACCTCAACATTGAAAAACACCAACAAATTCAACAACAACCTCAAAATTGAAAAACGCCAACAAATTCAACAACAACCTCAATATTGAAATTCACCAACAAATTCAACAACAACCTGAATATTGAAAGAAACAAACATATTCAAAAACAACCTCAACATTGAAAATCACCAACAATTTCAACAATTTCAATATTGAAAAACAGCAAAATATTCAACAACAAACTCAATATTGAAAAAACCAACAAATTCAACAACAATCTCAACTTTCAAAGATACAAAAAAGTTCAAAAAATAACATTGATAACACTAATAAATTCAACAACAACCTCAACATTGAAAATCACCACCAAATTCAACAACGACCTCAACAATCAAAAACACCAACAAATTAAACAACAACCTTAACTTTGAAAAATACTATTAAATTCAACCATAACCTCAACATTGAAAAATACAAAAAAGTTCAAAAAATAACATTGATAATACCAACAAATTCAACAACAAACTCAATATTGAAAATCACCAAAAAAATTCAACAACAACCTCAAATATGAATAACAGCAACAAATTCAACAACCTCAAAATTGAAAAAAAAAAATTCAACAACAATCCCAAACTTTCAAAAATACAAAAAATTTCAAAAAATAACATTGATAACACCGAAAATTCAACAACAACCTCAATATTGATAATCACCAACAAATTCAACAACAACCTCAATATTGAAAATCACCAACAAATTCAACAACAACCTCAATATTGAAAGTCACCAAGAAATTCCACAACAACCTCAACATTGAAAAACACCAACAAATTCAACAACAACCTCAACATTGAAAAACACCAACAAATTCAACAACAACCTCAACTTTCAAAAATAAAAAAAAGTTCAAAAAATTACTTTGATAACACCTACAAATTCAACAACAACCTCAACATTGAAAATCACCATCAAATTCAACAACAACCTCAACATTGAAAAACGCCAAAAAATTCAACAACAACCACAATATTGAAAAATACAAAAAAGTTGAAAAAATAACATTGATAACAGCAACAAATTCAACAACAACCTCAACATTGAAAAACACCAACAAATTGAACAGCCAGAACATTGAAAAACACTAACAAATTCAACAACTTCAAGGTTGAAAAATACCAACAAATTCAACAACAACCTCAACATTGAAAAATAGAAAAAACTTCAAAAAATAACATTGATAATACAAACAAATTCAACAACAACCTCAATATTGAAAGACACCAACAAATTCAACATCAACCTCATCATTGAAAAACACCAAAAAATTCAACAACAACATCAACTTTTAAAAGTACAAAAAAGTTGAAAAAAGAACATTGATAACACCAACAAATTCCACAACAACCACAACATTGAATAACAACAACAAATTTAACAACAACCTGAACCATGAAAACACCAAAAAATTCAACAAAAACTTCACCATTGAAAAACACCAACAAATTCCACAACAACCTCAACATTGAAAAACAACAACAAATTTAACAACAACCTGAACAATGAAAACACCAAAAAATTCAACAAAAACTTCACCATTGAAAAACGCCAACAAATTCAACAACAACCTCAATAATGAAAAATACCAACAAATTCAAAATCAACCTCAACTTTTAAAAGTACAAAAAAGGTCAACAAAATAAACATTGACAACACCAACAAATTCAACAACAACCTCAACATTGAAAAACACAAAAAATTCAAGAACAACTTCAACGTTGAAAAACGCCAACAAATTCAACAACAACCTCAATAATGAAAAATACCAACAAATTCAAAATCAACCTCAACTTTTAAAAGTACAAAAAAGGTCAACAAAATAAACATTGGCAACACCAGCAAATTCAACAACAACCTCAATATTGAAAGACAACAAAAAAATTCAACAACAACCTCAGCATTGAAAATCACCTACAAATTCAACAGCAACCTCAACATTGAAAATCACCAACAAATTCAACATCAACCTCAACATTGAAAAACACCAACAAATTCAACAACAACCTCAACAGTGAAAAAAACCAACAAATTCAACAACAAGCTCAAATTTCAAAAATAAAAAAAAGTTCAAAAAATTACGTTGATAACACCAACAAATTCAACAAAACCTCAACATTGAAAATCACCAACAAATTCAACAACAACCTCAACATTGAAAAACGCCAACAAATTCAACAACAACCTCAACATTGAAAATCACCAACAAATTCAACATCAACCTCAACATTGAAAAACACCAAAAAATTCAACAACAACCTCAACATAAAAAAAACTTACAATTTCAACAATAAGTTGAACATTGATAAAAACCAACAAATTTAACAACAATCTCAACTTTTAAAAGAGAGAATGTTCAAGAAAAACCTTGATAACACCAAGAAATTCAACAACAACCAAAGTATTGAAAAACATCAGCAGATTCAACAACAACCTCAATATTGAAAGACAACAAAAAATTCAACAACAACCTCAGCATTGAAAATCACCAAAAAATTCAACAACAACCTCAAGAATGGATAACACCAACAAATTCAACAACAACCTCAACTTATAAAAGAATAGAAAAAGTACAAATAAACATTGATAACACCAACAAATTCAACAACAACCTCAAATTGAAAAACACCAACAAATTCAACAACAACCTCAACATTGTAACAAAACAGCAAGTTTAACAACTACCTCAACATTGAAAATCAGCAACAAATTCAACAATAATCTCAACATTGAATAACGCCAACAAATTCAACAACAACCTCAATAATGAAAATCATCAAAAAATTCACCAAAAACCTCAAGAATGAATAACACCAACAAATTCAGCAACCTCAACATTGATAAAAAGTAACAAATTCAACAACAACCTCAACAGTTAAAACTACAAAAAAGTTCAAAAAAGACATTGATAACACCAACAAATTCAACAACAACCTTAGCATTGAAAAACGCCAACAAATTCAACAACAACCTCAACATTGATAAACACCAACAAATTCAACAACAACCTCAACATTGAAAATCACCAACAAATTCAACAACAACCTCAACATTGAAAAACGCCAACAAATTCAACAACAATCTCAATATTGAAAATGACCAACAAATTCAACAACAACCTCAACATTGAAAATCACCAACAAATTCAACAGCAACCTTAACATTGAAAAACGCCAACAAAATCAACAACAACCTCAATATTGAAAGACACCAACAAATTCAACAAAAAGCTCAACATTGAAAATTACCAACAAATTCAACAACAACCTCAACTTTTAAATGATAAGAATAAGTTCATAAAAAACATTGATAACACCAACAAATTCAACAACAACCTTAACATTGAAATACGACAACAAATTCAACAACAACCTCAATATTGAGAATCACCAACAAAGTTAACAACTTCAATGTTGAAAATCAACAACAAATTCAACAACAACCTCAACATTGAAAAACACCAACAAATTCAACAACAACCTCAACTTTCAAAAATAAAAAAAATTTCAAAAAATTACGTTGATAACACCTACAAATTCAACAACAACCTCAACATTGAAAATCACCATCAAATTCAACAACAACCTCAACATTGAAAAACGCTAACAAATTCAACAACAATCTCAATATTCAAAATGACCAACAAATTCAACATCAACCTCAATATTGAAAAACACCAAAAAATTCAACAACCTCAACATTGAAAAAAACTTACAATTTCAACAACAAGTTCAACATTGATAAAAACCAACAAATTTATTAACGATTTCAACTTTTAAAAGAGAGAAAGTTAAAAAAAATCCTTGATAACACCAAGAAATTCAACAACAACCTCAACATTGAAAAACACCAGCAAATTCAACAACAACCTCAATATTGAAAGACAACAAAAAATTCAACAACAACCTCAGCATTGAAAATCACCAACAAATTCAACAGCAACCTCAACATTGAAAATCACCATCAAATTCAACAACAACCTCAACATTGAAAGCCGCCAACAAATTCAACAACAACCTCAATATTGAAAGCCACCATCAAATTCAACAACAACCTCAACATTGAAACTCATCAACAAATTCAACAACAATCTCAACTTTCAAAGATACAAAAAGTTCGAAAAATAACATTGATAACACTAATAAATTCAACAACAACCTCAAAATTGAAAAACAGCAACAAATTCAACAACAACCTCAACATTGAAAAGTACCAATAAATTCAACAACAACCTCAACATTGAAAAATACATAAAGTTCAAAAAATAACATTGATAACACCAACAAATTCAACAACAACCTCAATATTGAAAATCACCAACAAATTCAACAACCACCTCAACATTGAAAAACACCAACAAATTCAACAACCATCTCAATATTTAAAGACACCAACAAGTTCAACAACAACCTCAACATTGAAAATCTGCAAAAAATACTCAACAAGAATCTCAACATTGAATAACACCCAAAAATTCAACCACAACCTCAACATTGAAAATCACAAAAAAATTCAACAACCTCAAGAATGAAGAACTCCAACATATTCAACAACTTCAACATTGAAAAACACGAACAAATTCAACAACAACCTCAACAATTAAAACTACAAAAAAGTTCAAAAAAAACATTGATAACACCAACAAATTCAACATCAACCTTAACATTGAAAAACGCCAACAAATTCAACAACAACCTCAACATTGAAAAACACCAACAAATTCAACAACAACCTCAATATTGAAAGACACCAACAAATTCAACAACAAGCTCAACATTGAAAATCACCAACAAATTCAACAACAACCTCAACTTTTAAACGATAAGAAAAAGTTCAAAAAATACATTGATAACACCAACAAATTCAACAAGAACCTCAACATTGAAAAACACCAACAAATTCAACAACAACCTCAAAATTGAAAAACGCCAACAAATTCAACAACAACCTCAGTATTGAAATTCACCAACAAATTCAACAACAACCTGAATATTGAAAGAAACAAACAAATTCAAAAACAACCTCAACATTGAAAATCACCAACAATTTCAACAAATTCAATATTGAAAAACAGCAAAATATTCAACAACAAACTCAATATTGAAAAAACCAACAAATTCAACAACAATCTCAACTTTCGAAGATACAAAAAAGTTCAAAAAATAACATTGATAACACTAATAAATTCAACAACAACCTCAACATTGAAAATCACCACCAAATTCAACAACGACCTCAACAATCAAAAACACCAACAAATTAAACAACAACCTTAACTTTGAAAAATACTATTAAATTCAACCACAACCTCAACATTGAAAAATACAAAAAAGTTCAAAAAATAACATTGATAATACCAACAAATTCAACAACAAACTCAATATTGAAAATCACCAAAAAAATTCAACAACAACCTCAAATATGAATAACAGCAACAAATTCAACAACCTCAACATTGAAAAAAAACAACAAATTCAACAACAATCCCAAACTTTCAAAAATACAAAAAATTTCAAAAAATAACATTGATAACACCGAAAATTCAACAACAACCTCAATATTGATAATCACCAACAAATTCAACAACAACCTCAATATTGAAAATCACCAACAAATTCAACAACAACCTCAATATTGAAAGTCACCAAGAAATTCCACAACAACCTCAACATTGAAAAACACCAACAAATTCAACAACAACCTCAACATTGAAAAACACCAACAAATTCAACAACAACCTCAACTTTCAAAAATAAAAAAAAGTTCAAAAAATTACTTTGATAACACCTACAAATTCAACAACAACCTCAACATTGAAAATCACCATCAAATTCAACAACAACCTCAACATTGAAAAACGCTAACAAATTCAACAACATTCTCAATATTGAAAATGACCAACAAATTAAACATCAACCTCAATATTGAAAAACACCAAAAAATTCAACAACCTCAACATTGAAAAAAACTTACAATTTCAACAACAAGTTCAACATTGATAAAAACCAACAAATTTATTAACGATTTCAACTTTTAAAAGAGAGAAAGTTAAAAAAGATCCTTGATAACACCAAGAAATTCAACAACAACCTCAACATTGAAAAACACCAGCAAATTCAACAACAACCTCAATATTGAAAGACAACAAAAAATTCAACAACAACCTCAGCATTGAAAATCACCAACAAATTCAACAGCAACCTCAACATTGAAAATCACCATCAAATTCAACAACAACCTCAACATTGAAAGCTGCCAACAAATTCAACAACAACCTCAATATTGAAAGTCACCAACAAATTCAACAACAACCTCAACATTGAAACTCATCAAAAAATTCAACAACAACCTCAACATCGAAAAAAACCAACAAATTCAACAACAATCTCAACTTTCAAAGATACAAAAAGTTCGACAAATAACATTGATAACACTAATAAATTCAACAATAACCTCAAAATTGAAAAACAGCAACAAATTCAACAACAACCTCAACATTGAAAAATACCAATAAATTCAACAACAACCTCAACATTGGAAAACGCCAACAAATTTAACAACAACCCCAATATTGAAATTCACCAACAGATTCAACAACAACCTGAAAATTGAAAGAAACAAACAAATTCAAAAACAACCTCAACATTGAAAATCACCAACAATTTCAACAAATTCAATATTGAAAAACAGCAAAATATTCAACAACAAACTCAATATTGAAAAAACCAACTAATTCAACAACAATCTCAACTTTCAAAGATACAAAAAAGTTCAAAAAATAACATTGATAACACTAATAAATTCAACAACAACCTCAACATTGAAAATCACCACCAAATTCAACAACGACCTCAACAATCAAAAACACCAACAAATTAAACAACAACCTTAACTTTGAAAAATACTATTAAATTCAACCACAACCTCAACATTGAAAAATACAAAAAAGTTCAAAAAATAACATTGATAATACCAACAAATTCAACAAAACCTCAACATTGAAAATCACCAACAAATTCAACAACAACCTCAACATTGAAAAACGCCAACAAATTCAACTACAACCTCAACATTGAAAATCACCAACAAATTCAACATCAACCTCAACATTGAAAAACACCAAAAAATTCAACAACAACCTCAACATAAAAAAAACTTACAATTTCAACAATAAGTTCAACATTGATAAAAACCAACAAATTTAACAACAATCTCAACTTTTAAAAGAGAGAATGTTCAAGAAAAACCTTGATAACACCAAGAAATTCAACAACAACCAAAGTATTGAAAAACATCAGCAGATTCAACAACAACCTCAATATTGAAAGACAACAAAAAATTCAACAACAACCTCAGCATTGAAAATCACCAAAAAATTCAACAACAACCTCAAGAATGGATAACACCAACAAATTCAACAACAACCTCAACTTATAGAAGAATAGAAAAAGTACAAATAAACATTGATAACACCAACAAATTCAACAACAACCTCAAATTGAAAAACACCAACAAATTCAACAACAACCTCAACATTGTAACAAAACAGCAAGTTCAACAACTACCTCAACATTGAAAATCAGCAACAAATTCAACAATAATCTCAACATTGAATAACGCCAACAAATTCAACAACAACCTCAATAATGAAAATCATCAAAAAATTCACCAAAAACCTCAAGAATGAATAACACCAACAAATTCAGCAACCTCAACATTGATAAAAAGTAACAAATTCAACAACAACCTCAACAGTTAAAACTACAAAAAAGTTCAAAAAAGACATTGATAACACCAACAAATTCAACAACAACCTTAGCATTGAAAAACGCCAACAAATTCAACAACAACCTCAACATTGATAAACACCAACAAATTCAACAACAACCTCAACATTGAAAATCACCAACAAATTCAACAACAACCTCAACATTGAAAAACGCCAACAAATTCAACAACAATCTCAATATTGAAAATGACCAACAAATTCAACAACAACCTCAACATTGAAATTCACCAAGAAATTCAACAGCAACCTTAACTTTGAAAAACGCCAACAAAATCAACAACAACCTCAATATTGAAAGACACCAACAAATTCAACAAAAAGCTCAACATTGAAAATTACCAACAAATTCAACAACAACCTCAACTTTTAAATGATAAGAATAAGTTCATAAAAAACATTGATAACACCAACAAATTCAACAACAACCTTAACATTGAAATACGACAACAAATTCAACAACAACCTCAATATTGAGAATCACCAACAAATTTAACAACTTCAATGTTGAAAATCAACAACAAATTCAACAACAACCTCAATATTGAAAATCACCAACAAATTCAACAACAACCTCAATATTGAAAGTCACCAAGAAATTCCACAACAACCTCAACATTGAAAAACACCAACAAATTCAACAACAACCTCAACATTGAAAAACACCAACAAATTCAACAACAACCTCAACTTTCAAAAATAAAAAAAAGTTCAAAAAATTACTTTGATAACACCTACAAATTCAACAACAACCTCAACATTGAAAATCACCATCAAATTCAACAACAACCTCAACATTGAAAAACGCTAACAAATTCAACAACATTCTCAATATTGAAAATGACCAACAAATTAAACATCAACCTCAATATTGAAAAACACCAAAAAATTCAACAACCTCAACATTGAAAAAAACTTACAATTTCAACAACAAGTTCAACATTGATAAAAACCAACAAATTTATTAACGATTTCAACTTTTAAAAGAGAGAAAGTTAAAAAAGATCCTTGATAACACCAAGAAATTCAACAACAACCTCAACATTGAAAAACACCAGCAAATTCAACAACAACCTCAATATTGAAAGACAACAAAAAATTCAACAACAACCTCAGCATTGAAAATCACCAACAAATTCAACAGCAACCTCAACATTGAAAATCACCATCAAATTCAACAACAACCTCAACATTGAAAGCTGCCAACAAATTCAACAACAACCTCAATATTGAAAGTCACCAACAAATTCAACAACAACCTCAACATTGAAACTCATCAAAAAATTCAACAACAACCTCAACATCGAAAAAAACCAACAAATTCAACAACAATCTCAACTTTCAAAGATACAAAAAGTTCGACAAATAACATTGATAACACTAATAAATTCAACAATAACCTCAAAATTGAAAAACAGCAACAAATTCAACAACAACCTCAACATTGAAAAATACCAATAAATTCAACAACAACCTCAACATTGGAAAACGCCAACAAATTTAACAACAACCCCAATATTGAAATTCACCAACAGATTCAACAACAACCTGAAAATTGAAAGAAACAAACAAATTCAAAAACAACCTCAACATTGAAAATCACCAACAATTTCAACAAATTCAATATTGAAAAACAGCAAAATATTCAACAACAAACTCAATATTGAAAAAACCAACTAATTCAACAACAATCTCAACTTTCAAAGATACAAAAAAGTTCAAAAAATAACATTGATAACACTAATAAATTCAACAACAACCTCAACATTGAAAATCACCACCAAATTCAACAACGACCTCAACAATCAAAAACACCAACAAATTAAACAACAACCTTAACTTTGAAAAATACTATTAAATTCAACCACAACCTCAACATTGAAAAATACAAAAAAGTTCAAAAAATAACATTGATAATACCAACAAATTCAACAAAACCTCAACATTGAAAATCACCAACAAATTCAACAACAACCTCAACATTGAAAAACGCCAACAAATTCAACTACAACCTCAACATTGAAAATCACCAACAAATTCAACATCAACCTCAACATTGAAAAACACCAAAAAATTCAACAACAACCTCAACATAAAAAAAACTTACAATTTCAACAATAAGTTCAACATTGATAAAAACCAACAAATTTAACAACAATCTCAACTTTTAAAAGAGAGAATGTTCAAGAAAAACCTTGATAACACCAAGAAATTCAACAACAACCAAAGTATTGAAAAACATCAGCAGATTCAACAACAACCTCAATATTGAAAGACAACAAAAAATTCAACAACAACCTCAGCATTGAAAATCACCAAAAAATTCAACAACAACCTCAAGAATGGATAACACCAACAAATTCAACAACAACCTCAACTTATAGAAGAATAGAAAAAGTACAAATAAACATTGATAACACCAACAAATTCAACAACAACCTCAAATTGAAAAACACCAACAAATTCAACAACAACCTCAACATTGTAACAAAACAGCAAGTTCAACAACTACCTCAACATTGAAAATCAGCAACAAATTCAACAATAATCTCAACATTGAATAACGCCAACAAATTCAACAACAACCTCAATAATGAAAATCATCAAAAAATTCACCAAAAACCTCAAGAATGAATAACACCAACAAATTCAGCAACCTCAACATTGATAAAAAGTAACAAATTCAACAACAACCTCAACAGTTAAAACTACAAAAAAGTTCAAAAAAGACATTGATAACACCAACAAATTCAACAACAACCTTAGCATTGAAAAACGCCAACAAATTCAACAACAACCTCAACATTGATAAACACCAACAAATTCAACAACAACCTCAACATTGAAAATCACCAACAAATTCAACAACAACCTCAACATTGAAAAACGCCAACAAATTCAACAACAATCTCAATATTGAAAATGACCAACAAATTCAACAACAACCTCAACATTGAAATTCACCAAGAAATTCAACAGCAACCTTAACTTTGAAAAACGCCAACAAAATCAACAACAACCTCAATATTGAAAGACACCAACAAATTCAACAAAAAGCTCAACATTGAAAATTACCAACAAATTCAACAACAACCTCAACTTTTAAATGATAAGAATAAGTTCATAAAAAACATTGATAACACCAACAAATTCAACAACAACCTTAACATTGAAATACGACAACAAATTCAACAACAACCTCAATATTGAGAATCACCAACAAATTTAACAACTTCAATGTTGAAAATCAACAACAAATTCAACAACAACCTCAACATTGAAAAACACCAGCAAATTCAACAACAACCTCAATATTGAAAGACAACAAAAAATTCAACAACAACCTCAGCATTGAAAATCACCAAGAAATTCAACAGCAACCTCAACATTGAAAATCACCATCAAATTCAACAACAACCTCAACATTGAAAGCTGCCAACAAATTCAACAACAACCTCAATATTGAAAGTCACCAACAAATTCAACAACAACCTCAACATTGAAACTCATCAAAAAATTCAACAACAACCTCAACATCGAAAAAAACCAACAAATTCAACAACAATCTCAACTTTCAAAGATACAAAAAGTTCGACAAATAACATTGATAACACTAATAAATTCAACAACAACCTCAAAATTGAAAAACAGCAACAAATTCAACAACAACCTCAACATTGAAAAGTACCAATAAATTCAACAACAACCTCAACATTGGAAAACGCCAACAAATTTAACAACAACCCCAATATTGAAATTCACCAACAGATTCAACAACAACCTGAATATTGAAAGAAACAAACAAATTCAAAAACAACCTCAACATTGAAAATCACCAACAATTTCAACAAATTCAATATTGAAAAACAGCAAAATATTCAACAACAAACTCAATATTGAAAAAACCAACTAATTCAACAACAATCTCAACTTTCAAAGATACAAAAAAGTTCAAAAAATAACATTGATAACACTAATAAATTCAACAACAACCTCAACATTGAAAATCACCACCAAATTCAACAACGACCTCAACAATCAAAAACACCAACAAATTAAACAACAACCTTAACTTTGAAAAATACTATTAAATTCAACCACAACCTCAACATTGAAAAATACAAAAAAGTTCAAAAAATAACATTGATAATACCAACAAATTCAACAAAACCTCAACATTGAAAATCACCAACAAATTCAACAACAACCTCAACATTGAAAAACGCCAACAAATTCAACTACAACCTCAACATTGAAAATCACCAACAAATTCAACATCAACCTGAACATTGAAAAACACCAAAAAATTCAACAACAACCTCAACATAAAAAAAACTTACAATTTCAACAATAAGTTCAACATTGATAAAAACCAACAAATTTAACAACAATCTCAACTTTTAAAAGAGAGAATGTTCAAGAAAAACCTTGATAACACCAAGAAATTCAACAACAACCAAAGTATTGAAAAACATCAGCAGATTCAACAACAACCTCAATATTGAAAGACAACAAAAAATTCAACAACAACCTCAGCATTGAAAATCACCAAAAAATTCAACAACAACCTCAAGAATGGATAACACCAACAAATTCAACAACAACCTCAACTTATAGAAGAATAGAAAAAGTACAAATAAACATTGATAACACCAACAAATTCAACAACAACCTCAAATTGAAAAACACCAACAAATTCAACAACAACCTCAACATTGTAACAAAACAGCAAGTTTAACAACTACCTCAACATTGAAAATCAGCAACAAATTCAACAATAATCTCAACATTGAATAACGCCAACAAATTCAACAACAACCTCAATAATGAAAATCATCAAAAAATTCACCAAAAACCTCAAGAATGAATAACACCAACAAATTCAGCAACCTCAACATTGATAAAAAGTAACAAATTCAACAACAACCTCAACAGTTAAAACTACAAAAAAGTTCAAAAAAGACATTGATAACACCAACAAATTCAACAACAACCTTAGCATTGAAAAACGCCAACAAATTCAACAACAACCTCAACATTGAAAAACACCAACAAATTCAACAACAACCTCAACATTGAAAATCACCAACAAATTCAACAACAACCTCAACATTGAAAAACGCCAACAAATTCAACAACAATCTCAATATTGAAAATGACCAACAAATTCAACAACAACCTCAGCATTGAAAATCACCAACAAATTCAACAGCAACCTTAACATTGAAAAACGCCAACAAAATCAACAACAACCTCAATATTGAAAGACACCAACAAATTCAACAAAAAGCTCAACATTGAAAATTACCAACAAATTCAACAACAACCTCAACTTTTAAATGATAAGAATAAGTTCATAAAAAACATTGATAACACCAACAAATTCAACAACAACCTTAACATTGAAATACGACAACAAATTCAACAACAACCTCAATATTGAGAATCACCAACAAATTTAACAACTTCAATGTTGAAAATCAACAACAAATTCAACAACAACCTCAACATTGAAAAACACCAACAAATTCAACAACAACCTCAACTTTCAAAAATAAAAAAAAGTTCAAAAAATTACGTTGATAACACCTACAAATTCAACAACAACCTCAACATTGAAAATCACCATCAAATTCAACAGCAACCTCAACATTGAAAAACGCTAACAAATTCAACAACAATCTCAATATTGAAAATGACCAACAAATTCAACATCAACCTCAATATTGAAAAACACCAAAAAATTCAACAACCTCAACATTGAAAAAAACTTACAATTTCAACAACAAGTTCAACATTGATAAAAACCAACAAATTTATTAACGATTTCAACTTTTAAAAGAGAGAAAGTTAAAAAAAATCCTTGATAACACCAAGAAATTCAACAACAACCTCAACATTGAAAAACACCAGCAAATTCAACAACAACCTCAATATTGAAAGACAACAAAAAATTCAACAACAACCTCAGCATTGAAAATCACCAACAAATTCAACAGCAACCTCAACATTGAAAATCACCATCAAATTCAACAACAACCTCAACATTGAAAGCCGCCAACAAATTCAACAACAACCTCAATATTGAAAGCCACCATCAAATTCAACAACAACCTCAACATTGAAACTCATCAACAAATTCAACAACAATCTCAACTTTCAAAGATACAAAAAGTTCGAAAAATAACATTGATAACACTAATAAATTCAACAACAACCTCAAAATTGAAAAACAGCAACAAATTCAACAACAACCTCAACATTGAAAAGTACCAATAAATTCAACAACAACCTCAACATTGAAAAATACATAAAGTTCAAAAAATAACATTGATAACACCAACAAATTCAACAACAACCTCAATATTGAAAATCACCAACAAATTCAACAACCACCTCAACATTGAAAAACACCAACAAATTCAACAACCATCTCAATATTTAAAGACACCAACAAGTTCAACAACAACCTCAACATTGAAAATCTGCAAAAAATACTCAACAAGAATCTCAACATTGAATAACACCCAAAAATTCAACCACAACCTCAACATTGAAAATCACAAAAAAATTCAACAACCTCAAGAATGAAGAACTCCAACATATTCAACAACTTCAACATTGAAAAACACGAACAAATTCAACAACAACCTCAACAATTAAAACTACAAAAAAGTTCAAAAAAAACATTGATAACACCAACAAATTCAACACCAACCTTAACATTGAAAAACGCCAACAAATTCAACAACAACCTCAACATTGAAAAACACCAACAAATTCAACAACAGCCTCAACACTGAAAAAACGCCAACAAATTCAACAACAACCTCAACATTGAAAAAAACCTACAAATTCAACAAGGAGCTCAGCATTGTAAAACACCAGCAAATTAAACAGGAACCTCATCTTTTAAAAGTAGAGAAAACGTTCAAATAAAACGTTGATAACACAAACAAATTCAAAAACATCTTCAACACTGAATATTACAAAAAAGTTCAAGAAATAACATTGATATCACCAACAAATTCAACGTCAACCTCAACATTGAAAAATACAAAAAATGTTCAAAAATTCACATTGATAACAGCAACAAATTCAACAACAAACTCAATATTGAAAATAAACAACAAATTCAACAACAACCTCAACATTGAAAAAAACCAACAAATTCAACAACAAGCTCAACATTGTAAAACACAAACATATTCAACAACAACCGCAACGTTTAAAGGTACAAAAAACTTAAATAAAACATTGATAACACCAAGAAATTCAACAACAGCCTCAACTTTTAAAAGAAGAGAAAAAGTTCAGAAAAAAAATTAATAACACCAACAAATTCAACAACAACCTCAACATTGAAAAACTCCAACAAATTCAACAACAACCTCAACATTGAAAGCATCAACAAATTCAACAACAAACTCAACATTGAAAAACACCAACAAATTCAACAACAACCTCAATATTGAAAGCCACCAACAAATTCAACAGCTACCTCAACATTTAAAAGTACAAAAAAGTTCAAAAAAGAACATTGATAACTCCAAGAAATTCATAATCAACATCAACATTGAAAAACACCAACAAATTCAACAACAACCTCAATATTGAAAGTCACCAACAAATTCAACAACAACCTAAACATTGAAAAATGCCAACAAATCCAACACGAATCTCACAATTGAAAATGTACTAGAAATTCAACAACAAACTCAACATTGAAAACAACCAACAAATTCAACAACAACATCAACATTGAAAAATATCAAAAAGTTCAAAAAATAACATTGATAACACCAACAAATTCAACAAAAAACTCAACGTTGAAAAACACCAACAAATTCAACAACAACCTCAAAATTTAAAAGTACAAAAAAGTAAAAAAAAAACATTGATAACACCAACAAATTCAACAACAGCCTCAACATTGAAAAACGCCAACAAATTCAAGAACAACCACAACATTGAAAAACACCAACAAATTCAACAACAACCTCAACATTGAAAAACGCCAACAAATTCAACAACAACCTCAATTTTGAAAATCACAACAAATTCAACAGCAACTTCAAAGTTAAAAATCAACAACTAATTGTAGAACAACCTCAACTTATAAAAGAAGAGAAAAAGTTCAAAAAAACATTGATAACACCAACAAATTCAACAACAACCTCAACATTGAAAAAAACCAACAAATTCAACAACAAGCTCAACATTGTAAAACACCAACATATTCAACAACAACCGCAACGTTTAAAGGTACAAAAAACTTAAATAAAACATTGATAACACCAAGAAATTCAACAACAGCCTCAACTTCTAAAAGAAGAGAAAAAGTTCAGAAAAAAAATTAATAACACCAACAAATTCAACAACAACCTCAACATTGAAAAACTCCAACAAAATCAACAACAACCTCAACATTGAAAGCATCAACAAATTCAACAACAAACTCAACATTGAAAAACACCAACAAATTCAACAACAACCTCAATATTGAAAGCCACCAACAAATTCAACAGCTACCTCAACATTTAAAAGTACAAAAAAGTTCAAAAAAAACATTGATAACACCAAGAAATTCATAATCAACATCAACATTGAAAAACACCAACAAATTCAACAACAACCTCAATATTGAAAGTCACCAACAAATTCAACAACAACCTAAACATTGAAAAATGCCAACAAATCCAACACGAATCTCACAATTGAAAATGTACTAGAAATTCATCAACAAACTCAACATTGAAAACAACCAACAAATTCAACAACAACATCAACATTGAAAAATATCAAAAAGTTCAAAAAATAACATTGATAACACCAACAAATTCAACAAAAAACTCAACGTTGAAAAACACCAGCAAATTCAACAACAACCTCAAAATTTAAAAGTACAAAAAAGTAAAAAAAAACATTGATAAAAGCAACAAATTCAACAACAGCCTCAACATTGAAAAACGCCAACAAATTCAAGAACAACCTCAACATTGAAAAACGCCAACAAATTCAACAACAACCTCAACATTGAAAAACGCCAACAAATTCAACAACAACCTCAATATTGAAAATCACAACAAATTCAACAGCAACTTCAAAGTTAAAAATCAACAACTAATTGTAGAACAACCTCAACTTATAAAAGAAGAGAAAAAGTTCAAAAAAACATTGATAACACCAACAAATTCAAAAACAACCTCAAAATTGATAAACGCCAAACAAATTCAACAACAACCTCAATATTGAAAAACACCAACAAATTCAAAAACAACCTCAAAATTTAAAAGTACAAAAAAGTAAAAAAAAAAAATTGATTACACCAACAAACTCAACAACAGCCTCAACATTGAAAAACGCCAACAAATTCAACAACAGCCTCAACATTGAAAAACGCCTACAAATTCAACAACATCCTCAATATTGAAAATCACAACAAATTCAACATCAACTTCAACGTTAAAAAACAACAAATTGGAGGACAACCTCAAAATATAAAAGAATAGAAAAAGTTCAAAAAAACATTGATAACACCAACAAATTCAAAAACAACCTCAACATTTAAAATTACCAACAAATTCAACAACTTTAATATTGAAAATTATCAACAAATTCAACAACAACCTCAACATTGAAAAACACCAAAAATTCAACATGAACCACAATATTGAAAATCACCAATAAATTCAACAACAACCGCAACATTGAAAAACACCAACAAATTCAAGAACAACCTCAACAATGAAAAACAGCAACAAATTCAACAACAACCTCAACAATGAAAAACACCAAAAAATACAACAACAGCAAATTTGAAAAATACCAACAAATTCAGCAACAACCTCAACATTTAAAAGAATAGGAAAAGTTCAAAAATAAAATTGATAACACCACCAAATTGAACAACAACCTCATCCTTTAAAAGTACAAAAAAGATTTTAAAAAATATTGATAACACCAACAAATTCAACAACAACCTCAACATTGAAAAGTACCAATAAATTCAACAACAACCTCAACATTGAAAAATACATAAAGTTCAAAAAATAACATTGATAACACCAACAAATTCAACAACAACCTCAATATTGAAAATCACCAACAAATTCAACAACCACCTCAACATTGAAAAACACCAACAAATTCAACAACCATCTCAATATTTAAAGACACCAACAAGTTCAACAACAACCTCAACATTGAAAATCTGCAAAAAATACTCAACAAGAATCTCAACATTGAATAACACCCAAAAATTCAACCACAACCTCAACATTGAAAATCACAAAAAAATTCAACAACCTCAAGAATGAAGAACTCCAACATATTCAACAACTTCAACATTGAAAAACACGAACAAATTCAACAACAACCTCAACAATTAAAACTACAAAAAAGTTCAAAAAAAACATTGGTAACACCAACAAATTCAACATCAACCTTAACATTGAAAAACGCCAACAAATTCAACAACAACCTCAACATTGAAAAACACCAACAAATTCAACAACAGCCTCAACACTGAAAAAACGCCAACAAACTCAACAACAACCTCAACATTGAAAAAAACCTACAAATTCAACAAGGAGCTCAGCATTGTAAAACACCAGCAAATTAAACAGGAACCTCATCTTTTAAAAGTAGAGAAAACGTTCAAATAAAACGTTGATAACACAAACAAATTCAAAAACATCTTCAACACTGAATATTACAAAAAAGTTCAAGAAATAACATTGATATCACCAACAAATTCAACGTCAACCTCAACATTGAAAAATACAAAAAATGTTCAAAAATTCACATTGATAACAGCAACAAATTCAACAACAAACTCAATATTGAAAATAAACAACAAATTCAACAACAACCTCAACATTGAAAAAAACCAACAAATTCAACAACAAGCTCAACATTGTAAAACACAAACATATTCAACAACAACCGCAACGTTTAAAGGTACAAAAAACTTAAATAAAACATTGATAACACCAAGAAATTCAACAACAGCCTCAACTTTTAAAAGAAGAGAAAAAGTTCAGAAAAAAAATTAATAACACCAACAAATTCAACAACAACCTCAACATTGAAAAACTCCAACAAATTCAACAACAACCTCAACATTGAAAGCATCAACAAATTCAACAACAAACTCAACATTGAAAAACACCAACAAATTCAACAACAACCTCAATATTGAAAGCCACCAACAAATTCAACAGCTACCTCAACATTTAAAAGTACAAAAAAGTTCAAAAAAGAACATTGATAACTCCAAGAAATTCATAATCAACATCAACATTGAAAAACACCAACAAATTCAACAACAACCTCAATATTGAAAGTCACCAACAAATTCAACAACAACCTAAACATTGAAAAATGCCAACAAATCCAACACGAATCTCACAATTGAAAATGTACTAGAAATTCAACAACAAACTCAACATTGAAAACAGCCAACAAATTCAACAACAACATCAACATTGAAAAATATCAAAAAGTTCAAAAAATAACATTGATAACACCAACAAATTCAACAAAAAACTCAACGTTGAAAAACACCAACAAATTCAACAACAACCTCAAAATTTAAAAGTACAAAAAAGTAAAAAAAAAACATTGATAACACCAACAAATTCAACAACAGCCTCAACATTGAAAAACGCCAACAAATTCAAGAACAACCACAACATTGAAAAACACCAACAAATTCAACAACAACCTCAACATTGAAAAACGCCAACAAATTCAACAACAACCTCAATTTTGAAAATCACAACAAATTCAACAGCAACTTCAAAGTTAAAAATCAACAACTAATTGTAGAACAACCTCAACTTATAAAAGAAGAGAAAAAGTTCAAAAAAACATTGATAACACCAACAAATTCAACAACAACCTCAACATTGAAAAAAACCAACAAATTCAACAACAAGCTCAACATTGTAAAACACCAACATATTCAACAACAACCGCAACGTTTAAAGGTACAAAAAACTTAAATAAAACATTGATAACACCAAGAAATTCAACAACAGCCTCAACTTCTAAAAGAAGAGAAAAAGTTCAGAAAAAAAATTAATAACACCAACAAATTCAACAACAACCTCAACATTGAAAAACTCCAACAAAATCAACAACAACCTCAACATTGAAAGCATCAACAAATTCAACAACAAACTCAACATTGAAAAACACCAACAAATTCAACAACAACCTCAATATTGAAAGCCACCAACAAATTCAACAGCTACCTCAACATTTAAAAGTACAAAAAAGTTCAAAAAAAACATTGATAACACCAAGAAATTCATAATCAACATCAACATTGAAAAACACCAACAAATTCAACAACAACCTCAATATTGAAAGTCACCAACAAATTCAACAACAACCTAAACATTGAAAAATGCCAACAAATCCAACACGAATCTCACAATTGAAAATGTACTAGAAATTCATCAACAAACTCAACATTGAAAACAACCAACAAATTCAACAACAACATCAACATTGAAAAATATCAAAAAGTTCAAAAAATAACATTGATAACACCAACAAATTCAACAAAAAACTCAACGTTGAAAAACACCAGCAAATTCAACAACAACCTCAAAATTTAAAAGTACAAAAAAGTAAAAAAAAACATTGATAAAAGCAACAAATTCAACAACAGCCTCAACATTGAAAAACGCCAACAAATTCAAGAACAACCTCAACATTGAAAAACGCCAACAAATTCAACAACAAAATCAACATTGAAAAACGCCAACAAATTCAACAACAACCTCAATATTGAAAATCACAACAAATTCAACAGCAACTTCAAAGTTAAAAATCAACAACTAATTGTAGAACAACCTCAACTTATAAAAGAAGAGAAAAAGTTCAAAAAAACATTGATAACACCAACAAATTCAAAAACAACCTCAAAATTGATAAACGCCAAACAAATTCAACAACAACCTCAATATTGAAAAACACCAACAAATTCAAAAACAACCTCAAAATTTAAAAGTACAAAAAAGTAAAAAAAAAAAATTGATTACACCAACAAACTCAACAACAGCCTCAACATTGAAAAACGCCAACAAATTCAACAACAGCCTCAACATTGAAAAACGCCTACAAATTCAACAACATCCTCAATATTGAAAATCACAACAAATTCAACATCAACTTCAACGTTAAAAAACAACAAATTGGAGGACAACCTCAAAATATAAAAGAATAGAAAAAGTTCAAAAAAACATTGATAACACCAACAAATTCAAAAACAACCTCAACATTTAAAATTACCAACAAATTCAACAACTTTAATATTGAAAATTATCAACAAATTCAACAACAACCTCAACATTGAAAAACACCAAAAATTCAACATGAACCACAATATTGAAAATCACCAATAAATTCAACAACAACCGCAACATTGAAAAACACCAACAAATTCAACAACAACCTCAACAATGAAAAACAGCAACAAATTCAACAACAACCTCAACAATGAAAAACACCAAAAAATACAACAACAGCAAATTTGAAAAATACCAACAAATTCAGCAACAACCTCAACATTTAAAAGAATAGGAAAAGTTCAAAAATAAAGTTGATAACACCACCAAATTGAACAACAACCACATCCTTTAAAAGTACAAAAAAGATTTTAAAAAATATTGATACCACCAACAAATTCAACAACAAACTCAATATTGAAATTCAACAACAAATTCAACAACAACCTCAACATTGAAAATCACCAACAAATTCAACAACAGCCTCAACATTGAAAATCACCAATAAATTGAACAACTTCAATATTGAAAATCACCAACAAATTTAACAACAACCTCAACATTGAAAAACACCAACAAATTCAACAACAACCTCAACTTTTAAAAGAAGACAAACTTTTCAAAAAAACATTGATAACACCAACAAATTCAACAACAACCTCAACATTGAAAACTACAAAAAATTTCAAAACATAACGTTGTTAACACCAACAACTTCAACAACAAATTCAATATTGAAAATCAACAGAAAATTCAACAACAACCTCAATATTGAAAGTCACCAACAAATTCAACAACAATCTAAACATTGAAAAATGCCAACAAATCCAACACGAATCTCACAATTGAAAATGTACTAGAAATTCAACAACAAACTCAACATTGAAAACAACCAACAAATTCAACAACAACATCAACATTGAAAAATATCAAAAAGTTCAAAAAATAACATTGATAACACCAACAAATTCAACAAAAAACTCAACGTTGAAAAACACCAACAAATTCAACAACAACCTCAAAATTTAAAAGTACAAAAAAGTAAAAAAAAAACATTGATAACACCAACAAATTCAACAACAGCCTCAACATTGAAAAACGCCAACAAATTCAACAACAACCTCAACATTGAAAAACGCCAACAAATTCAACAACCTCAATATTGAAAATCACAACAAATTCAACAGCAACTTCAAAGTTAAAAATCAACAACTAATTGTAGAACAACCTCAACTTATAAAAGAAGAGAAAAAGTTCAAAAAACATTGATAACACCAACAAATTCAAAAACAACCTCAAAATTGATAAACGCCAAACAAATTCAACAACAACCTCAATATTGAAAAACACCAACAAATTCAAAAACAACCTCAAAATTTAAAAGTACAAAAAAGTAAAAAAAAAAATTGATAACACCAACAAATTCAACAACAGCCTCAACATTGAAAAACGCCAACAAATTCAACAACAGCCTCAACATTGAAAAACGCCAACAAATTCAACAACAACCTCAATATTGAAAATCACAACAAATTCAACATCAACTTCAACGTTAAAAAACAACAAATTGTAGGACAACCTCAAATAATAAAAGAATAGAAAAAGTTCAAAAAAACATTGATAACACCAACAAATTCAAAAACAACCTCAACATTTAAAATTACCAACAAATTCAACAACTTTAATATTGAAAATTATCAACAAATTCAACAACAACCGCAACATTGAAAAACACCAAAAATTCAACATGAACCACAATATTGAAAATCACCAATAAATTCAACAACAACCGCAACATTGAAAAACACCAACAAATTCAACAACAACCTCAACAATGAAAAAGAGCAACAAATTCAACAACAACCTCAACAATGAAAAACACCAAAAAATACAACAACCGCAAATTTGAAAAATACCAACAAATTCAGCAACAACCTCAACATTTAAAAGAATAGGAAAAGTTCAAAAATAAAATTGATAACACCACCAAATTTAACAACAACCTCATCCTTTAAAAGTACAAAAAAGATTTTAAAAAATATTGATAACACCAACAAATTCAACAACAAACTCAATATTGAAAATCAACAACAAATTAAACAACAACCTCGACATTGAAAATCACCAACAAATTCAACAACAGCCTCAACATTGAAAATCACCAATAAATTGAACAACTTCAATATTGAAAATCACCAACAAATTTAACAACAACCTCAACATTGAAAAACACCAACAAATTCAACAACAACCTCAACTTTTAAAAGAAGACAAAATTTTCAAAAAAACATTGATAACACCAACAAATTCAACAACAACCTCAACATTGAAAACTACAAAAAATTTCAAAAAATAACGTTGTTAACACCAACAACTTCAACAACAAATTCAATATTGAAAATCAACAACAAATTCAACAACAACCTCAACATTGAAAAACGCCAACAAATTCAAGAACAACCTCAACATTGAAAAACGCCAACAAATTCAACAACAACCTCAATATTGAAAATCACAACAAATTCAACAGCAACTTCAAAGTTAAAAATCAACAACTAATTGTAGAACAACCTGAACTTATAAAAGAAGAGAAAAAGTTCAAAAAAGCATTGAAAACACCAACAAATTCAAAAACAACCTCAACATTGATAAACGCCAACAAATTCAACAACAACCTCAATATTGAAAAACACCAACAAATTCAAAAACAACCTCAAAACTTAAAAGTACAAAAAAGTAAAAAAAAAAATTGATAACACCAACAAATTCAACAACAGCCTCAACATTGAAAAACGCCAACAAATTCAAGAACAACCTCAACATTGAAAAACGCCAACAAATTCAACAACAGCCTCAACATTGAAAAACGCCAACAAATTCAACAACAACCTCAATATTGAAAATCACAACAAATTCAACATCAACTTCAACGTTAAAAAACAACAACAAATTGTAGGACAACCTCAAATTATAAAAGAATAGAAGTTCAAAAAAACATTGTTAACACCAACAAATTCAAAAACAACCTCAACATTTAAAATTAACAACAAATTCAACAACTTTAATATTGAAAATTATCAACAAATTCAACAACAACCTCAACATTGAAAAACACCAAAAATTCAACATGAACCACAATATTGAAAATCACCAATAAATTCAACAACAACCGCAACATTGAAAAACACCAACAAATTCAACAACAACCTCAACAATGAAAAACAGCAACAAATTCAACAACAACCTCAACAATGAAAAACACCAAAAATACAACAACCGCAAATTTGAAAAATACCAACAAATTCAACATTAACCTCAACATTTAAAAAAATAGGAAAAGTTCAAAAATAAAATTGATAACACCACCAAATTGAACAACAACCTCATCTTTTAAAAGTACAAAAAAGATTTTTAAAAATATTGATAACACCAACAAATTCAACAACAACCTCAACATTGAAAACTACAAAAAATTTCAAAAAATAACGTTGTTAACACCAACAACTTCAACAACAAATTCAATATTGAAAATCAACAACAAATTCAACAACAACCTCAACATTGAAAAACACCAACAAATTCAACAACAACTTCAACATTGAAAAATACAAAAACGTTCAAAAATTAACATTGATAACAGCAACAAATTTAACAACAACCTCAACATTGAAAAATACAAAAACGTTCAAAAATTAACATTGATAACAGCAACAAATTCAACCAAAACCTCAATACTGAAAATCAACAACAAATTGAAGAACAACGTCGACATTGAAAAAAAACCAACAATTTCAACAACAAGCTCAACATTGTAAAACACCAACAAATTCAACAACAACCTCAACGTTTAAAAGCACAAAAAAGTTAAAAAAAACATTGATAACACCAAGAAATTCAACAACAGCCTCAACATTGAAAGACAACTACAAATTCAACAACAACCTCAACTTTTAAAAGAAGAGAAAAATTTCAGAAAAAACATTGATGACACCAACAAATGCAACAACAACCTCAACATTGAAAAACACTAGCAAATTCAACAACAACCTCAATATTGAAAGATACCAACAAATTCAACAGCAACCTCAACATTTAAAAGTACAAAAAAGTTCTAAAAGGAACATTGATAACACCAAGAAATTCAACAATAACATCAACATTGAAAAACACCAACAAATTCAACAACAACCTCAATATTGAAAGTCACCACCAAATTCAACAACAACCTCAACATTGAAAAATGCCAACAAATTCAACAACAACCTCAGTTTTGAAACACACAAACAAATTCAAAAGCAACATCAACATTGAAAAATACAAAAAAGTTCGAAAAATAACATTGATAACACCAACAACTTGAGCAACAACCACAATATTGAAAATCACCAACAAATTGAACACAGCTTCAACATTGAAAAATATGAAAAAGTTCAAAAAATGATGTTGATAAAACCAACAAATTCAACAACAAACTCAACATTGATAAAACCAACAAATTCACCAACAAGATCAGCATTGAAAAACATCAACAAATTCAACAACAACCTCAACTTTTAAAAGTACAAAAAAGTTAAAAAAAAACATTGATAACTCCAACAAATTCAACAACAACCTCAATATTGAAAATCACCAACAAATCCAACAACAGCCTCAAAAGTGAAAAACAACATGAAATTCAAAAACAACCTCAATATTGAACGTCACCAACAAATTCAACAAGAACCTCAAGATTGAAAATCGCCAACAAATTCAAAAACAACCTCAATATTGATAAACTCCAACAAATTCAACAACAGCCTCAAAATTGAAAAACGCCAACAAATTCAACAACAAATTCAACAATGATAAACACCAACAAATTCAACAACAACCTCAACTTTGAAAAACACCAACAAATTCAACAACAACCTCAACATTGAAAAACGCCAACAACTTCGACAACAACCACAATATTGAAAATCACCAACAAATTCAACAACAACCTCAATATTGAAAGACACCAACAAGTTCAACAACAACCTCAACATTTAAAATTACCAACAAATTCAACAACTTCAATGTAGAAAATTACCAACAAATTCAACAAAAACCTCAACATTGAAAAACACCAAAAATTCAACATGAACCACAATATTGAAAATCACCAACAAATTCAAAAACAACCGCAACATTGAAAAACACCAACAAATTCAACAACAACCTCAACAATGAAAAACAGCAACAAATTCAACAACAACCTCAACAATGAAAAACAATGAAAAATTGAACAACCGCAACAATGAAAAATACCAACAAATTCAACAACAACCTCAACTTTTAAAAGAAGAGAAAAAGTTCAAAAAAAACATTGATAACATCAACCAATTGATCAACAACCTCAACTTTTAGAAGTACAAATAAGTTTTAAAAAAATATTGATAACACCAACAAATTCAACAACAAACTCAATATTGAAAATCAACAACTAATTCAACAACAAACTCAACATTGAAAAACTCCAACAAATTCAACAAAAACCTCAACATTGAAAGCATCAACAAATTCAACAACAAACTCAACATTGAAAAACACCAACAAATTCAACAACAACCTCAATATTGAAAGTCACCAACAAATTCAACAACAACCTAAACATTGAAAAATGCCAACAAAACCAACACGAATCTCACAATTGAATGTGTACTAGAAATTCAACAAAAACTCAACATTGAAAACAACCAACAAATTCAACAACAACATCAACATTGAAAAATATCAAAAAGTTCAAAAAATAACATTGATATACCAACAAATTCAACAAAAAACTCAACATTGAAAGACACCAACAAATTGAACAACAACCTCAAAATTTAAAAGTACAAAAAAGTAAAAAAAAACATTGATAACACCAACAAATTCAACAACAGCCTCAACATTGAAAAACGCCAACAAATTCAAGAACAACCTCAACATTGAAAAACGCCAAAAAATTCAACAACAACCTCAATATTGAAAATCACAACAAATTCAACAGCAACTTCAAAGTTAAAAATCAACAACTAATTGTAGAACAACCTGAACTTATAAAAGAAGAGAAAAAGTTCAAAAAAGCATTGAAAACACCAACAAATTCAAAAACAACCTCAACATTGATAAACGCCAACAAATTCAACAACAACCTCAATATTGAAAAACACCAACAAATTCAAAAACAACCTCAAAATTTAAAAGTACAAAAAAGTAAAAAAAAAAATTGATAACACCAACAAATTCAACAACAGCCTCAACATTGAAAAACGCCAACAAATTCAAGAACAACCTCAACATTGAAAAACGCCAACAAATTCAACAACAGCCTCAACATTGAAAAACGCCAACAAATTCAACAACAACCTCAATATTGAAAATCACAACAAATTCAACATCAACTTCAACGTTAAAAAACAACAACAAATTGTAGGACAACCTCAAATTATAAAAGAATAGAAGTTCAAAAAAACATTGTTAACACCAACAAATTCAAAAACAACCTCAACATTTAAAATTAACAACAAATTCAACAACTTTAATATTGAAAATTATCAACAAATTCAACAACAACCTCAACATTGAAAAACACCAAAAATTCAACATGAACCACAATATTGAAAATCACCAATAAATTCAACAACAACCGCAACATTGAAAAACACCAACAAATTCAACAACAACCTCAACAATGAAAAACAGCAACAAATTCAACAACAACCTCAACAATGAAAAACACCAAAAATACAACAACCGCAAATTTGAAAAATACCAACAAATTCAACATTAACCTCAACATTTAAAAGAATAGGAAAAGTTCAAAAATAAAATTGATAACACCACCAAATTGAACAACAACCTCATCTTTTAAAAGTACAAAAAAGATTTTTAAAAATATTGATAACACCAACAAATTCAACAACAAACTCAATATTGAAAATCAAAACAAATTCAACAACAACCTCTACATTGAAAATCACCAACAAATTCAACAACTTCAATATTGAAAATCACCAACAAATTTAACAACAACCTCAACATTGAAAAACACCAACAAATTCAACAACAACCTCAACTTTTAAAAGAAGACAAAATTTTCAAAAAAACATTGATAACACCTAAAAATTCAACAACAACCTCAACATTGAAAACTACAAAAAATTTCAAAAAATAACGTTGATAACACCAACAACTTCAAGAACAAATTCAATATTGAAAATCAACAACAAATTCAACAACAACCTCAACATTGAAAAACACCAACAAATTCAACAACAACTTCAACATTGAAAAATACAAAAAAGTTCAAAAAATAACATTGATAACAGCAACAAATTCAACTACATCCTCAACATTGGAAAATACGAAAACGTTCAATAAATAACATTGATAACACCAACAAATTCAAGAAGAACCTCAACATTGAAAAATACAAAAAAGTTCAAAAATTAACATTGATAACAGCAACAAATTCAACAAAAAACTCAATACTGAAAATCAACAACAAATTGAAGAACAACGTCGACATTGAAAAAAACCAACAATTTCAACAACAAGCTCAACATTGTAAAACTCCAACAAATTCAACAACAACCTCAACGTTTAAAGGCACAAAAAAGTTAAAAGAAACATTGATAACACCAAGAAATTCAACAACAGCCTCAACATTGAAAGACAACTACAAATTCAACAACAACCTCAACTTTTACAAGAAGAGAAAAATTTCAGAACAAACATTGATGACACCAACATATTCAACAACAACCTCAATATTGAAAGTTACCAACAAATTCAACAGCAACCTCAACATTTAAAAGTACAAAAAAGTTCTAAAAGGAACATTGATAACACCAAGAAATTCAACAATAACATTAACATTGAAAAACACCAACTAATTCAACAACAACCTCAATATTGAAAGTCACCACCAAATTCAACAACAACCTCAACATTGAAAAATACCAACCAATTCAACAACAACCTCAGTTTTGAAAGTCACAAACAAATTCAAAAGCAACCTCAACATTGAAAAATACAAAAAAGTTCGAAAAATAACATTGATAACACCAACAAATTGAGCAACAACCACAATATTGAAAATCACCAACAAATTGAACACAACTTCAACATTGAAAAATATGAAAAAGTTCAAAAAATGATGTTGATAAAACCAACAAATTCAACAACAAACTCAACATTGATAAAACCAACAAATTCACCAACAAGATCAGCATTGAAAAACATCAACAAATTCAACAACAACCTCAACTTTTAAAAGTACAAAAAAGTTAAAAAAAAACATTGATAACTCCAACAAATTCAACAACAACCTCAATATTGAAAATCACCAACAAATCCAACAACAGCCTCAAAATTGAAAAACGCCAACAAATTCAAAAACAAATTAAAAAATGATAAACACCAACAAATTCAACAACAACCTCAACTTTGAAAAACACCAACAAATTCAACAACTACCTCAACATTGAAAAACGCCAACAACTTCGACAACAACCACAATATTGAAAATCACCAACAAATTCAACAACAACCTCAATATTGAAAGACACCAACAAGTTCAACAACAACCTCAACATTGAAAATTACCAACAAATTCAACAACTTCAATGTAGAAAATTACCAACAAATTCAACAAAAACCTCAACATTGAAAAACACCAAAAATTCAACATGAACCACAATACTGAAAATCACCAACAAATTCAAAAACAACCGCAACATTGAAAAACACCAACAAATTCAACAACAACCTCAACAATGAAAAACAGCAACAAATTCAACAACAACCTCAACAATGAAAAACAATGAAAAATTGAACAACCGCAACAATGAAAAATACCAACAAATTCAACAACAACCTCAACTTTTAAAAGAAGAGAAAAAGTTCAAAAAAAACATTGATAACATCAACCAATTGATCAACAACCTCAACTTTTAGAAGTACAAATAAGTTTTAAAAAAATATTGATAACACCAACAAATTCAACAACAAACTCAATATTGAAAATCAACAAATAATTCAACAACAAACTCAACATTGAAAATCACCAATAAATTCAATAACAACCTCAATATTGAAAGACAACAACAAATTCAACAACAGCCTCAACACTGAAAAACACCAACAAATTCAACAACAACCTCAACATTGAAAAAAACCTACAAATTCAACAAGGAGCTCAACATTGTAAAACACTAACAAATTAAACAGGAACCTCATCTTTTAAAAGTAGAGAAAACGTTAAAAAAAACGTTGATAACACAAACAAATTCAAAAACAACTTCAACACTGAAAATTACAAAAAAGTTCAAGAAATAACATTGATATCACCAACAAATTCATCATCAACCTCAACATTGAAAACTACAAAAAATGTTCAAAAATTAACATTGATAACAGCAACAAATTCAACAACAAACTCAATATTGAAAATAAACAACAAATTCAACAACAACCTCAACATTGAAAAAAACCAACAAATTCAACAACAAGCTCAACATTGTAAAACACCAACATATTCAACAACAACCGCAACATTTAAAGGTACATAAAACTTAAATAAAACATTGATAACACCAAGAAATTCAACAACAGCCTCAACTTTTAAAAGAAGAGAAAAAGTTCAGCAAAAAAGTTAATAACACCAACAAATTCAACAACAACCTCAACATTGAAAAACTCCAACAAATTCAACAACAACCTCAACATTGAAAGCATCAACAAATTCAACAACAAACTCAACATTGAAAAAAACCAACAAATTCAACAACAACCTCAATATTGAAAGCCACCAACAAATTCAACAGCTACCTCAACATTTAAAAGTACAAAAAAGTTCAAAAAAGAACATTGATAACACCAAGAAATTCATAATCAACATCAACATTGAAAAACACCAACAAATTCAACAACAACCTCAATATTGAAAGTCACCAACAAATTCAACAACAACCTAAACATTGAAAAATGCCAACAAATCCAACACGAATCTCACAATTGAAAATGTACTAGAAATTCAACAACAAACTCAACATTGAAAACAACCAACAAATTCAACAACAACATCAACATTGAAAAATATCAAAAAGTTCAAAAAATAACATTGATAACACCAACAAATTCAACAAAAAACTCAACGTTGAAAAACACCAACAAATTCAACAACAACCTCAAAATTTAAAAGTACAAAAAAATAAAAAAAAAACATTGATAACACCAACAAATTCAACAACAGCCTCAACATTGAAAAACGCCAACAAATTCAAGAACAACCTCAACATTGAAAAACGCCAACAAATTCAACAACAACCTCAACATTGAAAAACGCCAACAAATTCAACAACAGCCTCAACATTGAAAAACGCCAACAAATTCAAGATCAACCTCAACATTGAAAAACGCCAACAAATTCAACAACAACCTCAACATTGAAAAACGCCAACAAATTCAACAACAACCTCAATATTGAAAATCACAACAAATTCAACAGCAACTTCAAAGTTAAAAATCAACAACTAATTGTAGAACAACCTCAACTTATAAAAGAAGAGAAAAAGTTCAAAAAAACATTGATAACACCAACAAATTCAAAAACAACCTTAACATTGTTAAACGCCAACAAATTCAACAACAACCTCAATATTGAAAAACACCAACAAATTCAAAAACAACCTCATAATTAAAAAGTACAAAAAAGTGAAAAAAAAAAATTGATAACACCAACAAATTCAACAACAGCCTCAGCATTGAAAAACGCCAACAAATTCAAGAACAACCTCAACATTGAAAAACGCCAACAAATTCAGCAACAGCCTCAACATTGAAAAACGCCAACAAATTCAACAACAACCTCAATATTGAAAATCACAACAATTTCAACATCAACTTCAACGTTAAAAAACAACAACGAATTGTAGGACAACCTCAAATTATAAAAGAATAGAATAAGTTCAAAGAAACATTGATAACACCAACAAATTCAAAAACAACCTCAACATTGATAAATGCCAACAAATTCAACAACAACCTCAATATTGAAAGTGACCAAGAAATTCATCAAGAACATCAACATTGAAAAACAGCAACAAATTCAACAACAACCTTAATATTGAAAGACACCAACAAATTCCACAACAACCTCAACATTGTAAAACGTGAACAAATTCAACAACAACCTCAATATTGAAAATCACCAACAAATTCAACAACAACCTGAAATTGAAAAATCACCAACAAATTCAACAACAACCTCAACATTGAAAAACAACAACAAATTGAACAACAAACTGAAATTTAAAAGAGAAAAAGTTCAAAATATCATTGATAACACCATCAAATTCAACAAAAACTCAACATTGAAAAACGCCAACAAATTCAACAACAACCTCAATATTGAATGTCACCAACAAATTCAATAACTTCAATATTGAAAATCACCAACAAATTCAACAACAACCTCAACATTGAAAAACACCAACAAATTCAACAACAACCTCAATATTGAAAGACACCAACAAATTCAACAGCAACCTCAACATTTAATAGTACAAAAAAGTTCAAAAAAGAACATTGATAAAACCAAGAAATTCAACAATAACATCAACATTGAAAAACACCAACAAATTCAACAACAACCTCAATATTGAAAGTCACCAACAAATTCAACAACAACCTCAACATTGAAAAATACCAACAAAATCAACAACAACCTCAGTATTGAAAGAGACAAACATATTCAACAACAAGCTAAACTTTGAAAATCACCAACAAATTCAATAACTTCAATACAGACAATCACCAACAAATTCAAACAACAATCTCAACATTGAAAAATGCCAACAAATTCATCAACAACCTCAACATTGAAAAACACCAAAAAATTCAACAACAACCTCAACATTGAAAAATACAAAAAAGTTCGAAAAATTACATTGATAACACCAGCAAATTCAGCAACAACCACAATATTGAACATCACCAACTAATTGAACACAACCTTAACATTGAATAATATGAAAAAGTTCAAAAAATAACATTGATAACACCAATAAATTCAACAACAACATCAACATTTAAAAGTAAAAAAAGTAAAAAAAACATTGATAACACCAACAAATTCAACAACAGCCTCAACATTGAAAAACGCTAACAAATTCAAGAACAACCTCAATATTGAAAATCACCAACAAATTCAACAACAACCTCAACATTCAAAAACGCCAACAAATTCAACAACAACCTCAATATTGAAAATCACCAACAAATTCAACAACAACTTCATCATTAAAAAACAACAACAAATTGTACAACAACCTCAACTTATAAAAGAAGAGAAAATGTTCAAAAAAACATTGATAACACCAACAAATTCAAAAACAAACTCAACATTGATAAACGCCAACAAATTCAAAAACAACCTCAACATTGATAAACGCCAACAAATTCAAAAACAACCTCAATATTAAAAGTCACCAAGAAATTCAACAATAACATCAACATTGAAAAACAGCAACAAATTCAACAACAACTTTAATATTGAAACACACCAACAAATTCTACAACAACCTCAACATTGTAAAACGTGAACAAATTCAACAACAACCTCAATATTGAAAATCACCAACAAATTCAATAACAACCTCAACATTGAAAAACAACAACAAATTGAACAACAACTCAACTTTTAAAAGAGAAAAAGTTCAAAATATCATAGATAACACCATCAAATTCAACAAAAACTCAACATTGAAAAACGCCAACAAATTCAACAACAACCTCAATATTGAATGTCACCAACAAATTCAATAACTTCAATATTGAAAATCACCAACAAATTCAACAACAACCTCAACATTGAAAAACACCAACAAATTCAACAACAACCTCAATATTGAAAGACACCAACAAAGTCAACAGCAATCTCAACATTTAATAGTACAAAAAAGTTCAAAAAAGAACATTGATAACTCCAAGAAATTCAACAACAACATCAACATTGAAAAACACCAACAAATTCAACAACAACCTCAATATTGAAAGTCACCAAGAAATTCAACAACAACCTCAACATTGAAAAATACCAACAAATTCAATAAGAAAATCAGTATTGAAAGACACAAACAATTTCAACAACATAAACATTGAAAATCACCAACAAATTCAATAACTTCAATATTGAAAATCACCAACAAATTCAACAACAACCTCAACATTGAAAAATACCAACAAATTCAACAACAACCTCAACATTGCAAAACACCAACAAATTCAACAACAACCTCAACATTGAAAAATACAAAAAAGTTCGAAAAATAACATTGATAACATCAACAAATTCAGCAACAACCACAATATTGAACTTCACCAACAAATTGAACACAACCTCAGCATTGAAAAATATGAAAAAGTTCAAAAAATAACATTGATAACACTAACAAATTCAACAACAAACTCAACATTGAAAAAAAACAACAAATTCAACAACAAGCTCAACGTTGAAAAACACCATCAAATTCAACAACAACCTCAACTTTTAAAAGTACAAAAAAGGTAAAAAAAAAAGCATTGATGACGCCAACAAATTCAACAACAACCTCAACCTTCACAAACGCCAACAAATTCAACAACAACCTCAACATTGAAAACTACAAATAATTTCAAAAAATAACATTGATAACACCAACAACTTCAACAACAAACTCAATATTGAAAATCAACAACAAATTCAACAACAACCTCAACATTGAAAAACACCAACAAATTCAACAACAACCTCCACATTGAAAAAAACCTACAAATTCAACAAGGAGCTCAACATTGTAAAACACCAACGAATTGAACAGCAACCTCATCTTTTAAAAGTCGAGAAAAAGTTTAAAAAACACATTGATAACACTAACAAATTCAACAACAACTTCAACATTGAAAAATACAAAAAAGTTCAAAAAATAACATTGATAACACCAACAAATTCAACAACAACCTCAACATTGAAAAATACAAAAAAGTTCAAAAATTAACATGGATAACAGCAACAAAATCAACAACAATCTCAATATTGAAAATCAACAACAAATTTAACAACCTCAACATTGAAAAAAACCAACAAATTCAACAACAAGCTCAACATTGCAAAACACCAACAAATTCAACAACAACCTCAACGTTTAAAAAAACAGAAAAGTTAAAAAAAAACAATGATAACACCAAGAAATTCAACAACAGCCTCAACATTGAAAAACACCAACATATTCAACAATAACCTCAACTTTTGAAAGAAGAGAAAAAGTTCAGAAAAAACATTGATAACACCAACAAATTCAACAACAACCTCAACATTGAAAAATACAAAAAAGTTCGAAAAATAACATTGAGAACACCAACAAGTTCAGCAACAACCACAATATTGAACATCAAAAACAAATTGAACACAACCTCAACATTGAATAATATGAAAAAGTTCAAAAAATAACACTAATAACACAAACAAATTCAACAACAAACTCAACATTGAAAAAACCAACAAATTCAACAACAAGCTCAACATTGAAAAACACCAACAAATTCAAAAACAACCTCAACATTGAAAAATACAAAAAAGTTAAAAAAAAATAACATTGAGAACACCAACAAGTTCAGCAACAACCACAATATTGAAAATCACCAACAAATTGAACACAACCTCAACATTGAAAAATATGAAAAAGTTCAAAAAATAACATTAATAACAACAACAATTACAACAACAAACTCAACATTGAAATCACCAACAAATTCAACAACAACCTCAACTTTTAAAAGTACAAAAGAGTTAAAAAAAAATTGATAACACCAACAAATTCAACAACAACCTCAATATTGAAAATCACCAACAAATTCAACAACAGCCTCAAAATTGAAAAACAACATCAAATTCGACAACAACATCAATATTGAAAGTTACCTACTAATTCAAAAAGAACCTCAACTTTGAAAGTCGCCAACAAATTCAAAAACAAATTCAATATTGAAAAACTCCAACAAATTCAACAACAGCCTCAAAATTGAAAAACGCCAACAAATTCAACAACAACCTCAACTTTGAAAAACACCAACAAATTCAACAACAACCTCAACATTGAAAAACGCCAACAAATTCAACAACAACCTCAATATTGAAAATCACCAACAAATTCAACAACAACCTCAATATTGAAAGACACCAACAAGTTCAACAACAACCTCAACATTTAAAATTACAAACAATTTCAACAACTTCAATATTGAAAATTACAAAGAAATTCAACAACAACCTCAACATTGAAAATCACCAAAAATTTAACTGGAACCACAATATTGAAAATCACCAACAAATTCATCATCAACCGCAACATTGAAAAACACCAACCAATTCAACAACAACCACAACAATGAAAAACATCAACAAGTTCAACAACAACCTCAACAATGCTAAACACCAAAATATTCAACAACCGCAACATTGTAAAATACCACGAAATTCAACAACAACCTCAACATTTAAATGAAGGAAAAAAGTTCAAAAAAAAACATTGATAACACCAACAAATTGAACAACAACCTCAACTTTTAAAAGTACAAAAAAGTTTTAAAAAATATTGATAACACCAACAAATTCAACAACAAACTCAATATTGAAAATCAACAACAAATTCAACAACAACCTCAATATTGAAAGTCAACAACCAATTCCACAACAGCCTCAACATTGAAAATCACCAACAAATTCAACAACTACAATATTGAAAATCACCAACAAATTCTACAACAACCTCAACATTTAAAAACGACAACAAATTCAACAACAACCTGAACATTGAAAATCACCAACAAATTCAACAACCTCAACATTGCAAAAGACCAACAAATTCAACAACAACCTCAACACTGAAAGAAACCTACAAATTCAACAAGGAGCTCAACATTGTAAAACACCAACAAATTAATCAGCAACCTCATCTTTTAAAAGTCGAGAAAATTTTAAAAAACACATTGATAACACTAACAAATTCAACAACAACTACAACATTGTAAAATACAAAAAAGTTCAAAAAATAACATTGATAACACCAACAAATTCAACAACAACCTGAACATTGAAAAATACAAAAAAGTTCAAAAATTAACATGGATAACAGCAACAAAATCAACAACAAACTCAATATTGAAAATCAACAACAAATTCAACAACCTCAACATTGAAAAAAACCAACAAATTCAACAACAAGCTCAACATTGCAAAACACCAACAAATTCAACAACAACCTCAACGTTTAAAAGAACAGAAAAGTTAAAAAAAACAATGATAACACCAAGAAATTCAACAACAGCCTCAACAGTGAAAAACACCAACTTATTCAACAATAACCTCAACTTCTGAAAGAAGAGAAAAAGTTCAGAAAAAACATTGATAACACCAACAAATTCAACAACAACCTCAACATTGAAAAATACAAAAAAGTTCGAAAAATAACATTGAGAACACCAACAAGTTCAGCAACAACCACAATATTGAACATCACCAAAAAATTGAACACAACCTCAACATTGAATAATATGAAGAAGTTCAAAAAATAACATTAATAACGCAAACAAATTCAACAACAAACTCAACATTGAAAAATACCAACAAATTCAACAACAAGCTCAACATTGAAAAACACCAACAAATTCAACAACAACCTCAACATTGAAAAATACAAAAATGTTCGAAAAATAACATTGAGAACACCAACAAGTTCAGCAACAACCACAATATTGAAAATCACCAACAAATTGAACACAACCTCAACATTGAAGAATTTGAAAAAGTTCAAAAAATAACATTAATAACACCAACAAATTCAACAACAAACTCAACATTGAAAAAAACCAACAAATTCAACAACAAGCTCAACATTGAAAAACACCAACAAATTCAACAACAACCTCAACTTTTAAAAGTACAAAAGAGTTAAAAAAAACATTGATAACACCAACAAATTCAACAACAACCTCAATATTGAAAATCACCAACAAATTCAACAACAACCTCAATATTGAAAAACAACATCAAATTCGACAACAACCTCAATATTGAAAGTTACCTACTAATTCAAAAAGAACCTCAACATTGAAAATCGCCAACAAATTCAAAAACAAACTCAATATTGAAAAACTCCGACAAATTCAACAACAGCCTCAAAATTGAAAAACGACGACAAATTCAACAGCATCTTCAACAATGAAAAACACCAACAAATTCAACAACAACCTCAACTTTGAAAAACACCAACAAATTCAACAACAACCTCAACATTTAAAATTACCAACAAATTCAACAACTTCAATGTTGAAAATTACCAAGAAATTCAACAACAACCTCAACATTGAAAAACACCAAAAATTCAACTTGAACCACAATATTGAAAATCACCAACAAATTCAACATCAACCGCAACATTGAAAAACACCACCCAATTAAACAACAACCACAACAATGAAAAACATCAACAAATTCAGCAACAACCTCAACTTTTAAAAGTACAAAAAAGTTTTAAAAAATATTGATAACACCAACAAATTCAACAACAAACTCAATATTGAAAATCAACAACAAATTCAATAACAACCTCAATATTGAAAGTCAATAACCAATTCCACAACAGCCTCAACATTGAAAATCACCAACAAATTCAACAACTTCAATATTGAAAATCACCAACAAATTCTACAACAACCTCAACATTTAAAAAC
The DNA here is from genome assembly GCF_964194155.1 of Cetorhinus maximus. NCBI lineage: Eukaryota > Metazoa > Chordata > Chondrichthyes > Lamniformes > Cetorhinidae > Cetorhinus > Cetorhinus maximus. The sequence continues at coordinate 429,793 of NW_027596148.1, forward strand.
GACAACAAATTCAACAACCTCAACATTGAAAAACACCAACAAATTCAACAACAACCTCAACATTGAAAAAAACCTACAAATTCAACAAGGAGCTCAACATTGTAAAACACCAAGAAATTAAACAGCAACCTCATCTTTTAAAAGTCGAGAAAATTTTAAAAAACACATTGATAACACTAACAAATTCAACAACAACTACAACATTGTAAAATACAAAAAAGTTCAAAAATTAACATTGATAACACCAACAAATTCAACAACAACCTGAACATTGAAAAATACAAAAAAGTTCAAAAATTAACATGGATAACAGCAACAAAATCAACAACAAACTCAATATTGAAAATCAACAACAAATTCAACAACCTCAACATTGAAAAAAACCAACAAATTCAACAACAAGCTCAACATTGCAAAACACCAACAAATTCAACAACAACCTCAACGTTTAAAAGAACAGAAAAGTTAAAAAAAACAATGATAACACCAAGAAATTCAACAACAGCCTCAACAGTGAAAAACACCAACTTATTCAACAATAACCTCAACTTCTGAAAGAAGAGAAAAAGTTCAGAAAAAACATTGATAACACCAACAAATTCAACAGCAACCTCAACATTGAAAAATACAAAAAAGTTCGAAAAATAACATTGAGAACACCAACAAGTTCAGCAACAACCACAATATTGAACATCACCAAAAAATTGAACACAACCTCAACATTGAATAATATGAAGAAGTTCAAAAAATAACATTAATAACGCTAACAAATTCAACAACAAACTCAACATTGAAAAATACCAACAAATTCAACAACAAGCTCAACATTGAAAAACACCAACAAATTCAACAACAACCTCAACATTGAAAAATACAAAAATGTTCGAAAAATAACATTGAGAACAACAACAAGTTCAGCAACAACCACAATATTGAACATCACCAAAAAATTGAACACAACCTCAACATTGAAAAATATGAAGAAGTTCAAAAAATAACATTAATAACGCTAACAAATTCAACAGCAAACTCAACATTGAAAAATACCAACAAATTCAACAACAAGCTCAACATTGAAAAACACCAACAAATTCAACAACAACCTCAACATTGAAAAATACAAAAATGTTCGAAAAATAACATTGAGAACACCAACAAGTTCAGCAACAACCACAATATTGAAAATCACCAACAAATTGAACACAACCTCAACATTGAAAAATTTGAAAAAGTTCAAAAAATAACATTAATAACACCAACAAATTCAACAACAAACTCAACATTGAAATAAACCAACAAATTCAACAACAAGCTCAACATTGAAAAACACCAACAAATTCAACAACAACCTCAACTTTTAAAAGTACAAAAGAGTTAAAAAAAACATTGATAACACCAACAAATTCAACAACAACCTCAATATTGAAAATCACCAACAAATTCAACAACAAACTCAATATTGAAAAACAACATCAAATTCGACAACAACCTCAATATTGAAAGTTACCTACTAATTCAAAAAGAACCTCAACATTGAAAATCGCCAACAAATTCAAAAACAAACTCAATATTGAAAAACTCCGACAAATTCAACAACAGCCTCAAAATTGAAAAACGCCAACAAATTCAACAACATCTTCAACAATGAAAAACACCAACAAATTCAACAACAACCTCAACTTTGAAAAACACCAACAAATTCAACAACAAACTCAACATTTAAAATTACCAACAAATTCAACAACTTCAATGTTGAAAATTACCAAGAAATTCAACAACAACCTCAACATTGAAAAACACCAAAAATTCAACTTGAACCACAATATTGAAAATCACCAACAAATTCAACATCAACCGCAACATTGAAAAACACCACCCAATTAAACAACAACCACAACAATGAAAAACATCAACAAATTCAACAACAACCTCAACTTTTAAAAGTACAAAAGAGTTAAAAAAAACATTGATAACACCAACAAATTCAACAACAACCTCAATATTGAAAATCACCAACAAATTCAACAACAACCTCAATATTGAAAAACAACATCAAATTCGACAACAACCTCAATATTGAAAGTTACCTACTAATTCAAAAAGAACCTCAACATTGAAAATCGCCAACAAATTCAAAAACAAACTCAATATTGAAAAACTCCGACAAATTCAACAACAGCCTCAAAATTGAAAAACGCCAACAAATTCAACAACATCTTCAACAATGAAAAACACCAACAAATTCAACAACAACCTCAACTTTGAAAAACACCAACAAATTCAACAACAAACTCAACATTTAAAATTACCAAAAAATTCAACAACTTCAATGTTGAAAATTACCAAGAAATTCAACAACAACCTCAACATTGAAAAACACCAAAAATTCAACTTGAACCACAATATTGAAAATCACCAACAAATTCAACATCAACCGCAACATTGAAAAACACCACCCAATTAAACAACAACCACAACAATGAAAAACATCAACACATTCAACAACAACCTCAACTTTTAAAAGTACAAAAGAGTTAAAAAAAACATTGATAACACCAACAAATTCAACAACAACCTCAATTTGGAAATCACCAACAAATTCAACAACAGCCTCAAAATTGAAAAACAACATCAAATTCGACAACAACCTCAAAATTGAAAGTTACCTACTAATTCAACAAGAACCTCAACATTGAAAATCGCCAACAAATTGAAAAACAAACTCAATATTGAAAAACTCCGACAAATTCAACAACAGCCTCAAAATTGAAAAACGCCAACAAATTCAACAACATCTTCAACAATGAAAAACACCAACAAATTCTACAACAACCTCAACTTTGAAAAACACCAACAAATTCAACAACAACCTCAACATTTAAAATTACCAACAAATTCAACAACTTCAATATTGAAAATTACCAAGAAATTCAACAACAACCTCAACATTGAAAAACACCAAAAATTCAACTTGAACCACAATATTGAAAATCACCAACAAATTCAACATCAACCGCAACATTGAAAAACACCACCCAATTCAACAACAACCACAACAATGAAAAACATCCACAAGTTCAACAACAACCTCAACAATGCTAAACACTAAAAAATTCAACAACTGCAACATTGAAAAATACCACCAAATTCAACAACAACCTCAACATTTAAAAAAAGGAAAAAAGTTCAAAAAAAAACATTGATAACACCAACAAATTGAACAACAACCTCAACTTTTAAAAGTACAAAAAAGTTGAAAAAAAATATTGATAACACCAACAAATTCAACAACAAACTCAATATTGAAAATCAAAAACAAATTCAACAACAACCTCAACATTGAAAATCACCAATAAATTCAACAACAACCTCAATATTGAAAGACAACAACCAATTCCACAACAGCCTCAACATTGAAAATCACCAACAAATTCAACACCTTCAATATTGAAAATCACCAACAAATTCAACAACAACCTGAACCTTGAAAATCAACAACAAATTCAACAACTTCAATATTGAAAAACACCAACAAATCCAACAACAACCTCAACTTTTAAAAGTACAAAAAAGTTAAAAAAAATCATTGATAACACCAACAAATTCAACAACAACCTCAATATTGAAAATCACCAACACATTCGACAACAGCCTCAAAATTGAAAAACAACATCAAATTTGACAACAACCTCAATATTGAAAGTTACCAACAAATTCAACAAATACCTCAACATTGAAAAACGCCAACAAATTCAACAACAACCTCAATATTGAAAATCACCAACAAATTCAACAACAGCCTCAAAATTGAAAAACAACATCAAATTCGACAACAACCTCAATATTGAAAGTTACCTACTAATTCAACAAGAACCTCAACATTGAAAATCGCCAACAAATTCAAAAACAAACTCAATATTGAAAAACTCCGACAAATTCAACAACAGCCTCAAAATTGAAAAACGCCAACAAATTCAACAACATCTTCAACAATGAAAAACACCAACAAATTCAACAACAACCTCAACTTTGAAAAACACCAACAAATTCAACAACAACCTCAACATTGATAAACGCCAACAAATTCAACAACAACCTCAACATTTAAAATTACCAACAAATTCAACAACTTCAATATTGAAAATTACCAAGAAATTCAACAACAACCTCAACATTGAAAAATACCAAAAATTCAACTTGAACCACAATATTGAAAATCACCAACAAATTCAACATCAACAATAACATTGAAAAACACCACCCAATTCAACAACAACCACAACAATGAAGAACATCAACAAGTTCAACAACAACCTCAACAATGCTAAACACTAAAAAATTCAACAACCGCAACATTGAAAAATACCACCAAATTCAACAACAACCTCAACATTTAAAAGAAGGAAAAAAGTTCAAAAAAAAAACATTGATAACACCAACAAATTCAACAACAAACTCAATATTGAAAATCAACAACAAATTCAACAACAACCTCAACATTGAAAATCACCAATAAATTCAACAACAACCTCAATATTGAAAGACAACAACCAATTCCACAACAGCCTCAACATTGAAAATCACCAACAAATTCAACAACTTCAATATTGAAAATCACCAACAAATTCTACAACAACCTCAACATTTAAAAACGACAACAAATTCAACAACAACCTGAACATTGAAAATCACCAACAAATTCAACAACTTCAATATTGAAAATCACCAACAAATTTAACAACAGCCTCAACAGTGAAAAACACCAACTTATTCAACAATAACCTCAACTTCTGAAAGAAGAGAAAAAGTTCAGAAAAAACATTGATAACACCAACAAATTCAACAACAACCTCAACATTGAAAAATACAAAATAGTTCGAAAAATAACATTGAGAACACCAACAAGTTCAGCAACAACCACAATATTGAACATCACCAAAAAATTGAACACAACCTCAACATTGAATAATATGAAGAAGTTCAAAAAATAACATTAATAACGCAAACAAATTCAACAACAAACTCAACATTGAAAAATACCAACAAATTCAACAACAAGCTCAACATTGAAAAACACCAACAAATTCAACAACAACCTCAACATTGAAAAATACAAAAATGTTCGAAAAATAACATTGAGAACACCAACAAGTTCAGCAACAACCACAATATTGAAAATCACCAACAAATTGAACACAACCTCAACATTGAAGAATTTGAAAAAGTTCAAAAAATAACATTAATAACACCAACAAATTCAACAACAAACTCAACATTGAAAAAAACCAACAAATTCAACAACAAGCTCAACATTGAAAAACACCAACAAATTCAACAACAACCTCAACTTTTAAAAGTACAAAAGAGTTAAAAAAAACATTGATAACACCAACAAATTCAACAACAACCTCAATATTGAAAATCACCAACAAATTCAACAACAACCTCAATATTGAAAAACAACATCAAATTCGACAACAACCTCAATATTGAAAGTTACCTACTAATTCAAAAAGAACCTCAACATTGAAAATCGCCAACAAATTCAAAAACAAACTCAATATTGAAAAACTCCGACAAATTCAACAACAGCCTCAAAATTGAAAAACGACAACAAATTCAACAGCATCTTCAACAATGAAAAACACCAACAAATTCAACAACAACCTCAACTTTGAAAAACACCAACAAATTCAACAACAACCTCAACATTTAAAATTACCAACAAATTCAACAACTTCAATGTTGAAAATTACCAAGAAATTCAACAACAACCTCAACATTGAAAAACACCAAAAATTCAACTTGAACCACAATATCGAAAATCACCAACAAATTCAACATCAACCGCAACATTGAAAAACACCACCCAATTAAACAACAACCACAACAATGAAAAACATCAACAAATTCAACAACAACCTCAACTTTTAAAAGTACAAAAAAGTTTTTAAAAATATTGATAACACCAACAAATTCAACAACAAACTCAATATTGAAAATCAACAACAAATTCAATAACAACCTCAATATTGAAAGTCAATAACCAATTCCACAACAGCCTCAACATTGAAAATCACCAACAAATTCAACAACTTCAATATTGAAAATCACCAACAAATTCTACAACAACCTCAACATTTAAAAACGACAACAAATTCAACAACCTCAACATTGAAAAACACCAACAAATTCAACAACAACCTCAATATTGAAAATCACCAACAAATTCAACAACAACCTCAATATTGAAAGACACCAACAAGTTCAACAACAACCTCAACATTTAAAATTACAAACAATTTCAACAACTTCAATATTGAAAATTACAAAGAAATTCAACAACAACCTCAACATTGAAAATCACCAAAAATTTAACTGGAACCACAATATTGAAAATCACCAACAAATTCATCATCAACCGCAACATTGAAAAACACCAACCAATTCAACAACAACCACAACAATGAAAAACATCAACAAGTTCAACAACAACCTCAACAATGCTAAACACCAAAATATTCAACAACCGCAACATTGTAAAATACCACGAAATTCAACAACAACCTCAACATTTAAATGAAGGAAAAAAGTTCAAAAAAAAACATTGATAACACCAACAAATTGAACAACAACCTCAACTTTTAAAAGTACAAAAAAGTTTTAAAAAATATTGATAACACCAACAAATTCAACAACAAACTCAATATTGAAAATCAACAACAAATTCAACAACAACCTCAATATTGAAAGTCAACAACCAATTCCACAACAGCCTCAACATTGAAAATCACCAACAAATTCAACAACTACAATATTGAAAATCACCAACAAATTCTACAACAACCTCAACATTTAAAAACGACAACAAATTCAACAACAACCTGAACATTGAAAATCACCAACAAATTCAACAACCTCAACATTGCAAAAGACCAACAAATTCAACAACAACCTCAACACTGAAAGAAACCTACAAATTCAACAAGGAGCTCAACATTGTAAAACACCAACAAATTAATCAGCAACCTCATCTTTTAAAAGTCGAGAAAATTTTAAAAAACACATTGATAACACTAACAAATTCAACAACAACTACAACATTGTAAAATACAAAAAAGTTCAAAAAATAACATTGATAACACCAACAAATTCAACAACAACCTGAACATTGAAAAATACAAAAAAGTTCAAAAATTAACATGGATAACAGCAACAAAATCAACAACAAACTCAATATTGAAAATCAACAACAAATTCAACAACCTCAACATTGAAAAAAACCAACAAATTCAACAACAAGCTCAACATTGCAAAACACCAACAAATTCAACAACAACCTCAACGTTTAAAAGAACAGAAAAGTTAAAAAAAACAATGATAACACCAAGAAATTCAACAACAGCCTCAACAGTGAAAAACACCAACTTATTCAACAATAACCTCAACTTCTGAAAGAAGAGAAAAAGTTCAGAAAAAACATTGATAACACCAACAAATTCAACAACAACCTCAACATTGAAAAATACAAAAAAGTTCGAAAAATAACATTGAGAACACCAACAAGTTCAGCAACAACCACAATATTGAACATCACCAAAAAATTGAACACAACCTCAACATTGAATAATATGAAGAAGTTCAAAAAATAACATTAATAACGCAAACAAATTCAACAACAAACTCAACATTGAAAAATACCAACAAATTCAACAACAAGCTCAACATTGAAAAACACCAACAAATTCAACAACAACCTCAACATTGAAAAATACAAAAATGTTCGAAAAATAACATTGAGAACACCAACAAGTTCAGCAACAACCACAATATTGAAAATCACCAACAAATTGAACACAACCTCAACATTGAAGAATTTGAAAAAGTTCAAAAAATAACATTAATAACACCAACAAATTCAACAACAAACTCAACATTGAAAAAAACCAACAAATTCAACAACAAGCTCAACATTGAAAAACACCAACAAATTCAACAACAACCTCAACTTTTAAAAGTACAAAAGAGTTAAAAAAAACATTGATAACACCAACAAATTCAACAACAACCTCAATATTGAAAATCACCAACAAATTCAACAACAAACTCAATATTGAAAAACAACATCAAATTCGACAACAACCTCAATATTGAAAGTTACCTACTAATTCAAAAAGAACCTCAACATTGAAAATCGCCAACAAATTGAAAAACAAACTCAATATTGAAAAACTCCGACAAATTCAACAACAACCTCAAGATTGAAAAACACCTAGAAATTCATCAACAACCAAAACAATTAAATGCACCAAAAAATTCAACAACAACCTAAACGTTGAAAAACACCCACAAATTCAACAACAACCTCAACATTGAAAGACACCAACAAATTCAACAACAACCTCGACTTTTAAAAGTACAAAAAAGTTCAAAAAAGAATATTGATAACACCAACAAATTCAAGAACAACCTCAATATTGAAAATCAGCAACAAATTCAACAACAATCTCAGCATTGAAAAACACCAAAAAATTTACGAAAACCTCAATATTGAAAAAAACTAACAAGTTCAACAACAACCACAACTTTTAAAAATACAAACAAGTTCAGCAAAATAAACATTGATGACACTATCCAATTCAACAACAACCTCAATATTAAAAATCACCGACAAATTCAGCAACCAGAACACAAAAAATTACCAACAAATTCAACAACAACATCAACATTGAAAAACAATAACAAATTCAGCAACAACCTCAACTTTAAAACTACAAAAAAGTTCAACAAAATAAATATTGACAACACCAACAAATTCAACTACAACCTCAATATTGAAAATTACCAACAAGTTCAACAACCTCAACATTGAAAGACACCAACAAATTCAACAACAACCTCAAGAATGAAAAACACCATAAAATTCAATAACAACTTCAAAATTGATAAACGCCAACAAATTCAACAGCAACCTCAACAATGAACTACACCAACAAATTCAAAAAAAACCTCGACTTTTAAAAGTACAAAAAAGTTCAACAAAATAAACATTGACGACACTGTCCAATTGAAAATCAGCAACAAATTCAACAACAATCTCAGCATTGAAAAACACCAAAAAATTTACGAAAACCTCAACTTGTAATAACCTAACAAGTTCAATAACAACCACAACTTTTAAAAATACAAACAAGTTCAGCAAAATAAACATTGATGACACTATCCAATTCAACAACAACCTCAACATTTAAAATCACCAACAAATTCTGCAACTGCAGCACTGAAAATCACCAACATATTCACAACAACATCAACATTGAAAAACACCAACTAATTCAACAACAACATCATCATTGAAAAAAAAATTCAGCAACAACCTCAACTTTTAAATCTACAAAAAATTTCAACAAAATAAACATTGACAACATCAACAAATTCAACTACAACCTCAATATTGAATATCACCAACAATTCAACAATAATCTCAACAAGGAAAAGGCCAAAAAATTCAACAAAAACCACACCATTGAAAAACAACAACAAATTCAACAACAACCTCAACTTTTAAAAGTACAAAAAAGTTCAAAAAATCAATATTGATAACAACAACAAATTCAACAACAGCCTCAATATTGAAAATCACCAACAAATTCAAAAACCTCAACATTGAAAAGCACCAAGAAATTTCAACAACAACCTCAACATTGAAAAATGCCAACAAATTCAACAACAACCTCAACAATGAAAAGCAATAATAAATTCAAAATCAACCTCAACTTTTAAAAGTACAAAAAAGTTCAACAAAATAAACATTGTTAACACCATGAAATTCAGCAACAACCACAATATTGAAAATCACCAATAAATTCAACAACAACCTCAAGATTGAAAAACACCACCAAATTCAACAACAACCTCAACATTGAAAAACGCCAACAAATTCAACAACAACCTCAATATTGAAAAACAGAAACAATTTCAACAACAAACTGAACTTTTACAAGTACAAAAAACAATATTGATAACACCAACAAATTCATGAACAACCTCAATATTGAAAATCAACAACAAATTCAACAACCTCAACATTAAAAAACACCAAAAAATTCAACAACAACATCAATATTGAAAAACACCAACAAATTCATCAACAACCACAACAATGAAAAAGACCAACAAATTCAACAACCCCAACTTTGAAAAACACAAAGAAGTTTAAAAAAAAACCATTGATAACACCAAAAAATTCAACAGCAGCCTCAATATTGAAAATCAACAACAAATTCAAAAACCTCAACATTGAAAAGCACCAAGAAATTTCAACAACAACCTCAACATTGAAAAATGCCAACAAATTCAACAACAACCTCAACATTGAAAAACAATATTAAATTCAAAATCAACCTCAACTTTTAAAAGTACAAAAAAGTTCAACAAAATAAACATTGATAACACCATGAAATTCAGCAACAACCACAATATTGAAAATCACCAATAAATTCAACAACAACCTCAAGATTGAAAAACACCACCAAATTCAACAACAACCTCAACATTGAAAAACGCCAACAAATTCAACAACAACATCAATATTGAAAAACAGAAACAATGTCAACAACAAACTCAACTTTTACAAGTACAAAAAACAATATTGATAACACCAACAAATTCAAGAACAACCTCAATATTGAAAATCTCCAACAAATTCAACAACCTCAACATTGAAAAACAGCAACAAATTCAACAACAACATCAATATTGAAAAACACCAACAAATTCATCAACAACCACAACAATGAAAAAGACCAACAAATTCAACAACAACCTCAACTTTGAAAAACACAAAGAAGTTTAAAAAAAAACCATTGATAACACCAACAAATTCAACAACAACCTCAATATTGAAAATCACCAACAAATTCAACGACCTCAACTTTGAAAAACAACAACAAATTCAACAACAAACTCAACTTTTAAAAATAAAAACAAGTTCAACAAAAAAATCATTAATAACACGAACAAATTCAACAACAAACTATATGTTGAAAATCAACAACAAATTCAACAACAACCTCAATAATGAAAAACAACAACAAATTCAACGGCAACCTTTACTTCTAAAAGTACAAAAAAATTGACAAAAGAACAATGATAACACCAAGAATATCAACAACAACCTCAACAATGAAAACGACAAAACATTTAAAAAACAACCTCAACTTTTAAAAGTACTAAAAAGTTCAACAAAAATCATTGATGACACCAACAAATTCAACAACAACCTCAACAATGAAAAACACCAACAGATTCAACAACAACCTCAACATTGAAAAACACCAACAAATTCAACAACAACCTCAACATTGAAAAACACCAACAAATTCAACAACAACCTCAACAATGAAAAACACGAACAAATTCAACAACAACCTCAACTTTTAAAAGTACAAAAACGTTCAAAAAAAAATATTGATAACACCACCAAATTCAACAACAACCTCAATATTAAAAATAACTAACAAATTCAAAAACCTCAACATTGAAAAACACCGAAAAATTCAACAACAACCTAAACATTGAAAAACGCTGACATATTCAACAACAACCACAACATTGAAAAACACCAACAAATTCAACTACAACCTCGACTTTTAAAAGTACAAAAAAGTTCAAAAAAGAATATTGATAACACCAACAAATTCAAGAACAATCTCAATTTTGAAAATAGCAACAAATTGAACAGCAATCTCAGCATTGAAAAACACCAAAAAATTTACAAAAACCTCAACATTGCAAAAAACCATCGAGTTCAAAAACAACCACAACTTTTAAAAATACAAACAAGTTCAACAAAATAAACTTTGGTGACACTATCCAATTCAACAGCAACCTCAACATTAAAAATCACCGACAAATTCTGCAACCACAACACTAAAAATCACCAACAAATTCAACAACAACATCAACATTGAAAAACAATAATAAATTCACCAACAACCTCAACTTTTAAAACTACAAAAAAGTTCAACAAAAAAAACATTGCCAACACCAACAAATTCAAATACAACCTCAATATTGAAAATCACCAAGAAATTCAACAACATCAACATTGAAAAACACCAACAGATTCAACAACAACCTCAACATTGAAAGACGCCAACAAATTCAACAACAACCTCAACAATGAACAACACCAACAAATTCAAAAAAAACCTCAACTTTTAAAAGTACAAAAAGTTCAACAAAATAAACGTTGATAACACCAATAAATTCAGCAAACAACCACATCTTCTAAAAATACAAACAAGTTCGACAAAATAAACATTGATGGCACTATCCATTTCAACAACAACCTCAACATTTAAAATTTCCAACAAATTCAGCAACCACAACACTGAAAATCACCGGACAATTCAGCAACAACATCATCATTGAAAAACAATAAAAAAATTCAGCAACAACCTCAACTTTGAAAACTACAAATCAGTTCAACAATATAAACATTGACAACACAAATAAATTCAACTGCAACCTAAATATTGAAAAACAGCAACAAATATAACAACAACCTCAACGACGAAAACACCATCAAATTCAACTAAAACCTCAACAATGAAAAACACCGACAAATTCAAAATCAACTCCAACTTTTAAAAGTACAAAAAGTTCAACAAAATAAACATTGATAACACAATGAAATTCAACAACAACCACAATATTGAAAATCACCAATAAATTCAACAACAACCTCAACATTGAAAAACACCACCAAATTCAACAACAACCTCAACAATGAAAAACACCAACAAATTCAAAATGAACCTCAACTTTTAAAAGTACAAAATGTTCAAAAAAATAAACATTGATGACACTATTCAATTGAACAAAAACCTCAACATTTAAAATCAACAACAAATACAGCAACAGCAACACTGAAAATCACCAACAAATTCACAACAACATCATCATTTAAAAACAATAAAAAATTCAGCAACAACCTCAACGTTTAAAAATACAAAAAGTTTAACAAAATAAACATTGTCAACACCAACAAATTCAACAACAACCTCAACGTTGAAAAACACCAACAAAGTTAACGACAACCTAAACAATGAAAACACCAAAAAAGTCAACGACAGCGTCAACATTGAAAAACACCTACAAATTCAACAACAACCTCAACTTTTAAAAGTACAAAAAAGTGTTTAAAAAACATTGATAACACCAACAAATTCAACAACAACCTCAATGTTGAAAATCACTAACAAATTCAACAACAACTTCAACATTAAAGAACGCCAACAAATTCAACAACAACCTCAACTTTTAAAAGTACAAAAAGCTTTAAGAAAACAATGATAACACTAACAATTTCAACAACAACCTCAATATTGAAAAACACCAACAAATTCAACAACCTCAACTTTTAAAAACAGCAACAAATTCAACAACAACCTCAACATTAAAAAAAACCAAGAAATTCAACAACAATCTCAACATTGAATAACAGCAACAAATTCAAACTCAACCGCACCATTGAAAAACACCAACAAATTCAACAACAACCTCAACATTGAAAAACACCAACAAATTCAACAACAACTTCAACAATGAAAAACACCAACAAATTCAAAAAAAACCCTCAACTTTTAAAAGTACAAAAAAGTTCAAAAAAATAAACATTGATAACACCATCACATTCAACAACAACCACAATATTGAAAATCACCAATATATTCAATAACAACCTGATCATTGAAAAACACCAACAAATTCAACAACCACCTCAACTTTTAAAAGTACAAAAAAGTTTTTAATAAAACATTGATAACACCAATTAATTCAACATTAACCTCAACATTGAAAAACACCAACAAATTCAACAACAACCTCAACTTTTAAAATTACGAAAAGCTTTTAAAAAAACATTGATAACACCAACAATTTCAACAACAACCTCAACATTGAAAAACAACATCTAATTCAACAACATCAACATTGAAAAACACCAACAAATTCATCAACAACCATAAAATGAAAAACATCCAACGATTCAACAACAACTGCAACGTTGAAAAACGCCAACAAGTTCAACAACAACGACGAAAATGAAAAGGACCAAAAAGTTTAGCACAACCTCAACAATGAAAACACCAAAAAATTCAACAAAAGCCACAACATTGAAAAATACCAACAAATTCAACAACAACCTCAACATTTAAAATCACCAACAAATTCAGCAACATCAAGACTGAAAATGACCAACAAATTCACAACAACATCATCATTTAAAAACAATCAAAAATTCAGATTCAACCTCAACTTTTTAAACTACAAAAAAGTTTAACAAAATAAATATTGACAACAGCAACAAATTCAACAACAACCACAACGTTGAAAAACACCAACAAAGTTAACGACAACCTAAACAAAGAAAACACCAAAAAATTCAACAACAGCGTCAACATTGAAAAACACCAACAAATTCAACAACAACCCCAACTTTTAAAAGAACAAAAAAGTTTTTAAAAAACATTGATAACACCAACAAATTCAACACCAACAACCTCAATATTGAAAATCACTAACAAATTCAACAACAACCTCAACATTAAAAAACGCCAACAAATTCAACAACAACCTCAATATTGAAAATCACCAACAAATGCAACAACAACCTCAACATTGAAAAACATCAACAAATTCAACAACAACCTCAACTTTTAAAAGTACAAAAAGCTTTTAAAAAAACATTGATAACACCAACAAATTCAACAACAACATCAACATTGAAAAAGACCAACAAATTCATCAACAAAATCAGCAATGAAAAACCCCAAAAAAATCAAAATCAACCTCAACCTTTAAAAGTACAAATGTTTTAAAAATACACTGATAACATCAATAAATTCAACAACAACCTTAACATTGAAAAACACCAACAAATTCAACAACAACCTCAACTTTTAAAAGTACAAAGAAGTTCAAAAAATAACATTGATAACACCAACAAATTCAACAACAACCTCAATATGTAAAATCACCAAAAAAATCAAAGACAACCTCGATATTGAAAATCACCAACAAATTAAACAACCTCAACATTGAAAAACAGCAACAAATTCAACAACAACCTCAACATTGAAAAAAACCAACAAATTCAACAATAACCTCAACATTGAAAAACGCCAACAAATTCAACAACAACCTCAACATTGAAAAACATCAACAAATTCAACAACAACCTCAACATTGAAAAACACCAACAAAGTTAACAACAACCTAAGCAATGAAAACACCAAAAAATTCAACAACAGCGTCAACATTGAAAAAAACTAACAAATTCAACAACAACCTCAACTTTTAAAAATACAAAAAAGTTTTTAAAAAAAAAATTGATAACACCAGCAAATTAAACAACAGCCTCAATATTGAAAATCACTAACAAGTTCAACAACAACCTCAACAAGAAAAAACGGCAACAAATTCAACAACAACCTCAATATTGAAAAAAACCAACAAATTCAACAACAACCTCAACATTGAAAATCACCAACAAATTCAACAACAACCTCAACATTAAAATCACAATCAAATTCAGCAACCTCAACACTGAAAATCACCAACAAATTCACAACAACATCATCATTTAAAAATAATAAAAAATTCAGCAACAACATCAACTTTTAAAACTACAAAAAAGTTTTACAAAATAACCATTGTCCACACCAACAAATTCAACAACAACCACAACATTGAAAAACACCAACAAAGTTCACGACAACCTAAACAATGAAAACACCAAAAAATTCAACAACAGCATCAACATTGAAAAACACCAACAAATTCAACAACAACCTCAACTTTTAAAAGTACAAAAAAGTTTTTAAAAAACATTGATAACACCAAAAAATTCAACACCAACAACCTCAATATTGAAAATCACTAACAAATTCAACAACAACATCAACATTAAAAAACGCCAACAAATTCAACAACAACCTCAATATTGAAAATCACCAACAAATGCAACAACAACCTCAACATTGAAAAACACCAACAAATTCAACAGCAACCTCAACATTTAAAAGTTCAAAAAGCTTTTAAAAAAACATTGATAACACGAACAATTTCAACAACAACCTCAACATTGAAAAACACCAACAAATTCAACAACAACCTAAACATTTAAAAGTACAAAAAGCTTTTAAAAAAACATTGATAACACGAAAAATTTCAACAACAACCTCAACATTGAAAAACATCAACAAATTCAACAACAACATCAACATTGAAAAAGACCAACAAATTCATCAACAAATTCAGCAATGAAAAACGCCAACAAAATCAAAATCAACCTCAACTTTTAAAAGTACAAAAAAGTTTTAAAAAAACTCTGACAACATCAACAAATTCAACAACAACCTTAACATTGAAAAACACCAACAAAATCAACAACAACCTCAACTTTTAAAAGTACAAAGAAGTTCAAAAAATAACATTGATAACACCAACAAATTCAACAACAACCTCAATATTGAAAATCACCAACAAATTCAAGGACAACCTCAATATTGAAAATCACCAACAAATTCAACAACCTCAACATTGAAAAACATCAACAAATTCAACAACAACCTCAACTTTTAAAAGTACAAAAAGCTTTTAAAAAAACATTGATAACACCAACAAATTCAACAACAACATCAACATTGAAAAAGACCAACAAATTCATCAACAAAATCAGCAATGAAAAACCCCAAAAAAATCAAAATCAACCTCAACCTTTAAAAGTACAAATGTTTTAAAAATACACTGATAACATCAATAAATTCAACAACAACCTTAACATTGAAAAACACCAACAAATTCAACAACAACCTCAACTTTTAAAAGTACAAAGAAGTTCAAAAAATAACATTGATAACACCAACAAATTCAACAACAACCTCAATATGTAAAATCACCAAAAAAATCAAAGACAACCTCGATATTGAAAATCACCAACAAATTAAACAATCTCAACATTGAAAAACAGCAACAAATTCAACAACAACCTCAACATTGAAAAAAACCAACAAATTCAACAATAACCTCAACATTGAAAAACGCCAACAAATTCAACAACAACCTCAACATTGAAAAACACGAACAAATTCAACAACAACCTCAACATTGAAAAACACCAACAAAGTTAACAACAACCTAAGCAATGAAAACACCAAAAAATTCAACAACAGCGTCAACATTGAAAAAAACTAACAAATTCAACAACAACCTCAACTTTTAAAAATACAAAAAAGTTTTTAAAAAAAAACATTGATAACACCAGCAAATTAAACAACAACCTCAATATTGAAAATCACTAACAAGTTCAACAACAACCTCAACAAGAAAAAACGGCAACAAATTCAACAACAACCTCAATATTGAAAAGGACCAACAAATTCAACAACAACCTCAACATTGAAAATAACCAACAAATTCAACAACAACCTCAACATTAAAATCACAATCAAATTCAGCAACCTCAACACTGAAAATCACCAACAAATTCACAACAACATCATCATTTAAAAATAATAAAAAATTCAGCAACAACATCAACTTTTAAAACTACAAAAAAGTTTTACAAAATAACCATTGTCAACACCAACAAATTCAACAACAACCACAACATTGAAAAACACCAACAAAGTTCACGACAACCTAAACAATGAAAACACCAAAAAATTCAACAACAGCATCAACATTGAAAAACACCAACAAATTCAACAACAACCTCAACTTTTAAAAGTACAAAAAAGTTTTTAAAAAACATTGATAACACCAAAAAATTCAACACCAACAACCTCAATATTGAAAATCACTAACAAATTCAACAACAACATCAACATTAAAAAACGCCAACAAATTCAACAACAACCTCAATATTGAAAATCACCAACAAATGCAACAACAACCTCAACATTGAAAAACACCAACAAATTCAACAGCAACCTCAACATTTAAAAGTTCAAAAAGCTTTTAAAAAAACATTGATAACACGAACAATTTCAACAACAACCTCAACATTGAAAAACAGCAACAAATTCAACAACAACCTAAACATTTAAAAGTACAAAAAGCTTTTAAAAAAACATTGATAACACGAAAAATTTCAACAACAACCTCAACATTGAAAAACATCAACAAATTCAACAACAACATCAACATTGAAAAAGACCAACAAATTCATCAACAAATTCAGCAATGAAAAACGCCAACAAAATCAAAATCAACCTCAACTTTTAAAAGTACAAAAAAGTTTTAAAAAAACTCTGACAACATCAACAAATTCAACAACAACCTTAACATTGAAAAACACCAACAAAATCAACAACAACCTCAACTTTTAAAAGTACAAAGAAGTTCAAAAAATAACATTGATAACACCAACAAATTCAACAACAACCTCAATATTGAAAATCACCAACAAATTCAAGGACAACCTCAATATTGAAAATCACCAACAAATTCAACAACCTCAACATTGAAAAACATCAACAAATTCAACAACAACCTCAACTTTTAAAAGTACAAAAAGCTTTTAAAAAAACATTGATAACACCAACAAATTCAACAACAACATCAACATTGAAAAAGACCAACAAATTCATCAACAAAATCAGCAATGAAAAACCCCAAAAAAATCAAAATCAACCTCAACCTTTAAAAGTACAAATGTTTTAAAAATACACTGATAACATCAATAAATTCAACAACAACCTTAACATTGAAAAACACCAACAAATTCAACAACAACCTCAACTTTTAATAGTACAAAGAAGTTCAAAAAATAACATTGATAACACCAACAAATTCAACAACAACCTCAATATGTAAAATCACCAAAAAAATCAAAGACAACCTCGATATTGAAAATCACCAACAAATTAAACAACCTCAACATTGAAAAACAGCAACAAATTCAACAACAACCTCAACATTGAAAAAAACCAACAAATTCAACAATAACCTCAACATTGAAAAACGCCAACAAATTCAACAACAACCTCAACATTGAAAAACACCAACAAATTCAACAACAACCTCAACATTGAAAAACACCAACAAAGTTAACAACAACCTAAGCAATGAAAACACCAAAAAATTCAACAACAGCGTCAACATTGAAAAAAGCTAACAAATTCAACAACAACCTCAACTTTTAAAAATACAAAAAAGTTTTTAAAAAAAAACATTGATAACACCAGCAAATTAAACAACAACCTCAATATTGAAAATCACTAACAAGTTCAACAACAACCTCAACAAGAAAAAACGGCAACAAATTCAACAACAACCTCAATATTGAAAAGGACCAACAAATTCAACAACAACCTCAACATTGAAAATCACCAACAAATTCAACAACAACCTCAACATTAAAATCACACAATCAAATTCAGCAACCTCAACACTGAAAATCACCAACAAATTCACAACAACATCATCATTTAAAAATAATAAAAAATTCAGCAACAACATCAACTTTTAAAACTACAAAAAAGTTTTACAAAATAACCATTGTCAACACCAACAAATTCAACAACAACCACAACATTGAAAAACACCAACAAAGTTCACGACAACCTAAACAATGAAAACACCAAAAAATTCAACAACAGCATCAACATTGAAAAACACCAACAAATTCAACAACAACCTCAACTTTTAAAAGTACAAAAAAGTTTTTAAAAAACATTGATAACACCAAAAAATTCAACACCAACAACCTCAATATTGAAAATCACTAACAAATTCAACAACAACATCAACATTAAAAAACGCCAACAAATTCAACAACAACCTCAATATTGAAAATCACCAACAAATGCAACAACAACCTCAACATTGAAAAACACCAACAAATTCAACAGCAACCTCAACATTTAAAAGTTCAAAAAGCTTTTAAAAAAACATTGATAACACGAACAATTTCAACAACAACCTCAACATTGAAAAACACCAACAAATTCAACAACAACCTAAACATTTAAAAGTACAAAAAGCTTTTAAAAAAACATTGATAACACGAAAAATTTCAACAACAACCTCAACATTGAAAAACATCAACAAATTCAACAACAACATCAACATTGAAAAAGACCAACAAATTCATCAACAAATTCAGCAATGAAAAACGCCAACAAAATCAAAATCAACCTCAACTTTTAAAAGTACAAAAAAGTTTTAAAAAAACTCTGACAACATCAACAAATTCAACAACAACCTTAACATTGAAAAACACCAACAAAATCAACAACAACCTCAACTTTTAAAAGTACAAAGAAGTTCAAAAAATAACATTGATAACACCAACAAATTCAACAACAACCTCAATATTGAAAATCACCAACAAATTCAAGGACAACCTCAATATTGAAAATCACCAACAAATTCAACAACCTCAACATTGAAAAACATCAACAAATTCAACAACAACCTCAACTTTTAAAAGTACAAAAAGCTTTTAAAAAAACATTGATAACACCAACAAATTCAACAACAACATCAACATTGAAAAAGACCAACAAATTCATCAACAAAATCAGCAATGAAAAACCCCAAAAAAATCAAAATCAACCTCAACCTTTAAAAGTACAAATGTTTTAAAAATACACTGATAACATCAATAAATTCAACAACAACCTTAACATTGAAAAACACCAACAAATTCAACAACAACCTCAACTTTTAAAAGTACAAAGAAGTTCAAAAAATAACATTGATAACACCAACAAATTCAACAACAACCTCAATATGTAAAATCACCAAAAAAATCAAAGACAACCTCGATATTGAAAATCACCAACAAATTAAACAATCTCAACATTGAAAAACAGCAACAAATTCAACAACAACCTCAACATTGAAAAAAACCAACAAATTCAACAATAACCTCAACATTGAAAAACGCCAACAAATTCAACAACAACCTCAACATTGAAAAACACGAACAAATTCAACAACAACCTCAACATTGAAAAACACCAACAAAGTTAACAACAACCTAAGCAATGAAAACACCAAAAAATTCAACAACAGCGTCAACATTGAAAAAAACTAACAAATTCAACAACAACCTCAACTTTTAAAAATACAAAAAAGTTTTTAAAAAAAAACATTGATAACACCAGCAAATTAAACAACAACCTCAATATTGAAAATCACTAACAAGTTCAACAACAACCTCAACAAGAAAAAACGGCAACAAATTCAACAACAACCTCAATATTGAAAAGGACCAACAAATTCAACAACAACCTCAACATTGAAAATAACCAACAAATTCAACAACAACCTCAACATTAAAATCACAATCAAATTCAGCAACCTCAACACTGAAAATCACCAACAAATTCACAACAACATCATCATTTAAAAATAATAAAAAATTCAGCAACAACATCAACTTTTAAAACTACAAAAAAGTTTTACAAAATAACCATTGTCAACACCAACAAATTCAACAACAACCACAACATTGAAAAACACCAACAAAGTTCACGACAACCTAAACAATGAAAACACCAAAAAATTCAACAACAGCATCAACATTGAAAAACACCAACAAATTCAACAACAACCTCAACTTTTAAAAGTACAAAAAAGTTTTTAAAAAACATTGATAACACCAAAAAATTCAACACCAACAACCTCAATATTGAAAATCACTAACAAATTCAACAACAACATCAACATTAAAAAACGCCAACAAATTCAACAACAACCTCAATATTGAAAATCACCAACAAATGCAACAACAACCTCAACATTGAAAAACACCAACAAATTCAACAGCAACCTCAACATTTAAAAGTTCAAAAAGCTTTTAAAAAAACATTGATAACACGAACAATTTCAACAACAACCTCAACATTGAAAAACAGCAACAAATTCAACAACAACCTAAACATTTAAAAGTACAAAAAGCTTTTAAAAAAACATTGATAACACGAAAAATTTCAACAACAACCTCAACATTGAAAAACATCAACAAATTCAACAACAACATCAACATTGAAAAAGACCAACAAATTCATCAACAAATTCAGCAATGAAAAACGCCAACAAAATCAAAATCAACCTCAACTTTTAAAAGTACAAAAAAGTTTTAAAAAAACTCTGACAACATCAACAAATTCAACAACAACCTTAACATTGAAAAACACCAACAAAATCAACAACAACCTCAACTTTTAAAAGTACAAAGAAGTTCAAAAAATAACATTGATAACACCAACAAATTCAACAACAACCTCAATATTGAAAATCACCAACAAATTCAAGGACAACCTCAATATTGAAAATCACCAACAAATTCAACAACCTCAACATTGAAAAACATCAACAAATTCAACAACAACCTCAACTTTTAAAAGTACAAAAAGCTTTTAAAAAAACATTGATAACACCAACAAATTCAACAACAACATCAACATTGAAAAAGACCAACAAATTCATCAACAAAATCAGCAATGAAAAACCCCAAAAAAATCAAAATCAACCTCAACCTTTAAAAGTACAAATGTTTTAAAAATACACTGATAACATCAATAAATTCAACAACAACCTTAACATTGAAAAACACCAACAAATTCAACAACAACCTCAACTTTTAATAGTACAAAGAAGTTCAAAAAATAACATTGATAACACCAACAAATTCAACAACAACCTCAATATGTAAAATCACCAAAAAAATCAAAGACAACCTCGATATTGAAAATCACCAACAAATTAAACAACCTCAACATTGAAAAACAGCAACAAATTCAACAACAACCTCAACATTGAAAAAAACCAACAAATTCAACAATAACCTCAACATTGAAAAACGCCAACAAATTCAACAACAACCTCAACATTGAAAAACACCAACAAATTCAACAACAACCTCAACATTGAAAAACACCAACAAAGTTAACAACAACCTAAGCAATGAAAACACCAAAAAATTCAACAACAGCGTCAACATTGAAAAAAGCTAACAAATTCAACAACAACCTCAACTTTTAAAAATACAAAAAAGTTTTTAAAAAAAAACATTGATAACACCAGCAAATTAAACAACAACCTCAATATTGAAAATCACTAACAAGTTCAACAACAACCTCAACAAGAAAAAACGGCAACAAATTCAACAACAACCTCAATATTGAAAAGGACCAACAAATTCAACAACAACCTCAACATTGAAAATCACCAACAAATTCAACAACAACCTCAACATTAAAATCACACAATCAAATTCAGCAACCTCAACACTGAAAATCACCAACAAATTCACAACAACATCATCATTTAAAAATAATAAAAAATTCAGCAACAACATCAACTTTTAAAACTACAAAAAAGTTTTACAAAATAACCATTGTCAACACCAACAAATTCAACAACAACCACAACATTGAAAAACACCAACAAAGTTCACGACAACCTAAACAATGAAAACACCAAAAAATTCAACAACAGCATCAACATTGAAAAACACCAACAAATTCAACAACAACCTCAACTTTTAAAAGTACAAAAAAGTTTTTAAAAAACATTGATAACACCAAAAAATTCAACACCAACAACCTCAATATTGAAAATCACTAACAAATTCAACAACAACATCAACATTAAAAAACGCCAACAAATTCAACAACAACCTCAATATTGAAAATCACCAACAAATGCAACAACAACCTCAACATTGAAAAACACCAACAAATTCAACAGCAACCTCAACATTTAAAAGTTCAAAAAGCTTTTAAAAAAACATTGATAACACGAACAATTTCAACAACAACCTCAACATTGAAAAACACCAACAAATTCAACAACAACCTAAACATTTAAAAGTACAAAAAGCTTTTAAAAAAACATTGATAACACGAAAAATTTCAACAACAACCTCAACATTGAAAAACATCAACAAATTCAACAACAACATCAACATTGAAAAAGACCAACAAATTCATCAACAAATTCAGCAATGAAAAACGCCAACAAAATCAAAATCAACCTCAACTTTTAAAAGTACAAAAAAGTTTTAAAAAAACTCTGACAACATCAACAAATTCAACAACAACCTTAACATTGAAAAACACCAACAAAATCAACAACAACCTCAACTTTTAAAAGTACAAAGAAGTTCAAAAAATAACATTTATAACACCAACAAATTCAACAACAACCTCAATATTGAAAATCACCAACAAATTCAAGGACAACCTCAATATTGAAAATCACCAACAAATTCAACAACCTCAACATTGAAAAACAGCAATAAATTCAACAACAACCTCAACATTGAAAAAAAACGAACAAATTCAACAACAACCTCACATTGAAAAACGCCAACAAATTCAACAACAACCTCAACATTGAAAAACATCAACAAATTCAACGACAACTTCAACATTGAAAACCGCCAACAAATTCAACAACAACCTCATCATTGAAAAACACCAACAAATTCAACAACAACCTCAACATTGAAATGCACCAACAAATTGAACAACAACCTCATCATTGAATAACACCAACAAATTCAACAACAACCTCAACTTTTAAAAGTTCAAAAAAGTTTTTTAAAAACATTGATAACGCCAACAAATTCAACACCAACAACCTCAATATTGAAAATCACTAACAAATTCAACAACAACATCAACATTAAAAAACGCCAACAAATTCAACAACAACCTCAATATTGAAAATCACCAACAAATGCAACAACAACCTCAACATTGAAAAACACCAACAAATTCAACAACAACCTCAACTTTTAAAGGTACAAAAAGCTTTTAAAAAAACATTGATAACACCAACAAATTCAACAACAACATCAACATTGAAAAAGACCAACAAATTCATCAACAAAATCAGCAATGAAAAACCCCAACAAAATCAAAATCAACCTCAACCTTTAAACGTACAAATGTTTTAAAAAAACACTGATAGCATCAATAAATTCAACAACAACCTTAACATTGAAAAACACCAACAAATTCAACAACAACCTCAACATTTAAAAGTACAAAAAGCTTTTAAAAAAACATTGATAACACCAACAATTTCAACAACAACCTCAACATTGAAAAACACCAACAAATTCAACAACAACATCAACATTGAAAAAGACCAACAAATTCATCAACAAATTCAGCAATGAAAATCACCATCAAAATCAAAATCAAACTCAACTTTTAAAAGTACAAAAAAGTTTTTAAAAAACTCTGACAACATCAACAAATTCAACAACAACCTTAACATTGAAAAACACCAACAAAATCAGCAACAACCTCAACTTTCAAAAGTACAAAGAAGTTCAAAAAATAACATTGATAACACCAACAAATTCAACAACAACCTCAATATTGAAAATCACCAACAAATTCAAGGACAACCTCAATATTGAAAATCACCAACAAATTCAACAACCTCAACATTGAAAAACAGCAACAAATTCAACAACAACCTCAACATTGAAAAAAAACGAACAAATGCAACAACAACCTCACCTTGAAAAACGCCAACAAATTCAACAACAACCTCAACATTGAAAAACATCAACAAATTCAACGACAACTTCAACATTGAAAACCGCCAACAAATTCAACAACAACCTCATCATTGAATAAAACCAACAAATTCAACAACAACCTCAACATTGAAAAACACCAACAAATTCAAAAAAAAACGTCAACTTTTAAAAGTACAAAAAAGTTCAACAAAATAAACATTGATAACACCAATAAATTAAACAACAACCTCAACTTTAAAAGTACTAAAAAGTTCAACAATATAAACATTGATAACACCATCAAATTCAACAACAACCACAATTTTGAAAATCACCAATATATTCTTTCACAACCTCAAATTGAAAATACCACCAAATTGAACAACAACCTCAACATTGAAAATCGCAAACAAATTCAACAACAACCTCAATATTGAAAATCACCAAAAATTCAACAATAATTTCAACATTGACAAACACCAACAAATTCAACAACAACCTCAACTTTTAAAAGTACAAAAAAGGTCAAAAAACAATATTGCTAACACCATCAAATTCAACAACAACATCAACATTGAAAAACAAGGTCAAATTCAACAACAACATCAACATTGAAAAACACCAACAAATTCATCAACAACCATAAAATGAAAAACATCCAACAATTCAACAACAACCTCAACGTTGAAAAACACCAACAAATTCAAGAACAACCTCAACGTTGAAAAACACCAACAAATTCAACAACAACGACTACAATGAAAAGCACCAAAAAAGTCATCAACAACCTCTACAATGAAAACTCCAAAAAATTCAACAAAAACATCAACATTGAAAAACACCAACAAATTCAACAACAGCCTCAACTTTTAAAAGTACAAAAAAGATCAAAAAAGAAAATTGATAACACCAACAAATTCAATAATTACCTCAACTTTTAAAAGTACAAAAAAGTTTTTAATAAAACATTGATAACACCAACAAATTCAACAACAACCTCAACATTGAAAAACACCAACAAATTCAACAGCAACCTCAACTTTTAAAAGTACGAAAAGCTTTTAAAAAAATCATTGATATCACCTACAATCTCAACAACAACCTCAACATTGAAAATCACCAACAAATTCAACAACAACCTCAACATTGAAAAACACCAACAAATTCAACAAAAACCTCAACATTGAAAAACACCAACAAATTCAACATCAACATTGAAAACGACCAACAAATTCATCAACAAATTCAGCAATGAAAAACACCAACAAAATCAAAATCAACCTCAACATTTAAAAGTACAAAAAAGTTTCAAAAAAAACGCTGATATCACCAACAAATTCAACAACAACCTTAACATTGAAAAACACCAACAAATTCAACAACAACCTCAACTTTTAAAGGTACAAAGAAGTTCAAAAAATAACATTGATAACACCAACAAATTCAACAACAACCTCAATATTGAAAATCACCAACAAATTCAAGAACAACCTCAATATTGAAAATCACCAACAAATTCAACAACCTCAAACTGAAAAACACCACCAAATTGAACAAAAACCTCAACATTGAAAAACGCAAACAAATTCAACAACAACCTCAATATTGTAAATCACCAAAAATTCAACAATAATTTCAACATTGACAAACACCAACAAATTCAACAACAACCTAAACTTTTAAAAGTACAAAAAAGGTCAAAAAACAATATTGCTAACACCATCAAATTCAACAACAACATCAACATTGAAAAACACCGTCAAATTCAACAACAGCATCAACATTGAAAAACACCAACAAATTCATCAACAACCATAAAATGAAAAACATCCAACAATTCAACAACAACCTCAACGTTGAAAAACGCCAACAAATTCAACAACAACCTCAACGTTGAAAAACACCAACAAATTCACCAACAACGACTAAAATGAAAAGCACAAAAAAAGTCATCAACAACCTCAACAATGAAAACTCCAAAAACTTCAACAAAAACATCAACATTGAAAAACACCAACAAATTCAACAACAACCTCAACTTTTAAAAGTACAAAAAAGTTTTTAATAAAACATTGATAACACCAACAAATTCAAAAACAACCTCAACTTTGAAAAACACCAACAAATTCAACAACAACCTCAACTTTTAAAAGTACGATAAGCTTTTAAAAAAACAATGATAACACCTACAATCTCAACAACAACCTCAACATTGAAAATCACCAACAAATTCAACAACAACCTCAACATTGAAAAACACCAACAAATTCAACAACAACCTCAACATTGAAAATCACCAACAAATTCAACAATAACATCAACAATGAAAACGACCAACAAATTCATCAACAAATTGAGCAATGAAAAACACCAACAAAATGAAAATCAACCTCAACTTTTAAAAGTTCAAAAAAGTTTTAAAAAAACACTGATAACACCAACAATTCAACAACAACCTTAACATTGAAAAACACCAACAAATTCAACAACAACCGCAACTTTTAAAGGTACAAAGAAGTTCAAAAAATAACATTGATAACACCAACAAATTCAACAACAACCTCAATATTGAAAATCACCAACAAATTCAAGAACAACCTCAATATTGAAACTCACCAAAAAATTCAACAACCTCAACATTGAAAAAAACTAACAAATTCAACAACAACCTCAACATTGAAAAACGCCAACAAATTCAACAACAACCTCAACATTGAAAAAGACCAACAAATTCAACAAAAACCTCAACATTGAAAAACGCCAACAAATTCAACAACAACCTCAACATTGAAAAACACCAACAAATTCAACAACAACCTCAACATTGAAATGAACCAACAAATTCAACAACAACCTCAACATTGAATAACACCAACAAATTCAACAACAACCTCAACATTGAAAAACACCAACAAATTCAACAACAACCTCAACTTTTAAAAGTACGAAAAGTTTTTAAAAAAACATTGATAACACCAAGAATCTCAACAACAACCTCAACATTGAAAAACACCAACAAATTCAACAACAACATTTAACATTGAAAAAGACCAACAAATTCATCAACAGATTCAGCAATGAAAAACACCAACAAAATCAAAATCAACCTCAACTTTTAAAAGTACAAAAAATTTTAAAAAAACTCTGACAACATCAACAAATTCAACAACAACCTTAACATTGAAAAACGCCATCAAATTCAAGAACAAACTCAACGTTGAAATACACCAACAAATTCAACAACAACCACATCATTGAATAACACCAACAAATTCAACAACAACCTCAACATTGAAAAACACCAACAAATTCAAAAAAAAAGTCAACTTTTAAAAGTACAAAAAAGTTCAACAAAATAAACCTTGATAACACCAATAAATTAAACAACAACCTCAACTTTTAAAAGTACAGAAAAGTTCAACAATATAAACATTGATAACACCATCAAATTCAAAAACAACCACAATATTGAAAATCACCAATATATTCATTCACAACCTCAAATTGAAAAACACCACCAAATTGAACAACAACCTCAACATTGAAAAACGCAAACAAATTCAACAACAAACTCAATATTGAAAATCACCAAAAATACAACAATAATTTCAACATTGACAAACACCAACAAATTCAACAACAACCTCAACTTTTAAAAATACAAAAAAGGTCAAAAAACAATATTGCTAACACCATCAAATTCAACAACAACATCAACATTGAAAAACACCGTCAAATTCAACAACAACATCATCATTGAAAAACACCAGCAAATTCATCAACAACCATAAAATGAAAAACATCCAACAATTCAACAACAACCTCAACGTTGAAAAACGCCAACAAATTCAACAGCAACCTCAACGTTGAAAAACACCAACAAATTCTTCAACAACGACTACAATGAAAAGCACCAAAAAAGTCATCAACAACCTCAACAATGAAAACTCCAAAAACTTCATGAAAAACATCAACATTGAAAAACAGCAACAAATTCAAAAACAACCTCAACTTTTAAAAGTACAAAAAAGTTCAAAAAAGAATATTGATAACACCAACAAATTCAACAACAACCTCAACTTTTAAAAGTACAAAAAAGTTTTTAATAAAACATTGATAACACCAACAAATTCAACAACAACCTCAACTTTGAAAAACACCAACAAATTCAACAACAACCTCAACTTTTAAAAGTACGAAGAGCATTTAAAAAAACATTGATAACACCTACAATCTCAACAACAACCTAAACATTGAAAATCACCAACAAATTCAACAACAACCTCAACATTGAAAAACACCAACAAATTCAACAACATACTCAACATTGAAAAACACCAACAAATTCAACAATAACATCAAAATTGAAAACGACCAACAAATTCATCAACAAATTCAGCAATGAAAAACACCAACAAAATCAAAATCAACCTCAACATT
Organism: Cetorhinus maximus; assembly: GCF_964194155.1. Classification (NCBI taxonomy): domain Eukaryota; kingdom Metazoa; phylum Chordata; class Chondrichthyes; order Lamniformes; family Cetorhinidae; genus Cetorhinus; species Cetorhinus maximus. The sequence continues at coordinate 459,794 of NW_027596148.1, forward strand.
TAAAAGTACAAAAAAGTTTTAAAAAAACACTGATAACACCAACAATTCAACAACAACCTTAACATTGAAAAAAACCAACAAATTCAACAACAACCGCAACTTTTAAAGGTACAAAGAAGTTCAAAAAATATCATTGATAACACCAACAAATTCAACAACAACCTCAATATTGAAAATCACCAACAAATTCAAGAGCAACCTCAATATTGAAAATCACCAACAAATTCAACAACCTCAACATTGAAAAAAACCAACAAATTCAACAACAACCTCAACATTGAAAAACGCCAACAAATTCAACAACAACCTCAACATTGAAAAACACCAACAAATTCAACAACAACCTCAACATTGAAATGAACCAACAAATTCAACAACAACCTCAACATTGAATAACACCAACAAATTCAACAACAACCTCTAACTTTTAAAAGTACGAAAAGCTTTTAAAAAAACATTGATAACACCAAGAATCTCAACAACAACCTCAACATTGAGAAACACCAACAAATTCAACAACAACATCAACATTGAAAAAGACCAATAAATTCATCAACAAATTCAGCAATGAAAAACACCAACAAAATCAAAATCAACCTCAACTTTTAAAAGTACAAAAAAGTTTTTAAAAAACTCTGACAACATCAACAAATTCAACAACAACCTTAACATTGAAAAACGCCATCAAATTCAACAACAACCTCAACATTGAAAAACACCAACAAATTCAACGACAACTTCAACATTGAAAACCGCCAACAAATTCAACAACAACCTCAACATTGAAAAACACCAACAAATTCAACAGCAACCTCAACATTGAAATACACCAACAAATTCAACAACAATCTCATCATTGAATAACACCAACAAATTCAACAACAACCTCAACATTGAAAAACACCAACAAATTCAAAAAAAAAGTCAACTTTAAAAAGTACAAAAAAGTTCAATAAAATAAACATTTAATAACACCAATAAATTAAACAACAACCTCAACTTTTAAAAGTACAGAAAAGTTCAATAATATAAACATTGATAATACCACCAAATTCAACAACAACCACAATATTGAAAATCACCAATATATTCATTCACAACCTCAAATTGAAAAACACCACCAAATTCAACAACAACCTCAACATTGAAAAACGCAATAAAATTCAACAACAACCTCAATATTGAAAATCACCAAAAATTCAACAATAATTTCAACATTGACAAACACCAACAAATTCAACAACAACCTCAACTTTTAAAAGTACAAAAAACTTTTTAAAAAAAACACTGATAACACCACCAAATTCAACAACAACCTCAACAATGAAAAACACCAACAAATTCAAAATGAACCTCAACTTTTAAAAGTACAAAAATGTTCAAAAAAATAAACATAGATGACACTATTCAATTGAACATCAACCTCAACATTTAAAATCACCAACAAATTCAGCAAACTCAACACTGAAAATCACCAACAAATTTACAACAACATCATCATTAAAAAACAATAAAAAAATTCAGCAACAACCTCAACTTTTAAAACTACAAAAAAGTTTAATAAAATAAACATTGTCAACACCAACAAATTCAACAACAACCTCAAACTTGAAAAACACCAACAAAGTTAACGACAACCTAAACAATGAAAACAGCAAAAAATTCAACAACAGCGTCAACGTTAAAAAAAATACCAACAAATTCAACAACAACATCAACATTGAAAACGACCAACAAATTCATCAACAAATTCAGCAATGATAAACACCAACAAAATCAAAATCAACCTCAACTTTTAAAAGTACAAAAAAGTTTTAAAAAAACACTGATAACACCAACAAATTCAACAACAACATTAACATTGAAAAACACCAACAAATTCAACAACAACCTCAACTTTTAAAGGTACAAAGAAGTTCAAAAAATAACATTGATAACACAAACAAATTCAACAACAACCACAATATTGAAAATCACCAACAAATTCAAGAACAAGGTCAATATTGAAAATCACCAACAAATTCAACAACCTCATCATTGAAAAAAAAACAACAAATTCAACAACAACCTCAACATTGAAAAACGCCAACTAATTCAACAACAACCTCAACATTGAAATACACCAACAAATTCAACAACAACCTCCGCATTGAAATGCACCAACAAATTCAACAACAACCTCAACATTGAATAACACCAACAAATTCATCAACAACCTCAATGTTGAAATACACCAACAAACTCAACAACAACCTCAACTTTTAAAAGTACAAAAAAGTTTTTAATAAAACATTGATAACACCAACAACTTCTACAACAACCTCAACATTGAAAAACACCAACAAATTCAACAACAACCTTAACATTTAAAAGTACGAAAAGCTTTTAAAAAAACATTGATAATACCAACAATCTCAACAACAACCTCAACATTGAAAAAGACCAACAAATTCAGCAACAACCTCAGCAATGAAAAACACCAACAAAATCGAAATCAACCTCAACATCTAAAAGTACAAAAAACTTTTAAAAAAACACTGATAACACCTCCAAATTCAACAACAACCTCAACAATGAAAAACACCAACATATTCAAAATGAACCTCAACTTTTAAAAGTACAAAAATGTTCAAAAAAATAAACATTGATGACACTATTCAATTGAACAACAACCTCAACATTTAAAATCACCAACAAATTCAGCAAACTCAACACTGAAAATCACCAATAAATTCACAACAACATCATCATTTAAAGACAATGAAAAATTCAGCAACAACCTCAACTTTTAAAAATACAAAAAAGTTTAACAAAATAAACATTGTCAACACCAACAAATTCATCAACAAACCCAACATTGAAAAACACCAACAAAGTTAACGACAACCTAAACAATGAAAATCGCAAAAAATTCAACAACAGAGTCAACGTTGAAAAACACCAACAAATTCAACAACAACCTCAACATTTAAAAGTACAAAAAAGTTTTTAAAAAACATTGATAATACCAAAAAATTCAACAACAACCTCAATATTGAAAATCACTAACAAATTCAACAACAACCTCAACATTAAAAAAAGCCAACAAATTCAACAACAACCTCAATATTGAAAATCACCCACAAATTCAACAACAACCTCAACATTGAAAAACACCAACAAATTCAACAACAAACTCAACTTTTAAAAGTACAAAAAGCTTTTAAAAAAACATTGATAACACCAACAATTTCAACAACAACCTCAACATTGAAAAAAACCATCAAATTCAACAACAACATCAACATTGAAAAAGACCAACAAATTCATCAACAACCTCAGCAATGAAAAACACCAACAAAATCAAAATCAACCTCAACTTTTAAAAGTACAAAAAAGTTTTAAAAAAACACTGATAACACAAACAAATTCAACATCAACTTTAACATTGAAAAACAACAACAAATTCATCAACAACCTCAACTTTTAAAAGTACAAAAAAGTTCAAAAATTAACATTGATAACACCAACAAATTCAACAACAGCCTCAATATTAAAAATCACCTACAAATTCAAGAACAACCTCAATATTGAAAATCACCAACAAATTCAACAAACTCAACATTGAAAAACAGAAACAAATTCAACAACAACCTCAACATTGAAAAAACCGAACAAATTCAACAACAACTTCAACATTGAAAAACGCCAACAAATGCAACAACAACCTCAACATTGAAAAACACCAACAAATTCAACAACAAGCTCAACATTGAAAAACGCCAACAAATTCAACAACAACCTCAACATTGAAAGACACCAACAAATTCAACAACAACCTCAACATTGAAATACACCAACATATTCAACAACAACCTCAACATTGAATAACACCAACAAATTCAACAACAGCCTCAACAATGAAAAGCACCAACAAATTCAACAACAACCTCAACATTGAAAAACACCAACAAATTCAACAACAACCTCAACATTGAAAAACGCAAACAAATTCAACAACAACATCAATATTGAAAATCACCAACAAATTCAACAATAATCTCAACATTGACAAACACAAGCAAATTCACAACAACCTCAACTTATAAAAGTACAAAAAAGGACAAAAAACAATATTGCTAACACCATCAAATTCAACAACAACATCAACATTGAAAAACACCATCAAATTCAACAACAACATCAACATTGAAAAACACCAACAAATTCATCAACAACCATAAAATGAGAAACATCCAACAATCCAACAACAACTTCAACGTTGAAGAACACCAACAAATTCATCAACAACGACTACAATGAAAAGCACCAAAAAATACAGCAATAACCTCAACAATGAAAACGCCAAAAAATTCAACAAAAACCTCAACATTGAAAAACACCAACAAATTCAACAACAACCTCAACTTTTAAAATAACAAAAAATTTCAAAAAAGAAAATTGATAACACAAACAAATTCAACAACAACCTCAACATTGAAAAACAGCAACAAAGTTAACGACAACCTAAACAATGAAAACATCAAAAAATTCAACAACAGCGTCGACATTGAAAAGCACCAACAAATTCAACAACAAACTAAACTTTTAAAAGTACAAAAAAGTATTTAAATAACATTGATAACACCAACAAATTCAACAACAACCTCAATATTGAAAATCACCAACAAATTCAACAACAACCTCAACATTGAAAAACAACAACAAATTCAACAACAACATCAACATTGAAAAAGACCAACAAATTCATCAACAACCTGAGCAATGAAAAACATCAACAAAATCAAAATCAACCTCAACTTTTAAAAGTTCAAAAAACTTTTTAAAAAACACTGATAACACCACCAAATTCAACAACACCATCAACATTGAAAAACACCAACAAATTCAAAATGAACCTCAACTTTCAAAAGTACAAAAATGTTCAAAAAAATAAACATTGATGACACTATTCAATTGAACAACAACCTCAACATTTAAAATCACCAACAAATTCAGCAAACTCAACACTGAAAATCACCAACAAATTCACAACAACATCATCATTTAAAAACAATAAAAAATTCAGCAACAACCTCAACTTTTAAAACTACAAAAAAGTTTAACAAAATAAACATTGTCAACACCAACAAATTCAACAACAACCTCAACCTTGAAAAACACCCACAAAGTTAACGACAACCTAAACAATGAAAACAGCAAAAAATTCAACAACAGAGTCAACATTGAAAAACACCAACAAATTCAACAACAACATCATCTTTTAAAAGTACAAAAAAGTTTTTAAAAAACATTGATAACACCAACAAATTCAACAACAACCTCAATATTGAAAATCACTAACAAATTCAACAACAACCTCAACAGTAAAAAACGCCAACAAATTCAACAACAATCTCAATATTGAAAATCACCAACAAATTCAACAACAACCTCAACATTGAAAAACACCAACAAATTCAACAACAACCTCAACTTTTAAAAGCACAAAAAGCTTTTAAAAAAACATTGATAACACCAACAATTTCAACAACAACCTCAACATTGAAAAAGAACATCAAATTCAACACAACATCAACATTGACAAAGACAAATCAAATTAATCAACAACCTTCGCATTGAAAAACACCAACAAAATCAAAATCACCCTCAACTTTTAAAAGTACAAAAAAGTTTTAAAAAAACACTGATAACACCAACAAATTCAACATCAACGTTAACATTGAAAAACACCAACAAATTCAACAACAACCTCAACTTTTGAAAGTACAAAAAATTCAAAAAATAACATTGATAACACCAACAAATTCAAGAACAACCTCAATATTGAAAATCATCAACAAATTCAACAACCTCAACATTGAAAAACAGCAACAAATTCAACAACAACCACAACATTGAAAAAAACGAACAAATTCAACAACAACTTCAACATTGAAAAACGCCAACAAATTCAACAACAACCTCAACATTGAACTGAACCAACAAATTCAACAACAACCTCAACATTGAATAACACCAACAAATTCAACAACAACCTCTAACTTTTAAAAGTACGAAAAGCTTTTAAAAAAACATTGATAACACCAAGAATCTCAACAACAACCTCAACATTGAGAAACACCAACAAATTCAACAACAACATCAACATTGAAAAAGACCAATAAATTCATCAACAAATTCAGCAATGAAAAACACCAACAAAATCAAAATCAACCTCAACTTTTAAAAGTACAAAAAAGTTTTTAAAAAACTCTGACAACATCAACAAATTCAACAACAACCTTAACATTGAAAAACGCCATCAAATTCAACAACAACCTCAACATTGAAAAACACCAACAAATTCAACGACAACTTCAACATTGAAAACCGCCAACAAATTCAACAACAACCTCAACATTGAAAAACACCAACAAATTCAACAGCAACCTCAACATTGAAATACACCAACAAATTCAACAACAATCTCATCATTGAATAACACCAACAAATTCAACAACAACCTCAACATTGAAAAACACCAACAAATTCAAAAAAAAAGTCAACTTTAAAAAGTACAAAAAAGTTCAATAAAATAAACATTGATAACACCAATAAATTAAACAACAACCTCAACTTTTAAAAGTACAGAAAAGTTCAATAATATAAACATTGATAATACCACCAAATTCAACAACAACCACAATATTGAAAATCACCAATATATTCATTCACAACCTCAAATTGAAAAACACCACCAAATTGAACAACAACCTCAACATTGAAAAACGCAATAAAATTCAACAACAACCTCAATATTGAAAATCACCAAAAATTCAACAATAATTTCAACATTGACAAACACCAACAAATTCAACAACAACCTCAACTTTTAAAAGTACAAAAAACTTTTTAAAAAAAACACTGATAACACCACCAAATTCAACAACAACCTCAACAATGAAAAACACCAACAAATTCAAAATGAACCTCAACTTTTAAAAGTACAAAAATGTTCAAAAAAATAAACATAGATGACACTATTCAATTGAACATCAACCTCAACATTTAAAATCACCAACAAATTCAGCAAACTCAACACTGAAAATCACCAACAAATTTACAACAACATCATCATTAAAAAACAATAAAAAAATTCAGCAACAACCTCAACTTTTAAAACTACAAAAAAGTTTAATAAAATAAACATTGTCAACACCAACAAATTCAACAACAACCTCAAACTTGAAAAACACCAACAAAGTTAACGACAACCTAAACAATGAAAACAGCAAAAAATTCAACAACAGCGTCAACGTTAAAAAAAATACCAACAAATTCAACAACAACATCAACATTGAAAACGACCAACAAATTCATCAACAAATTCAGCAATGATAAACACCAACAAAATCAAAATCAACCTCAACTTTTAAAAGTACAAAAAAGTTTTAAAAAAACACTGATAACACCAACAAATTCAACAACAACATTAACATTGAAAAACACCAACAAATTCAACAACAACCTCAACTTTTAAAGGTACAAAGAAGTTCAAAAAATAACATTGATAACACAAACAAATTCAACAACAACCATAATATTGAAAATCACCAACAAATTCAAGAACAAGGTCAATATTGAAAATCACCAACAAATTCAACAACCTCATCATTGAAAAAAAAACAACAAATTCAACAACAACCTCAACATTGAAAAACGCCAACTAATTCAACAACAACCTCAACATTGAAATACACCAACAAATTCAACAACAACCTCCACATTGAAATGCACCAACAAATTCAACAACAACCTCAACATTGAATAACACCAACAAATTCATCAACAACCTCAATGTTGAAATACACCAACAAACTCAACAACAACCTCAACTTCTAAAAGTACAAAAAAGTTTTTAATAAAACATTGATAACACCAACAACTTCTACAACAACCTCAACATTGAAAAACACCAACAAATTCAACAACAACCTTAACATTTAAAAGTACGAAAAGCTTTTAAAAAAACATTGATAATACCAACAATCTCAACAACAACCTCAACATTGAAAAAGACCAACAAATTCAGCAACAACCTCAGCAATGAAAAACACCAACAAAATCGAAATCAACCTCAACATCTAAAAGTACAAAAAACTTTTAAAAAAACACTGATAACACCTCCAAATTCAACAACAACCTCAACAATGAAAAACACCAACATATTCAAAATGAACCTCAACTTTTAAAAGTACAAAAATGTTCAAAAAAATAAACATTGATGACACTATTCAATTGAACAACAACCTCAACATTTAAAATCACCAACAAATTCAGCAAACTCAACACTGAAAATCACCAATAAATTCACAACAACATCATCATTTAAAGACAATGAAAAATTCAGCAACAACCTCAACTTTTAAAAATACAAAAAAGTTTAACAAAATAAACATTGTCAACACCAACAAATTCATCAACAAAACCAACATTGAAAAACACCAACAAAGTTAACGACAACCTAAACAATGAAAATCGCAAAAAATTCAACAACAGAGTCAACGTTGAAAAACACCAACAAATTCAACAACAACCTCAACATTTAAAAGTACAAAAAAGTTTTTAAAAAACATTGATAATACCAAAAAATTCAACAACAACCTCAATATTGAAAATCACTAACAAATTCAACAACAACCTCAACATTAAAAAAAGCCAACAAATTCAACAACAACCTCAATATTGAAAATCACCCACAAATTCAACAACAACCTCAACATTGAAAAACACCAACAAATTCAACAACAAACTCAACTTTTAAAAGTACAAAAAGCTTTTAAAAAAACATTGATAACACCAACAATTTCAACAACAACCTCAACATTGAAAAAAAACATCAAATTCAACAACAACATCAACATTGAAAAAGACCAACAAATTCATCAACAACCTCAGCAATGAAAAACACCAACAAAATCAAAATCAACCTCAACTTTTAAAAGTACAAAAAAGTTTTAAAAAAACACTGATAACACCAACAAATTCAACATCAACTTTAACATTGAAAAACAACAACAAATTCATCAACAACCTCAACTTTTAAAAGTACAAAAAAGTTCAAAAAATAACATTGATAACACCAACAAATTCAACAACAGCCTCAATATTAAAAATCACCTACAAATTCAAGAACAACCTCAATATTGAAAATCACCAACAAATTCAACAAACTCAACATTGAAAAACAGAAACAAATTCAACAACAACCTCAACATTGAAAAAACCGAACAAATTCAACAACAACTTCAACATTGAAAAACGCCAACAAATGCAACAACAACCTCAACATTGAAAAACACCAACAAATTCAACAACAAGCTCAACATTGAAAAACGCCAACAAATTCAACAACAACCTCAACATTGAAAGACACCAACAAATTCAACAACAACCTCAACATTGAAATACACCAACATATTCAACAACAACCTCAACATTGAATAACACCAACAAATTCAACAACAGCCTCAACAATGAAAAGCACCAACAAATTCAACAACAACCTCAACATTGAAAAACACCAACAAATTCAACAACAACCTCAACATTGAAAAACGCAAACAAATTCAACAACAACATCAATATTGAAAATCACCAACAAATTCAACAATAATCTCAACATTGACAAACACAAGCAAATTCACAACAACCTCAACTTATAAAAGTACAAAAAAGGACAAAAAACAATATTGCTAACACCATCAAATTCAACAACAACATCAACATTGAAAAACACCATCAAATTCAACAACAACATCAACATTGAAAAACACCAACAAATTCATCAACAACCATAAAATGAAAAACATCCAACAATCCAACAACAACTTCAACGTTGAAGAACACCAACAAATTCATCAACAACGACTACAATGAAAAGCACCAAAAAATACAGCAATAACCTCAACAATGAAAACGCCAAAAAATTCAACAAAAACCTCAACATTGAAAAACACCAACAAATTCAACAACAACCTCAACTTTTAAAATAACAAAAAATTTCAAAAAAGAAAATTGATAACACAAACAAATTCAACAACAACCTCAACATTGAAAAACAGCAACAAAGTTAACGACAACCTAAACAATGAAAACATCAAAAAATTCAACAACAGCGTCGACATTGAAAAGCACCAACAAATTCAACAACAAACTAAACTTTTAAAAGTACAAAAAAGTATTTAAATAACATTGATAACACCAACAAATTCAACAACAACCTCAATATTGAAAATCACCAACAAATTCAACAACAACCTCAACATTGAAAAACAACAACAAATTCAACAACAACATCAACATTGAAAAAGACCAACAAATTCATCAACAACCTGAGCAATGAAAAACATCAACAAAATCAAAATCAACCTCAACTTTTAAAAGTTCAAAAAACTTTTTAAAAAACACTGATAACACCACCAAATTCAACAACACCATCAACATTGAAAAACACCAACAAATTCAAAATGAACCTCAACTTTCAAAAGTGCAAAAATGTTCAAAAAAATAAACATTGATGACACTATTCAATTGAACAACAACCTCAACATTTAAAATCACCAACAAATTCAGCAAACTCAACACTGAAAATCACCAACAAATTCACAACAACATCATCATTTAAAAACAATAAAAAATTCAGCAACAACCTCAACTTTTAAAACTACAAAAAAGTTTAACAAAATAAACATTGTCAACACCAACAAATTCAACAACAACCTCAACCTTGAAAAACACCCACAAAGTTAACGACAACCTAAACAATGAAAACAGCAAAAAATTCAACAACAGAGTCAACATTGAAAAACACCAACAAATTCAACAACAACATCATCTTTTAAAAGTACAAAAAAGTTTTTAAAAAACATTGATAACACCAACAAATTCAACAACAACCTCAATATTGAAAATCACTAACAAATTCAACAACAACCTCAACAGTAAAAAATGCCAACAAATTCAACAACAATCTCAATATTGAAAATCACCAACAAATTCAACAACAACCTCAACATTGAAAAACACCAACAAATTCAACAACAACCTCAACTTTTAAAAGCACAAAAAGCTTTTAAAAAAACATTGATAACACCAACAATTTCAACAACCTCAACATTGAAAAAGAACATCAAATTCAACACAACATCAACATTGACAAAGAAAAATCAAATTAATCAACAACCTTCGCATTGAAAAACACCAACAAAATCAAAATCACCCTCAACTTTTAAAAGTACGAAAAAGTTTTAAAAAAACACTGATAACACCAACAAATTCAACATCAACGTTAACATTGAAAAACACCAACAAATTCAACAACAACCTCAACTTTTGAAAGTACAAAAAATTCAAAAAATAACATTGATAACACCAACAAATTCAAGAACAACCTCAATATTGAAAATCATCAACAAATTCAACAACCTCAACATTGAAAAACAGCAACAAATTCAACAACAACCACAACATTGAAAAAAACGAACAAATTCAACAACAACTTCAACATTGAAAAACGCCAACAAATGCAACCACAACCTCAACATTGAAAAACACCAACAAATTCAACAACAACCTCAACATTGAAAAACGCCAACAAATTCAACAACAACCTCAACATTGAAAGACACCAACAAATTCAACAACAACCTCAACATTGAAAAACGCAAACAAATTCAACAACAACATCAATATTGAAAATCACCAACAAATTCAACAATAATCTCAACATTGACAAACACCAGCAAATTCACAACAACCTCAACTTTTAAAAGTACAAAAAAGGTCAAAAAACAATATTGCTAACACCATCAAATTCAACAACAACATCAACATTGAAAAACACCATCAAATTCAACAACAACATCAACATTGAAAAACACCAACAAATTCATCAACAACCATAAAATGAAAGACATCCAACAATTCAACAACAACCTCAACGTTGCAAAACGCCAACAAATTCAACAACAACGACTACAATGAAAAGCACCAAAAAATCCAGCAACATCCTCAACAATGAAAACACCAAAAAATTCAACAAAAACCTCAACATTGAAAAACACCTACAAATTCAACAACAACCTCAACTTTTAAAAGTACAAAAAAGTTCAAAAAAGAATATTGATAAAACCACCGAATTCAACAACAACCTCAACATTGAAAAACAGCAACAAAGTTAACGACAACCTAAACAATGAAAACATCAAAAAATTCAACAACAGCGTCAACATTGAAAAGCACCAACAAATTCAACAACAACCTCAACTTTTAAAAGTACAAAAAAGTATTTAAAAAACATTGATAACAGCAACAAATTCAATAAACAACATCAATATTAAAAATCACCAGCAAATTCAACAACAACCTCAACATTGAAAAACAACAACAAATTCAACAACAACATCAACATTGAAAAAGACCAACAAATTCATCAACAAACTGAGCAATGAAAAACATCAACAAAATCAAAATCAACCTCAACTTTTAAAAGTACAAAAAACTTTTCAAAAGACACTGATAACACCACCAAATTCAACAACAACCTCAACAATGAAAAACACCAAACAAATTCAAAATGAACCTCAAATTTTAAAAGTACAAAAAAGTTCAAAAAAATAAACATTGATGACACAATTCAATTGAACAACAGCCTCAACATTTAAAATCAACAACAAATTCAGCAAACTCAACACTGAAAATCACCAACAAATTCACAACAACATCATCATTTAAAAACAATAAAAAATTCAGCAACAACCTCAACTTTTAAAACTACAAAAAAGTTTAACAAAATAAACATTGTCAACACCAACAAATTCAACAACAACCTCAACCTTGAAAAACACCCACAAAGTTAAAGACAACCTAAACAATGAAAACAGCAAAAAATTCAACAACAGAGTCAACATTGAAAAACACCAACAAATTCAACAACAACATCATCTTTTAAAAGTACAAAAAAGTTTTTAAAAAACATTGATAACACCAACAAATTCAACAACAACCTCAATATTGAAAATCACTAACAAATTCAACAACAACCTCAACAGTAAAAAACGCCAACAAATTCAACAACAATCTCAATATTGAAAATCACCAACAAATTCAACAACAACCTCAACATTGAAAAACACCAACAAATTCAACAACAACCTCAACTTTTAAAAGCACAAAAAGCTTTTAAAAAAACATTGATAACACCAACAATTTCAACAACAACCTCAACATTGAAAAAGAACATCAAATTCAACACAACATCAACATTGACAAAGACAAATCAAATTAATCAACAACCTTCGCATTGAAAAACACCAACAAAATCAAAATCACCCTCAACTTTTAAAAGTACAAAAAAGTTTTTAAAAAACACTGATAACACCAACAAATTCAACATCAACGTTAACATTGAAAAACACCAACAAATTCAACAACAACCTCAACTTTTGAAAGTACAAAAAATTCAAAAAATAACATTGATAACACCAACAAATTCAAGAACAACCTCAATATTGAAAATCATCAACAAATTCAACAACCTCAACATTGAAAAACAGCAACAAATTCAACAACAACCACAACATTGAAAAAAACGAACAAATTCAACAACAACTTCAACATTGAAAAACGCCAACAAATGCAACCACAACCTCAACATTGAAAAACACCAACAAATTCAACAACAACCTCAACATTGAAAAACGCCAACAAATTCAACAACAACCTCAACATTGAAAGACACCAACAAATTCAACAACAACCTCAACATTGAAATACACCAACATATTCAACAACAACCTCAACATTGAATAACACCAACAAATTGAACCACAGCCTCAACAATGAAAAGCACCAACAAAATCAACAACAACCTCAACATTGAAAAACACCAACAAATTCAACAACAACCTCAACATTGAAAAACACCAACAAATTCAACAACAACCTCAACATTGAAAAACGCAAACAAATTCAACAATAATCTCAACATTGACAAACACCAGCAAATTCACAACAACCTCAACTTTTAAAAGTACAAAAAAGGTCAAAAAACAATATTGCTAACACCATCAAATTCAACAACAACATCAACATTGAAAAACACCATCAAATTCAACAACAACATCAACATTGAAAAACGCCAACAAATTCATCAACAACCATAAAATGAAAGACATCCAACAATTCAACAACAACCTCAACGTTGCAAAACGCCAACAAATTCAACAACAACGACTACAATGAAAAGCACCAAAAAATCCAGCAACATCCTCAACAATGAAAACACCAAAAAATTCAACAAAAACCTCAACATTGAAAAACACCTACAAATTCAAAAACAACCTCAACTTTTAAAAGTACAAAAAAGTTCAAAAAAGAATATTGATAAAACCACCGAATTCAACAACAACCTCAACATTGAAAAACAGCAACAAAGTTAACGACAACCTAAACAATGAAAACATCAAAAAATTCAACAACAGCGTCAACATTGAAAAGCACCAACAAATTCAACAACAAACTCAACTTTTAAAAGTACAAAAAAGTATTTAAAAAACATTGATAACAGCAACAAATTCAATAAACAACCTCAATATTAAAAATCACCAGCAAATTCAACAACAACCTCAACATTGAAAAACAACAACAAATTCAACAACAACATCAACATTGAAAAAGACCAACAAATTCATCAACAAACTGAGCAATGAAAAACATCAACAAAATCAAAATCAACCTCAACTTTTAAAAGTACAAAAAACTTTTCAAAAAACACTGATAACACCACCAAATTCAACAACAACCTCAACAATGAAAAACACCAAACAAATTCAAAATGAACCTCAAATTTTAAAAGTACAAAAAAGTTCAAAAAAATAAACATTGATGACACAATTCAATTGAACAACAGCCTCAACATTTAAAATCAACAACAAATTCAGCAAACACAACACTGAAAATCACCAACAAATTCACAACAACATCATCATTTAAAAACAATAAAAAATTCAGCAACAACCTCAACTTTTAAAACTACAAAAAAGTTTAACAAAATAAACATTGTCAACACCAACAAATTCAACAACAACCTCAACCTTGAAAAATACCCACAAAGTTAACGACAACCTAAACAATGAAAACAGCAAAAAATTCACAACAGCGTTAACATTGAAAAACACCAACAAATTCAACAACAACCTCAACATTTAAAAGTACAAAAAAGTTTTTAAAAACCATTGAAAACACCAACAAATGCAACAACAACCTCAATATTCAAAATCACTAACAAATTCAACAACAACCTCAACAGTAAAAAACGCCAACAATTTCAACAACAACATCAATATTGAAAATCAACAACAAATTCAACAACAACCTCAACATTGAAAAACACCAACAAATTCAACAACAACCTCAACTTTTAAAAGTACAAAAAGCTTTTAAAAAAACATTGATAACACCAAAAATTTCAACAACAACCTCAACATTGAAAAACAACATCAAATTCAACAACAACAACCACAATGAAAAGCACAAAAAAATTCAGCAACAACCTCAACAATGAAAACGCCAAAAAATTCAACAAAAACCTCAACATTGAAAAACACCAACAGATTCAACAACAACCTCAACTTTTAAAAGTATAAAAAAGTTCAAAAAACATATTGATAACACCAACAAATTCAACAACAACCTCAACACTGAAAAACAGCAACAAAGTTAACGACAACCTAAACAATGAAAACATCAAAAAATTCAACAACAGTGTCAACATTGAAAAGCACCAACAAATTCAACAACAACCTCAACTTTTAAAAGTACAAAAAAGTTTTTTTTAAAACATTGATAACACCAACAAATTCAACAACAACCTCAACATTAAAAAACGCCAACAAATTCAACAACAACCTCAATATTGAAAATCACCAACAAATTCAACAACAACCACAACATTGAAAAACAAAAACAAATTCAACAACATCCTCACCTTTTAAAAGTACAAAAAGCTTTTAAAAAAAACATTGATAACACTAACAATTTCAACAACAACCTCAACATTGAAAAACAACATCAAATTCAACACAACATCAACATTGACAAAGACAAATCAAATTAATCAACAACCTTCGCATTGAAAAACACCAACAAAATCAAAATCACCCTCAACTTTTAAAAGTACAAAAAAGTTTTTAAAAAACACTGATAACACCAACAAATTCAACATCAACGTTAACATTGAAAAACACCAACAAATTCAACAACAACCTCAACTTTTGAAAGTACAAAAAATTCAAAAAATAACATTGATAACACCAACAAATTCAAGAACAACCTCAATATTGAAAATCAACAACAAATTCAACAACCTCAACATTGAAAAACAGCAACAAATTCAACAACAACCACAAAATTGAAAAAAACGAACAAATTCAACAACAACTTCAACATTGAAAAACGCCAACAAATGCAACCACAACCTCAACATTGAAAAACACCAACAAATTCAACAACAACCTCAACATTGAAAAACGCCAACAAATTCAACAACAACCTCAACATTGAAAGACACCAACAAATTCAACAACAACCTCCACATTGAAATACACCAACATATTCAACAACAACCTCAACATTGAATAACACCAACAAATTCAACAACAGCCTCAACAATGAAAAGCACCAACAAATTCAACAACAACCTCAACATTGAAAAACACCAACAAATTCAACAACAACCTCAACATTGAAAAACGCAAACAAATTCAACAACAACATCAATATTGAAAATCACCAACAAATTCAACAATAATCTCAACATTGACAAACACCAGCAAATTCACAACAACCTCAACTTTTAAAAGTACAAAAAAGGTCAAAAAACAATATTGCTAACACCATCAAATTCAACAACAACATCAACATTGAAAAACACCATCAAATTCAACAACAACATCAACATTGAAAAACACCAACAAATTCATCAACAACCATAAAATGAAAGACATCCAACAATTCAACAACAACCTCAACGTTGCAAAACGCCAACAAATTCAACAACAACGACTACAATGAAAAGCACCAAAAAATCCAGCAACATCCTCAACAATGAAAACACCAAAAAATTCAGCAAAAACCTCAACATTGAAAAACACCTACAAATTCAACAACAACCTCAACTTTTAAAAGTACAAAAAAGTTCAAAAAAGAATATTGATAAAACCACCGAATTCAACAACAACCTCAACATTGAAAAACAGCAACAAAGTTAACGACAACCTAAACAATGAAAACATCAAAAAATTCAACAACAGCGTCAACATTGAAAAGCACCAACAAATTCAACAACAAACTCAACTTTTAAAAGTACAAAAAAGTATTTAAAAAACATTGATAACAGCAACAAATTCAATAAACAACCTCAATATTAAAAATCACCAGCAAATTCAACAACAACCTCAACATTGAAAAACAACAACAAATTCAACAACAACATCAACATTGAAAAAGACCAACAAATTCATCAACAAACTGAGCAATGAAAAACATCAACAAAATCAAAATCAACCTCAACTTTTAAAAGTACAAAAAACTTTTCAAAAAACACTGATAACACCACCAAATTCAACAACAACCTCAACAATGAAAAACACCAAACAAATTCAAAATGAACCTCAAATTTTAAAAGTACAAAAAAGTTCAAAAAAATAAACATTGATGACACAATTCAATTGAACAACAGCCTCAACATTTAAAATCAACAACAAATTCAGCAAACACAACACTGAAAATCACCAACAAATTCACAACAACATCATCATTTAAAAACAATAAAAAATTCAGCAACAACCTCAACTTTTAAAACTACAAAAAAGTTTAACAAAATAAACATTGTCAACACCAACAAATTCAACAACAACCTCAACCTTGAAAAACACCCACAAAGTTAACGACAACCTAAACAATGAAAACAGCAAAAAATTCACAACAGCGTTAACATTGAAAAACACCAACAAATTCAACAACAACCTCAACATTTAAAAGTACAAAAAAGTTTTTAAAAACCATTGAAAACACCAACAAATGCAACAACAACCTCAATATTCAAAATCACTAACAAATTCAACAATAACCTCAACAGTAAAAAACGCCAACAATTTCAACAACAACATCAATATTGAAAATCAACAACAAATTCAACAACAACCTCAACATTGAAAAACACCAACAAATTCAACAACAACCTCAACTTTTAAAAGTACAAAAAGCTTTTAAAAAAACATTGATAACACCAAAAATTTCAACAACAACCTCAACATTGAAAAACAACATCAAATTCAACAACAACAACCACAATGAAAAGCACAAAAAAATTCAGCAACAACCTCAACAATGAAAACGCCAAAAAATTCAACAAAAACCTCAACATTGAAAAACACCAACAGATTCAACAACAACCTCAACTTTTAAAAGTATAAAAAAGTTCAAAAAACATATTGATAACACCAACAAATTCAACAACAACCTCAACACTGAAAAACAGCAACAAAGTTAACGACAACCTAAACAATGAAAACATCAAAAAATTCAACAACAGTGTCAACATTGAAAAGCACCAACAAATTCAACAACAACCTCAACTTTTAAAAGTACAAAAAAGATTTTTTAAAACATTGATAACACCAACAAATTCAACAACAACCTCAACATTAAAAAACGCCAACAAATTCAACAACAACCTCAATATTGAAAATCACCAACAAATTCAACAACAACCACAACATTGAAAAACACCAACAAATTCAACAACAACCTCAACTTTTAAAAGTACAAAAATCTTTAAAAAAACAATGATAACACTAACAATTTCAACAACAACCTCAACAATGAAAATCACCAACAAATTCAACATCAATCTCAACTTTTAAAAGTACAAAAAAGTTCAACAAATTAAACATTGACAACACCAACAAATTCAACAACAACCTCAACTTTTAAAAGCACAAAAAAGTTTTTCGAAAATCATTGATAACACCAAAAAATTCAACAACATCCTCAATATTGAAAGTCACCCACAAATTCAACAACTTCAACATTGAAAAACGCCAACAAATTCAACAACAACCTCAACATTGAAAACCACCAACAAATTCAACAAGAAGCTCAACTTTGAAAAACACAAAAAAGTTCAAAAATAAATTGAAAAACACCAACAAATTCAACAACAACCTCAACTTTTAATAATAGAATCAACATCAACAAAAAAACATTGACAACACAAACAAATTCAACAACAACCTCAATGTTGAAAAACACCAACAAATTCAACAACACCACAGCACTACACCACTGCCCACACCACTCCCACAGCACTACACCACTGCCCACACCACTCCCAAAGCGCTACACCACTGCCCACACCATCCCACAGCACTACACCGCTGCCCACACCACTCCCACTGCGCTACACCACTGTCCACACCACTCCCACAGCACTACACCACTACACACACCACTCCCACAGCACTACACCACTGCCCACACAACTCCCACAGCACTATACCACTGCCCACACCACTCCCACAGCGCTGGACCACTGCCCACACCACTCCCGCAGCTCTACACCGCTGCCCACATCACCCCCGCAGCACTTCACCACTGCCCACACCAGTACCACAACACTACACTGCTGCCCACACCTCTCCCAAAGCAATACACCACAACCAACACAACTCCGAAATGGCTACACTACAACCCATGGCCACAGCGCAACAACACTGCCCACACTACACCCACAAGACTACACCACTACCAACATCACTCCCACAGCGCTACACTAATGCCCATACCACTCCCACAACGCTACAATAATGCCCACACCACACCCACAGGGCTACACTAACGCCCACACCACACCAACAGCGCTACACTAATGCCCACACCACACCCACGGCGCTACACCACTGCCCACACCACTCCCACAGCGCTGCACTAATGCCCACAACTCTCCCACAGCGCTACAGCACTGCCCACACCACTCCCACAGCGCTGCACTAATGCCCACACCACTCCCACAGCGCTATACCACTGCCCACACCACACCCGCAGCATTAACCCAATGCCCACACCACTCCTACAGTGCTACACCACAAAGCAGACCACTCCTGCTGCATTACAGCGCTGCCTGCACCACTGCCACAGCGCTACAACACTGCCCACACCACTCCCACAGCACTACACCACTGCCCACACAACTCCCACAGCGCTACAACCCTGCGCACAACACTCCAGCAGCACTACACCACTTCCAACACCACTCCCACAGCACTACACCAATGCCCAAACCACTCCCACAGCACTACAACACTGTCCACACCACTCCCACAGCACTACACCACTGCCCACACCACTCGCACAGCGTTAGACCACTGCCCACACCAATCCCGCAGCGCTAAACCATTGCCCACATCACCTCCGCAGCACTGCAGCACTGCCCAAACCACTCCCACAGCAATACGCCACGGCCCACACCACACCCGCAGCACTACACCACTGCTCACACCACACCCAAAGCACTACACCACTGCCCACACCACTCCCACATCGCTACACCACTTCCTACACCAATCCCACAGCACTACAACGCTGCCCACACCAGTCCCACGTCACTTAACAACAACCAACACCACTCCGACAGAGCTACACGAAAAAACTACACCACTCCAAGAGCGCAACAACACTGCCCACAACATACCCAAAGAACTACACCACTGCCCATACCAAACCCCCAGCGCTACACGAATGCCCACACCACTCCCACAGCGCTACACTAATGCCCACACCACTCCCACTGCGCTACACTAATGCCCAGACCACTCCCAAAGCGCTAAACTAATGCACACAACACTCCCACAGCGCTACCCCACTGCCCAAACCACTCCCACAGCGCTGCAATATTGCCCACACAACTCCTACAGTGCTGCACTACAACGAACACCACTCCCACAGCGCTACAACTCAGCCCACATCACTCCCACAGCGTTACACCACTGCCCTCACCACTCCCACAGCACTACACCACTGCCCACACCACACCCACAGCGCAATACCAGTGCCCACACCAGTCCCATAGCGCTACACCACTGCCCACACTGCTCCCACAGCACAACACCACTGCCTACACCACTCCCACAGTACTACACCCCTGCCCACACCACTCCCGCAGCACTACACCACTGCCCACACCACTCACACAGCAATACATCATTGCCCACACCACTGCCACAGCGTTGCACCACTACACACACCACTACCACAGCACTAAACCGCTGCCCACACCAGTCCCAGAGAGCTACACCTCTGCCCATAACACTCCAACAGCACTACACCACTGCCCACACCACTCCCACAGCGATACACGACTGCCCACACCACTCCCACAGCACTACACCACTGCCCACAACACTCCCACAGCGCTACACCACTGCCCACACCACTCCCACAGCACTACACCACTGCCCACATCACCCCCGCAGCACTACACCACTGCCCTCACCAGTACCACAAAACTACACTGCTGCCCACACCACTCCCAAAGCAATACAGCACAACCAACACAACTCTGACATGGCTACACTACAACCCACGGCCACAGCGCAACAACACTGCCCACACTACACCCACAAGACTACACCACTGCCAACACCACTCCCACAGCGCTACACTAATGCCCAATCCACTCCCACAGGGCTACACTAATGCCCAAACCACACCCACAGCACTACACTAACGCCCACACCACTCCAACAGCGCTGCACTAATGCCCACAGCACTCCCACAGCGCTACACCAGTGCCCACACCACTCCCACAGCAATGCACTAATGCCCACAACACTCCCACAGCGCTACAACACTGCCCACACCACTCCCACAGCGCTGCACTAATGCCCACATGACTCCCACAGCGCTGTACAACTGCCAACACCACACCCGCAGCATTAACCCAATGCCCACACCACTCCCACAGTGCTACACCACAAAGCAAACCACTCCTGCAGCATTACGCCGCTGCCCGCACCACTGCAACAGCGCTACAACACTGCCCACACCACTCCCACAGCAATACACCACTCCCATAGCGTTACACCACTGCCCACACGACACCGAAAGCACTACACCACTGCCAACACCACTCCCACAGCACTACACCGCTGCCCACACCAGTACCACAGCGCTACACCACTGCGCACAACACTCCCAGAGCACTACACCACTGCCCACGCCACTCCCACAGCGCTACAACCCTGCGCACAACACTCCAGCAGCACTACACCACTTCCAACACCACTCCCACAGCACTACACCACTGCCCACACCACTCCCTCAGCACTACACCACTGTCCACATCACTCCCACAGCACTACACCACTGCCCACACCACTCGCACAGCATTAGACCACTGCCCACACCAATCCCGCAGCGCGAAACCACTGCCCACATCACCTCCGCAGCACTACAGCACTGCCCAAACCACTCCCACAGCAATACGCCACTGCCCACACCACTCCCACAGCGCTACACCACTTCCTATACCAATCCCACAGCGCTACACCACTGCCCACACCACTCCCACAGCAATACGCCACTGCCCACACCACTCCCAAAGCAATACGCCACTGCCCACACCACTCCCACAGCGCTACACCACTTCCTACACCAATCCCACAGCGCTACACCACTGCCCACACCACTCCCACATCGCTTAACCACGGCCAACACCACACCGACAGAGCTACACTACAAACTACACCACTCCAAGAGCGCAACAACACTGCCCACACCATACCCACAGGACTACACCTCTGCCCATACCAATCGCCCAGCGCTACACGAATGCCATCACCACTGCCACAGCACTACACTAATGCCCACACCACTCCCACTGCGCTACACTAATGCCATCACCACTCCCACAGCAATAAACTAATGCACACAACACTCCCACAGCGCTACACCACTGCCCAAACCACTCCCACAGCGCTGCAATACTGCCAACACAACTCCTACAGTGCTGCAAAACAACGAACAGCACTCCCACAGCGCTACAACTCAGCCCACATCACTCCCACAGCGTTATGCCACTGCCCACACCACTCCCACAGCACTACACCACTGCCCACACCACTCCATCAGCAAAATACCGCTGCCCACACCAGACCCATAGCGCTACACCACTGCGCACAACACTCCCAGAGCACTACACCACTGCCCACGCCACTCCCACAGCGCTACAACCCTGCGCACAACACTCCAGCAGCACTACACCACTTCCAACACCACTCCCACAGCACTACACCACTGCCCACACCACTCCCACAGCACTACACCACTGTCCACATCACTCCCACAGCACTACACCACTGCCCACATCACTCGCACAGCATTAGACCACTGCCCACACCAATCCCGCAGCGCTAAACCACTGCCCAAATCACCTCCGCAGCACTACAGCACTGCCCAAACCACTCCCACAGCAATACGCCACTGCCCACACCACTCCCACAGCGCTACACCACTTCCTATACCAATCCCACAGCGCTACACCACTGCCCACACCACTCCCACAGCAATACGCCACTGCCCACACCACTCCCACAGCAAAACGCCACTGCCCACACCACTCCCACAGCGCTACACCACTTCCTACACCAATCCCACAGCGCTACACCACTGCCCACACCACTCCCACATCGCTTAACCACGGCCAACACCACACCGACAGAGCTACACTACAAACTACACCACTCCAAGAGCGCAACAACACTGCCCACACCATACCCACAGGACTACACCTCTGCCCATACCAATCGCCCAGCGCTACACGAAT
Organism: Cetorhinus maximus; assembly: GCF_964194155.1. NCBI lineage: Eukaryota > Metazoa > Chordata > Chondrichthyes > Lamniformes > Cetorhinidae > Cetorhinus > Cetorhinus maximus. The sequence goes on from NW_027596148.1 coordinate 483,720, forward strand.
GCCATCACCACTGCCACAGCACTACACTAATGCCCACACCACTCCCACTGCGCTACACTAATGCCCACACCACTCCCACAGCACTAAACTAATGCACACAACACTCCCACAGCGCTACACCACTGCCCAAACCACTCCCACAGCGCTGCAATACTGCCATCACAACTCCTACAGTGCTGCAAAACAACGAACAGCACTCCCACAGCGCTACAACTCAGCCCACATCACTCCCACAGCGTTATGCCACTGCCCACACCACTCCCACAGCACTACACCACTGCCCACACCACTCCATCAGCAAAATACCGCTGCCCACACCAGACCCATAGCGCTACACCACTGCCCACACCACTCCCACAGCACTACACCACTGCCTAAACCACTCCCACAGTACTACACCTCTGCCCACACCACTCCCGCAGCACTACACCACTGCCCACACCACTCCCACAGCACTACACCATTGCCCACAACACTCCCACAGCAGTACACCACTGTCCACACCACTCCCTCAGCACTAAAACCCTGCCCACACCACTTCACGCAGCACAACACCACTGTCCACACCACTCCCACAGCACTACACCACTGTCCACACCACTCCCACAGCCCTACACCACTGACCACACCATTTCAACAGCGCTACGCCACTACACACACCACTTCCACAGCACTACAACAATGCCCACCACACACCCACAACGTTACACCACTGCCCACACCAGACCCATAGCGCTACACCACTGCCCACACCACTCCCACAGCACTACACCACTGCCTACACCACTCCCGCAGCACTACACCACTGCCCACACCACTCCCACAGCACTACACCATTGCCCACAACACTCCCACAGCAGTACACCACTGTCCACACCACTCCCTCAGCACTAAAACCCTGCCCACACCACTTCACGCAGCACAACACCACTGTCCACACCACTCCCACAGCACTACACCACTGTCCACACCACTCCCACAGCCCTACACCACTGACCACACCATTTCAACAGCGCTACACCACTACACACACCACTTCCACAGCACTACAACAATGCCCACCACACACCCACAACGTTACACCACTGCCCACACCAGTCCCACAGCACTAAACCACTGTCCACACCACTCCCACAGCACTACACCACTGCCCACACCACTCCCACAGCGCTGCACAAATGCCCACTCCACTCCCACAGCGCTACATCACTGCACATACCACTCTCACAACACTACACCACTGCCCACACCACTCCCACAGCGCAGCACTAAAGACGACTCCACTCCCACAGCGCTACACCACTGCCCACACCACACCCACAGCACTACCCGACTGCCCACACCACCACCACAGCGCTACACCACTTCCTACACCAATCCCACAGCACTACAACGCTGCCCACACCACTCCCACATCGCTTAACCACTGTCCACCCCACTCCCTCAGCAGTAAACCCCTTCCCATACCACTCCCGCAGCACTACACCACTGCCCACACCACTCCCACAGCACTACACCATTGCCCACAACACTCCCACAGCACTAAACCACTGTCCACACCACTCCCACAGCACTACACCACTGTCCACACCACTCCCACATCCCTACAACACTGGCCACACCACTTCCACAGCGCTACACCACTACCCACACCACTTCCACAGCACTACAACAATGCCCACCACACACCCACAACGCTACACCACTGCCCACACCACTCTCACAGCACTACACCACTGCCCACACCACTCCCACAGCACTACACCACTGCCCACACCACGCCCACAGCACTACACCACTACACATACCACATCCACAGCGCTAGACGAATGCCACACCACTCCCACAGCGATAGACTGATGCGCACAACACTCCCACAGCGCTACACTACTGCCCACACTACTCCCACAGAGCTGAACAAATGTCCACACCACTCCCACAGCGCTACACCAATGCCCACACCACGCCACAACACTACGCCACTGCACACACCACTCCCACAGCGCTACACCACTACCCACACCACTCCCACAGCGCTACACCACTGCCCATACCAATCCCACAGCGCTACACCACGGCCCACACCACACCCTCAGCGCTGCACTAGTGCCCAAAACCACTCCCACCGTGCTACACCGCTGATCACACCACTTCCACAGCGTTACACCACAGCCCACACCACTCCCACAGCGCTACACCACTGCCCACTCCACTCCCACAGCGTTACACCACAGCCCATAAAACTCCCACAGCGCTACACCACTGCCCACACCACACCCACAGCACTGCACCACTGCCCACACCACTCTCACAGCAATGCATCACTGCCCAAACCACTCCCACAACACTACACCACTGCCCACACCAGTCTCACAGCAATACATCACAGCCCACACCACTCCCACAGCGCTACACCACTGACGAAACCAGCCCCACAGCAATACACCACTGCCCACACCACTCCCAAAGCACTACACCGATGCCCATACAAGTCCCAGAGCGCTACACCACTGCCCACACCACTCCCACAGCACTACACCACTGCTCACACCACACCCACAGCACTACACCACTGTCCACTCCACTCCCACTGCACTATACCACTGCCCACACCACTCCCAAAGCAATACATCACTGCCCAAACCGCTCCCACATCGTTACACCAAAGCCCACACAAGACCCTGAGCACTACACAACTGCCAAGACCACTCCCACAGCACTACAAAATTGCCCACAACACTGCCATAGCACTACACCATTAAGCACACCTATCACCACAGCGCTACAAAAATGCCCACACCACACCCACAGGACTACACGACTGCCCATACCAATCGCCCAGCGCTACACGAATGCCCACACCACTCCCACAGCGCTACGCTAATGCCCACACCACTCCCACAGCGCTAAACTAATGCACACAACACTCCCACAGCGCTACACCACTGCCCACACCACGCCCACAGCGCTGCAATATTGCCAACACAACTCCTATAGTGCTGCACCACAACGAACACCACTCCCACAGCGCTACAACTCAGCCCACATCACTCCCACAGCGTTACACAACTGCCCACACCACTCCCACAACACTACACCACTGCCCACACAACTCCCACAGCACAATACCGCTGCCCACACCAGTCCCATAGCGCTACACCACTGCCTACACCACTCCCACGGTACTACACCCCTGCCCATACCACTCCCGCAGCACTACACCACTACCCGCACCACTCACACAGCAATACATCATTGCCCACACCACTCCCACAGCGCTACAGCACAACCCACACCACTTCCACAGCGCTACACCACTGTCCACACCACTCCCTCAGCACTAAACCCCTTCCCATACCACTCCCGCACCACTACACCACTGCCCACACCACTCCCACAGCACTACAACATTGCCCACAACACTCCCAAAGCACTAAACCACTGTCCACACCACTCCCACAGCACTACACCACTGTCCACACCACTCCCACAGCGCTGCAATACTGCCAACACCACTCCTACAGTGCTGCACCAAAACGAACACCACTCCCACAGCGCTACAACTCAGCCCAAATCACTCCCACAGCGTTACACCACTGCCCACACCACTTCCACACCACTACACCACTGCCCGCACCACTCCATCAGCAAGATACCGCTTCCCACACCAGACCCATAGCGCTACACCACTGCCCACACCACTCCCACAGCACTACACCACTGCCTACACCACTCCCACAGTACTACACCACTGACCACACCACTTCCACAGCGCTACACCACTACCCACACCACTTCCACAGCACTACAACAATGCCCACCACACACCCACAACGTTACACCACTGCCCACACCACTCTCACAGCACTACAGCACTGCCCACACCACTCGCACAGCACTACACCACTGCCCACACCACGCCCACAGCAGTACACCACTACACACACCACATCCACAGCGCTAGACGAATGCCACACCACTCCCACAGCGATACACTAATGCACACAACACTCCCACAGCGCTGCACTAATTCACTCACAACTCCCACAGCGCTACACTATTGTCCACACTACTCCCACAGAGCTGAACAAATGTCCACACCACTCCAAAAGCGCTACAGCACTGCCCACACCACTCCCACAGCGCTGAAGAAATGTCCACACCACTCCCACAGCGCTACACCACTGCCCACAACACTCCCACAACACTACACCACTGCACACACCACTCCCACAGCGCTGCACTAATGCCCACTCCACTCCCACAGCGCTACACCACTGCCCACACCACTCCCACAGCGCTACACCACTGCCCACACCAATCCCACAGCGCTACACCACGGCCCATACCACACCCTCAGCGCTGCACTAGTGCCCAAAACCACTCCCACCGTGCTACACCGCTGATCACACCACTTCCACAGCGTTACACCACAGCCCACACCACTCCTAAAGCGCTACACCACTGCCCACTCCACTCCCACACAGCGTTACACCACAGCCCATTAAACACCCACAGCGCTACACCACTGCCCACACCACACCCACAGCACTACACCACTGCCCATACCACTCTCACAGCAATGCATCACTGCCCACACCACTCCCACAGCGCTACACCACTGACCACCCCAGTCCCACAGCAATACACCACTGCCCACACCACTCCCAAAGCACTACACCGATGCCCACACAAGTCCCAGAGCGCTACACCACTGACCTCAACACTCCCACAGCACTACACCACTGCCCACATCACCTCCACAGCACTACACCACTGCCTACACCACTCCCGCAGGACTACACCACTGCCCACACCACTACCACAGCACTACGCCACTGCTCACACCACACCCACAGCACTACACCACTGTCCACTCCACTCCCACTGCACTACACCACTGCCCACACCACTCGCAAAGCAATACATCACTGCCCAAACCACTCCCACATCGTTACACCACTGCCCACACAAGACCCAGAGCACTACACAACTGCCCAGTCCACTCCCACAGCACTACAAAATTGCCCACATCACTCCCATAGCACTACACCATTAAGCACACCTTTCCCACAGCGCTACACAAATGCCCACACCACTCCCACAGCGCAACTCTAATGCCCAAAACACTCCCACAGCACTACACTAATACCCACACCACTCCCACCGCGCTACACTAATGACCAGACCACTCCCACAGCGCTAAACTAATGCACACAACACTCCCACAGCGCTACACCACTGCCCAAACCACTCCCACAGCGCTGCAATACTCGCAACAACACTCCTACTGTGCTGCACCAAAACGAACACCACTCCCACAGCGCTACAACTCAGCCCACATCACTCCCACAGCGTTACACCACTGCCCACACCACTCCCACAGCACTACACCACTGCCCACACCACTCCATCAGCAAAATACGGCTGCCCACACCAGACCCATAGCGCTACACCACTGCCCACACCACTCCCACAGCACTACACCACTGCCTACACCACTCCCACAGTACTACACCCCTGCCCACACAACTCCCGCAGCACTACACCACTGCCCACACCACTCACACAGCAATACATCATTGCCCACACCACTCCCACAGCATTGCACCACTACCCACACCACTCCCACAGCACTAAACCGCTGCCCACAACAGTCCAAGAGAGCTACACCTCTGCACATACCACTCCCACAGCACTACACCCTGTCCACACCACTCCCTCAGCACTAAACCCCTGCCCACATCACTCTGGCAGCAATACACCACTGCCCACACCACTGCCACAGCACTACACCATTGTCCGCACCACTCCCACAGCGCTACACCACTGCCCACACCACTCCCACAGCGCTACACCATTGCCCACACCACTCCCACAGCGCTACACCACTGCCCACACCACTCCCACAGCGTTACACCACTGCCCACACCACTCCCGCAGTGCTACACCACTGCCTACACCAATCCCGCAACGCAAAACCACTACCCACAACTCTCCCGCAGCGCTACACCATTGCCCACACCACTCCCGCAGCGTTAACACAATTCCCGCAACACTCCAGCAGCACTGCACCACTGCCCACACCACTCCCGCATCGCAACAGCACTTCCCACACCTCTCCCGCAGCGCTACACCACTGCCAACACCACTCCCACAGCGCTGCACCACAACCCACACCACTCCCACAGCGCTACACCCCTGCACACATCACTCCTGCAGCGCTACACCACTGCCCACACCGTTCCCACAGCACTACACCACTGCCCACACCACTCACACAGCAATACATCATTGCCCACACCACTCCCACAGCATTGCACCACTACCCACACCACTCCCACAGCACTAAACCGCTGCCCACAACAGTCCAAGAGAGCTACACCTCTGCACATACCACTCCCACAGCACTACACCCTGTCCACACCACTCCCTCAGCACTAAACCCCTGCCCACATCACTCTGGCAGCACTACACCACTGCCCACACCACTGCCACAGCACTACACCATTGCTCGCACCACTTCCACAGCGCTACACCACTGCCCACACCACTCCCACAGCGCTACACCATTGCCCACACCACTCCCACAGCGCTATACCACTGCCCACACCACTCCCACAGCGTTACACAACTGCTCACACCACTCCCACAACACTACACCACTGCCCACACCACTCCCGCAGTGCTACACCACTGCCTACACCACTCCCGCAGCGCAAAACCACTACCCACACCTCTCCCGCAGCGCTACACCATTGCCCACACCACTCCCGCAGCGTTAACACAATTCCCGCAACATTCCAGCAGCACTGCACCACTGCCCACACCACTCCCGCATCGCAACAGCACTGCCCACACCTCTCCCGCAGCGCTACACCACTGCCAACACCACTCCCACAGCGCTGCACCACAACCCACACCACTCCCACAGCGCTACACCCCTGCACACATCACTCCTGCAGCGCTACACCACTGCCCACACCGTTCCCACAGCACCACACCAGTGCCCACACCACTCCCACAGCGCTACACCACCGCCTACAACACTCCCACAGTACTACATCACTGCCCACACCACTCCCACAGCCCTGCACCACTGCCAACACGACTCACACAGCGCTACACCACTGCCCAGACGACTCGCAAATCGCTAGACCACCGCCCACACCACTCCCGCAGTGCTTCACCATTGCACACATCAATACTGCAGCACTACACCACAACCAACAACACTCCGACAGCTCTACACTACAACCCACACCACACCCACAGCGCAACAACACTGCCCACACCACACCACAGGATTACACCACTGCCCACACCACTCCCACTGCGCTACACTAATGGCCACACTACTCCCACAGCGCTACACTAATGCCCACACCAGTCCGCCAGCGATACACTAATTCCCAAACCAGACCCACAGCGCTACACTAATGCCTACACCACTCCCACAGCGCTGCACTCATGCCCACAAAACTGCCACAGCGCCACACCACTGCCCACACCACTCCCACAGCGCTATACCACTGCCCACACCACTCCCGCAATGTTAACCCAATGCCCACACCACTCCGACAGTGCTACACCACAACGCACACCACTCCCACAGCACTACACCACTGCCCACACCACTCGCGCAGAGTTACACCACTGCCCACACCAGTCCCACAGCACTACAATAATGCCCACACCTGACCCACAGCGCTACACCACTGCCCACAACACGCCCATAGCGCTACACTAATGCCCACACCACTCCCACAGCGATACACCACTGTGCACACCACTCCCGCCGCATTAAACCAATGCCCGCACCACTCCCGCAGCGCTACACCACTGCCCACACCACTCCCGCAGCGCTACACCACTGTCCACACCACTCCCGCAGTGCTACACCACTGCCCACACCATTCCCACAGCGCTACACCACTGCCCACATCACTCCCACAGCGCTACACCACAACCCACACCACTACCACAGCACTACACCACAATCCACACCACACCCACAGCGCTACACCACTGCCCAAACAACTCCCACAGCACTACACCTGTGCGCACACCACTCCCACAGCACTACACCACTGCCCACACCATTCCCACAGCAGTACACCACTGCCCACACCACTCCAACAGCGCTTGACGAATGACCACACCACTCCCACAGCACGACACCACTACCCACATCACTCCCACAGCGCTACACTAATGCCCACACCACTCCCACAGCACTACACCTCTGCCCACACCAATCCCACAGCGCTACACCACTGCCCACACCACTCCGGAGCGCTACACCACTAGCCACACCACTCCAGCAACGTCACACCACTGCCCACACCACTCCTGCGGCTCTACACCACTGCACACAACACTCCCACAGCGCTGGACCACTGCCTAGACCACTCCAGCAGCTCTACACCACTGCCCACACCAGTCGCACAGCACTACACCACAACCCACACCACACCCACAGGGTTACACCACAATCAACACCACTTCCATAGCGCTACACTACAACCCACATCACTCCCACAGCGGTACACCACTGCGCACACCACTCCCACGGCACTACACCACCCTCCACACCATTCCACAGCACTACACCATTACCCAAAGCACTCCCACAGCGCTAGACGAATGCCCACACCACTCTAACAGCGCTGTCCAAATGCCCACACCACTCCAACACCCCTATACCACTGCCCGCACAACACATACAGTGCTGCACCACAACGAACACCACTCCCGTAGCGCTACAACTCAGCCCACATCACTCACACAGCATTACACTACTGCCCACACCACTCCCACAGCGTTACACCACTGCCCACACCACTCCCACAGCACTACACCACTGCACACACCACTCCCACACACAACACCGCTGCCCACACCAGTCCCATAGCGCTACAACACTGCCCACACCTCTCCCACAGCAATGCGCCATTGCCCACACCACTGACACAGCGTTACACAACTACCCACACCACTCCCACAGCACTAAACCGCTGCCCACACCAGTCCCAGAGAGCTACACCTCTGCACATACGATTCCCACGGCACTACACCCTGCCCACACCACTCCTCAGCACTAAATTCCTGCCCACACTACTCCCACAGCACTACACCACTGCCCACAACACTCCCTCAGCACTACACCACTGTCCACACCACTCCCTCAGCACTAAACCCCTGCCCACACCACACCCGCAGCACTACACCACTGCCCACACCACTCCCACAGCACTACACTATTGCCCAAAACACTCCCACAGCACTACACCACTGTCCACACCACTCCCACATCACTAAACCACTGACAACACCACTCCCACTGCACTACAGCACTACCCACACCACTTCCACAGCACTACAACACTGCCCAACGCGAACCAACACCGTTACACCACTGCCCACACCACTCCCACAGCACTACACCACTGCCCACACCACTCCCACAGCACTGCGCCACTGCCCACACCACGCCCACAGAACTACACCACTACACACACCACTCCCACAGCGCTAGACGAATGCCCACATCACTCCACAGCGATACAGAAATGCCCACAACACTCCCACAGCGCTACAACACTGCCCACAACACTCCCACAGCGCTACACTACTTCCCACAACACTCCCACAGAGCTGCACAAATGTCCACACTACTCCCAAAGCACTACACCACAAGCCACACCACTCCCGCAGCGCTACACCACTACCCACACCTCTCCCGCAGCGGTACACCACTGCCCAAACCACTCCCGCAGTGCTACACCACTGCCCACACCACTCCTGCAGCGTTAACACAATTCCCGCACAATTCCAGCAGCGCTACACCACTGCCCACACCACACCCGCAGCGAAACAGCACTGCCCACACCACTCCCACAGCGCTACACCCCTGCAAACATCACTCCCGCAGCGCTACACCACTGCCCACACCATTCCCACAGAACTACACCACTGCCCACACCACTCCCACAGCGCTAGACGAATGCCCACACCACTCCCACAGCGATACACTAATGCCCACAACACTCCAACAGCGCTACACCACTGCCCACGCCACTACCACAGCGCTACACCACAACCCACACCACTCCCACAGCGATACACTAATTCCCACACGACTCCCACAGCGCCACATTACTGCCCACACCACTCCCACAGATCTGCACAAATGTCCACACCACTCCCACAGCGCTACATCACTGGCCACAGCACTCCCACAGCGCTACACTACTGCCCACACCAATCCCACAGAGCTGCACAAATGGCCACTCCACTCCCAAAGCGCTACACCACTGCCCACACCACACCCGCAGTGCTACATCAGTACCCACACTTCTCCCGCAGCGCTACACCACTGCCCACACCACTCCCGCAGTGCTACACGACTGCCCACACCATTCCCACAGCGCCACACCACAACACACACCAATCCCAAAGCACTACACCACAAGCCACACCACTCCCGCAGCGCTACACCACTGCCCACACCACTCGCGCAGTGCTACACCACTGCCCACACCACTCCAGCAGCGCAACACCACTGCCCACACCACTCCCGGAGCGAAACAGCACTGCCCACACCTCTCCCGCAGCGCTACACCACTGCCCACAAAACTCCCACAGCGCTACACCACAACCCACACCACTCCCACAGCGCTACATCCCTGCACACACCACTCCCGCAGCGCTACACCACTGCCCACAAAACTCCCACAGCGCTACACCACAACCCACACTACTCCCACAGCGCTAACACCCCTGCACTCACCACTCCCGCAGCGCTACACCACTGCCCACACCATTCCCACAGCACTACACAACTGCCCACACCACTCCCACAGCGCTACACCACTGCCCACACCATTCCCACAGCACTACACCACTGCCCACACCATTCCCACAGCGCTATTTCACTGCCCACAAAACTCCCACAGTACTTCATCACTGCCCACACCTCTCCCACTGCACTACACCACTGCCCACACGACACCCACAGCGCTACACCACTGCCCAGACGACTCGCAAATCGCTAGACCACCGCCCACACCACTCCCGCAGCGCTAGACGAATGCCCACACCACTCCCACAGCGATACACTAATGCCCACAACACACCCACAGCGCTACACCACTGCCCACGCCACTACCACGGCGCTACACCACAACCCACACCACTCCCTCAGCGATACACTAATTCCCACACGACTCCCACAGCGCCACATTACTGCCCACACCACTCCCACAGAGCTGCACAAATGTCCACACCACTCCCACAGCGCTACATCACTGCCCACACCACACCCGCAGCGCTACATCAGTACCCACACTTCTCCCGCAGCGCTACACCACTGCCCATAACACTCCCGCTGTGCTACACGACTGCCCACACCATTCCCACAGCGCTACACCACAACACACACCACTCCCAAAGCACTACACCACAAGCCACACCACTCCCGCAGCGCTACACCACTGCCCACACCACTCGCGCAGTGCTACACCACTGCCCACACCACTCCAGCAGCGCAACACCACTGCCCACACCACTCCCGCAGCGAAACAGCACTGCCCACACCTCTCCCGCAGCGCTACACCACTGCCCACAAAACTCCCACAGCGCTACGCCACAACCCACACCACTCCCACAGCGCTACACCCCTGCACACACGACACCCACAGCGCTACACCACTGCCCACACCATTCCCACAGCACTACACCACTGCCCACACCATTCCCACAGCGCTATTTCACTGCCCACAAAACTCCCACAGTACTTCATCACTGCCCACACCTCTCCCACAGCACTACACCACTGCCCACACGACACCCACAGCGCTACACCACTGCCCAGACGACTCGCAAATCGCTAGACCACCGCCCACACCACTCCCGCAGCGCTACACCAATGCCCACATCAACACCGCAGCACTACACCGCTGCACTCACCAATCCCAGAGCGCTGGACCATGGCCCACACGAATCCCACAGCAATACACCGCTGCCCAGACCACTCCCACAGCGCAACACCACTGCCCACACCATTCCCACAGCACTACACTACAACCAACACCACTCCGACAGCTCTACACTACAACCCACACCACACCCACAGCGCAACAACACTGCCCACACCACACCCACAGGATTACACCACTGCCCACACCACTCCCACTGCGCTACACTAATGCCCACACCAATCCCACAACGCTACACTAATTCGCAAACCACTCCCACAGCGCTGCACTAATGCCCACAAAACTCCCACAGCGTAACACCACTGACAACAACACTCCCACAGCGCTGCACTAAAGCCCACACCACTCCCACAGCGCTATACCACTGCACACACCACTCCCGCAGTGTTAACCCAATGCCCACACCACTCCAGCAGCATTAAACCGCTGCCCACATCACTTGAGCAGCATTACAACACTGCCCACACCACTCCCACATCACCACTGTCCACAGCACTACACCACTACACACACCACACCCACAGCACTACACCACTGCCGACACCACTCCCACAGCGTTACACCACTGCCCACACCACTCCCACAGCACTATACTAATGCCCACACCACTCCCATAGCGCTACACTAATGCCCACACCTGTCCCACAGCGATACACCACTGCCCACAACACTCCCATAGCGCTACACTAATGCCCTCACCACTCCCACAGCGCTACACTAATGCCCACATCACTCAAAAAGCGATACACCACTGTGAACACCACTCCCGCCGCAATAAACCAATGCCCCCACCACTCTCGCAGCGCTACACCACTGCCCACACCACTCCCGCAGCGCTACACCACTGTCCACACCACTCCCGCAGTGCTACACCACTGCCCACACCATTCCCACAGCACTAAACCACTGCCCACACCACTCCCACGGCACTACACCACTGACCACACAACTCCCACAGCGTTACACCACAACCCACACCACTCCCACAGCACTAGACCAGAAGCCACACCAGTCCCACAGCGCTACAGCACTGCCCACACAACTCCCATAGCACTACACCACTGCGCACACCACTCCCACAGCACTAAACCACTGCCCACACCATTCCCACAGCAGTGCACCACTGCCTACCCCACTCCAAGAGCGCTAGGCGAATGCCCACACCACTCCCACAGCACGACACCACTACTCACATCACTCCCACTTCGCTATACCACTGCCCACAACACTCCCGCAGCGTTAACACAATACCCACACCACTCCCACAACGCTACACCACTGCCCACACCATTCCCACAGCAGTACACAACTGCCCACACCACTCCCAGAGCGCCAGGCGAATGCCCACACCACTCCCACAGCACGACACCACTACCCACATCACTCCCACAGCGCTATAGAACTGCCCACACAACTCCTACAGTGCTGCACCACAATGATCACCACTCCCACAGCGCTACAACACTGCCCACATCACTCCCACAGCATTACACCACTGTCCACACCACCCCACAGCAGTACACCACTGCCCAGACCACTCCAACAGCACAACACAGCTGCCCACACCAGTCCCATAGCGCTAAACCACTGCACACACCACTCCTACAGCACTACACAACTGCCTACACCACTCCCACAGTGCTACACCACTGCCCACACCACTCCTACAGCACTACACCACTGCCCACACCACTCTCACAGCAATACATCTCAGGCAACACCACTCCCACAGCACTACACCACTGCCCAAACCACTCTCACAGCGATACATCACAGCCCTCACCAATCCCACAACGCTTCACCACTGACCACACCACTCCCACAGCACTACACCACTGCCCATACCACTCCCACAGCGATACATCACAGCCCTCACCAATCCCACAACGCTTCACCACTGACCACACCACTCCCACAGCACTACACCACTGCCCATACCACTCCCACAGCGATACATCACAGCCCTCACCAATCCCACAACGCTTCACCACTGATCACACCACTCCCACAGCACTACACCACTGCCCATACCACTCCCACAGCACTATACCGATGCCCAAACAAGTCCCACAGCGCTACACCACTGACCACAACACTCCCACAGCACTACACCACTGCCAAGACCACTCCCACAGCACTACACCCCTGCCCACACCATTCCCGCAGGAGTACACCACTGCCCACACGACTCCCACAGCACTACACCACTGCTCACACCTCGCCCACAGCGCTACACCATTGCCCACACCACTCCCACAGCAATACATCACTGCCCACACCAGTCCCACACCGTTACACCACTGCCCACACCACACCCACAGCAGTACACAAATGCCCAGATCAGTCCCACAGCACTACACAACTGCCCACACCACTCCCATAGCACTACACCACAAAGCACACCTCTCCCACAGCGCTACACCAATGCACACACCACTCTTACAGCGCTACACTAATGCCCACAACATTCCCATAGCACTACACTAATGCCCACAACACTCCCACAGCGCTACACTAATGCCCACACCGCTCCCACAGCGCTACACTAATGCCTACACCACTCCCGCCGCATTAAGCCAATGCCCGCACCACTCCCGCAGCGCTACACCAGTACCCACACCTCTCCCGCAGCGCTACACCACTGCCCACACCACTCCCGCAGTGCTACACCATTGCCCACACCACTCCCACAGCGCACACCACAACCCACACCACTCTCACAGCACTACACCACAAGCCGCAACACTCCCGCAGCGCTACACCATTACCCATAACTCTCCCACAGCGCTACACCACTGCCCACACCCCTCCCGCAGCGTTAACACAATTCTCCCACCACTCCAGCTGCGCTACACCACTGCCCACACCACTCCCGCAGCGCTACACCAGTGCCCACACCACTCTCACAGCGCTTTACCCCTGCACTCACCGCTCCCGCAGCGCTACATCACTGCCCACACCATTCCCACAGCACTACACCACTGCCCACACCACTCCCACAGCGCTCCACCACTGATCACACCATTCCCACAGCACCACACCACTGCCCACACCATTCCCACAGCGCTGCACCACTATCCACACGACTCCCACAGCGTTACGCCACTGCCCAGACGACTGGCAAATCGCTAGACCAACGCCCTCACCACTCCCGCAGCGCTACACCAATGCCCTCATCAACAGCGCAGCACTACACCGCTGCACTCACCAATCCCACAGCACTACACCACTGCACACACCACTCCCGCAGTACTACACCACTGCCCACACGAGTCCCACAGCAATACACCGCTGCCCAGACAACTCCCACAGCGCAAATCCACTGCCCACACCATTCCCACAGCACTACACCACAAACAACACCACTCCGACAGCTCTACACTACAACCCACACCACACCCACAGCGCAACAACACTGCCCACACCACACCCACAGGATTACACCACTGCCCACACCACTCCCACAGCGCTGCACTAATGCCCACAAAACTCTCACAGCGCTACACCACTGCCCACACCAGTCCCACATCGCTGCACTAAAGCACACACCACTCCCACTGTACAACAACACTGCCCGCACCACTCCCGCAGTGTTAACCCAATGCCCACATCACTCCCGCAGCTCTACACCACAACGCACACCACTCCAGCAGCATTACACCGCTGCCCACATCACTTGAGCAGCATTACACCACTGCCCACAACACTCCCACATAACTACACCACTGTCCACACCACACCCGCAGCGCTACACCACTGCCCACACCACTCTCACAGCACTACACCACTGTCCACAACACACCCGCAGCGCTACACCACTGGCCACACTACTCCAGCAACGTTACACCACTGCCCACACCACTCCCGCGGCGCTACACCACAGCACACACCACTCCCACAGCGCTGGACCACTGCCTACACCACTCCCGCAGCTCTACACCACTGCACACTTCACCCCCGCAGCACTACACCACTGCCCACACCAGTCGTACAGCACTAAACCACAACCCACACCAATCCCACAGGGTTACTCCACAACCAACACCACTCCGATAGCGCTACACTACAACCCACATCAGTCCCACAGCGGTACACCACTGCGCACACCACTCCCACGGCACTACACCACTGCCCACACCATTCCACAGCGCTACACCACTGCGCACACCACTCCCACGGCACTACACCACTGCCCACACCATTCCACGGCACTACACCACTGCTCACACCACACCCACAGCACTACACCACTGTCCACTCCACTCCCACAGCACTACACAACTACCCACACCACTCCCATAGCAATACATCACTGCCCAATCCACTCCCACACCGTTACACCACTGCCCACACAACACCCACAGCACTACACAACTGTCCAGACCACTGCCACAGCACTACAAAGCTGCCCACACCACTCCCATAGCACTACACCACTAAGCACACCTCTCCCACAGCGCTACACAAATGCCCACACCACTCCCACAGCGCTACACTAATGCCCACAACACTCCCACAGCGCTACACTAATGCCCACACCACTCCCACAGCGCTACACCACTGCCCACACCACTCCCGCCGCATTAAACCAATGCCCGCCCCACTCCCGCAGCGCTACACCAATACCCACACCTCTCCTGCAGCGCTACACCACTGCCCACACCACTCCCGCAGTGCTACACCACTGCCTACACCACTCCCACAGCGCTACACCACAACCCACACAACTCCCACAGCACTACACAACAAGCCACACCACTCCCACAGCGCTACACCACTACCCACACCTCTCCCACAGCGCTACACCATTGCCCACAACACTCCCGCAGCGTTAACACAATTCCCGCAACACTCCAGCAGCACTACAACACTGCCCACACCACTCCCGCATCGCAACAGCACTGCCCCCACCTCTCCCGCAGCGCTACACCACTGCCTACACCACTCCCACAGCGCTACACCACAACCCACACCACTCCCACAGCGCTACACCCCTGCAAACATCACTCCTGCAGCGCTACACCACTGCCCACACCATTCCCACAGCACTACACCACTACCCACACCATTCCCATAGCACTACACCACTGCCCACACCATTCCCACAGCGCTATACCACTGCCTACAACACTCCCACAGTACTACATCACTGCCCACACCACTCCCACAGCCCTGCACCACTGCCCACACGACTCCCACAACGCTACACCACTGCCCAGACGACTCGCAAATCGCTAGACCACCGCCCACAACACTCCCGCAGTGCTTCACCAATGCACACATCAATACTGCAGCACTACACCACAACCAACACCACTCCGACAGCTCTACACTACAACCCACACCACACCCACAGCGCAACAACACTGCCCACACCACAACACAGGATAACACCACTGCCCACACCACTCCCACAGCACTACACCACTGTCCACAACACACCCGCAGCGCTACACCACTGGCCACACTACTCCAGCAACGTTACACCACTGCCCACACCACTCCCGCGGCGCTACACCACAGCACACACCACTCCCACAGCGCTGGACCACTGCCTACACCACTCCCGCAGCTCTACACCACTGCACACTTCACCCCCGCAGCACTACACCACTGCCCACACCAGTCTTACAGCACTAAACCACAACCCACACCAATCCCACAGGGTTACTCCACAACCAACACCACTCCGATAGCGCTACACTACAACCCACATCAGTCCCACAGCGGTACACCACTGCGCACACCACTCCCACGGCACTACACCACTGCCCACACCATTCCACAGCACTACACCACTGCTCACACCACACCCACAGCACTACACCACTGTCCACTCCACTCCCATAGCAATACATCACTGCCCAATCCACTCCCACACCGTTACACCACTGCCCACACAACACCCGCAGCACTACACAACTGTCCAGACCACTGCCACAGCACTACAAAGCTGCCCACACCACTCCCATAGCACTACACCACTAAGCACACCTCTCCCACAGCGCTACACAAATGCCCACACCACTCCCACAGCGCTACACTAATGCCCACAACACTCCCACAGCGCTACACTAATGCCCACACCACTCCCACAGCGCTACACCACTGCCCACACCACTCCCGCCGCATTAAACCAATGCCCGCCCCACTCCCGCAGCGCTACACCACTACCCACACCTCTCCTGCAGCGCTACACCATTGCCCACGCCACTCCCGCAGCGTTAACACAATTCCCGCAACACTCCAGCAGCACTACAACACTGCCCACACCACTCCCGCATCGCAACAGCACTGCCCCCACCTCTCCCACAGCGCTACACCACTGCCTACACCACTCCCACAGCGCTACACCACAACCCACACCACTCCCACAGCGCTACACCCCTGCAAACATCACTCCTGCAGCGCTACACCACTGCCCACATCATTCCCACAGCACTACACCACTACCCACACCATTCCCACAGCACTACACCACTGCCCACACCATTCCCACAGCGCTATACCACTGCCTACAACACTCCCACAGTACTACATCACTGCCCACACCACTCCCACAGCCCTGAACCACTGCCCACACGACTCCCACAACGCTACACCACTGGCCAGACGACTCGCCAATCGCTAGACCACCGCCCACAACACTCCCGCAGTGCTTCACCAATGCACACATCAATACCGCAGCACTACACCACAACCAACACCACTCCGACAGCTCTACACTACAACCCACACCACACCCACAGCGCAACAACACTGCCCACACCACAACACAGGATAACACCACTGCCCACACCACTCCCACTGCGCTACACTAATGCCCAAACTACTCCCACAGCGCTACACTAATGCCCACACCAGTCCGCCAGCGATACACTAATTCCCAAACCAGACCCACAGCGCTACACTAATGCCTACACCACTCCCACAGCGCTGCACTAATGCTCACAAAACTCCCACAGAGCTACACCACTGCCCACACCACATCCGCAGTGTTAACCCAATGCCCACAACACTCCGACAGTGCTACACCACAATGCACACCACTCCAGCAGCATTACTCCGCTGCCCACATCACTTGAGCAGCATTACACCACTGCCCACACAACTCCCACATCACTACACCACTGGCCACAGCACTACACCACTACCCACACCACTCCCACAGCACTACACCACTGCCCACACCACTCCCGCAGCGTTACACCACTGCCCACACCACTCCCACAGCACTACACTAATGCCCACACCTGACCCACAGCGCTACACCACTGCCCACAACATGCCCATAGCGCTACACTAATGCCCACACCACTCCCACAGCGATACACCACTGTGCACACCACTCCCGCCGCATTAAACCAATGCCCGCACCACTCCCGCAGCGCTACACCACTGCCACACCACTCCCGCAGCGCTACACCACTGTCCACACCACTCCCACAGCACTACACCAATGCCCACACCACTCCCGCAGCGCTTCACCACTGCCCACGCCAATCCCACAGCACTACACCAATGCCCACACCACTCCCGCAGCGCTTCACCACTGCCCACGCCAATCCCACAGCACTACACCTCTGCCCACACCACTCCCACAGCACTACACCACTGCCCACACCACTTCCACAGCACTACACCACTGCCCACACCATACCCACAGCGCTACACCACAACCTACACCACTCCCACAGCACTACACCACTGCCCACACCACTCCCACAGCACTACATCGCTGCCCACACCACACCCACAGCGCTACACCACAACCCATACCACTCCCACAGCACTACACCGCTGTCCACACTACTCCCACAACACTACATCGATGCCCACACCGCTCACACAGTGTAACACCACTGCCTACACCACACCCGCAGCTTACTCCACAAACCAGACCAATCCCACAGCGCTGGACGAATGCCCAAACCACACCCACAGCGTTAAACTAATGCCCCCACCACTCCTACAGCGCTACACCACTGCCCACATCATACCGGCAGCGCATCAACACTACCCACACCGCTCCCGCAGCGCTACACCCTGCCCACATCAGCCCCACAGCGCTACACCACTGCCCACACCACACCCGGAGCGCTACACCACTGGCCACACCACTCCAGCAACGTTACACCAGTCCCCACACCACTCCAACAGCGCTGGGACACTGCCTACACCACTCCCGCAGCTCTACACCACTGCACACATCACCCCCGCAGCACTACACCACTGCCCACACCAGTCGCACAGCACTACACCACAACCCACACCACTCGCACAGGGTTACACCACAACCAACACCACTTCGATAGCGCTACACTACAACCCACATCACTCTCACAGCGGTACACCACTGCGCACACCACTCCCACACACAACAGCGCTGCCCACACCAGTCCCATAGCGCTACAACACTGCCCACACCACTCCCACAGCACTAAACCACTGCCTACACAACTCCCACAGTACTACACCCCTGCCCACACCACTCCCGCAGCACTACACCACTGCCCACACCACTCACACAGCAATGCACCATTGCCCACACCACTGCCACAGCGTAACACAATTACCCACACCACTCCCACAGCACTAAACCGCTGCCCACACCTGTCCCAGAGCGCTACACCTCTGCCCATACCACTCCCAGAGCACTAAACCCTGCCCACACCACTCCTCAGCACCAAACCCCTGCCCACACCACTCCCGCAACACTACACCACTGCCCAGAACACTCCCACAGCACTACACCATTGCCCACAACACCCCCACAGCACTACACAACTGTCCACACCACTCCCACAGCACTATACCACTGCCCAACGCACACCCACACCGTCACACCACTGCCCACACCAGTCCCACAGCACTATACCACTGCCCACACCACTCCCACAGCGCTAGATGAATGCCCACACCACTCCCACAGCGATACACCACTGCCCAAACCACTCCCACAGCGCTACACCACTACCCACACCACTCCCACAGCGCTACACTACTGCCCACAACAATCCCACAGAGCTGCACAAATGTCCACACCACTCCCAAAGCACTACACCACAAGCCACACCACTCCCGCAGCGCTAAACCACTACCCACACCTCTCCCGCAGCGCTACACCACTGCCCAAACCACTCCCTCAGTGCTACACCACTGCCCAAACCACTCCCGCAGCGTTAACACAATTCCCGCACAACTCCAGCAGCGCTACACTACTGCCCACACCACTCCCGCAGCGCAACAGCACTGCCCACACCTCTCCCGCAACGCTACACCACAACCCACACCACTCCCACAGCGCTACACCCCTGCACACATCACCACCGCAGCGCTACACCACTGCCCACACCATTCCCACAGAACTACACCACTGCCCACACCACTCCCACAGTGCTAGACGAATGCCCACACCACTCCCACAGCGATACACTAATGCCCACAACACTCCCACAGCGATACACTAATTCCCACACGACTCCCACAGCGCCACATTACTGCCCACACCACTCCCACAGAGCTGCACAAATGTCCACACCACTCCCACAGCGCTACATCACTGGCCACAGCACTACCACAGGGCTACACTACTGCCCACACCAATCCCACAGAGCTGCACAAATGGCCACACCACTCCCACAGCGTCACACCACTGCCCACACCACTCCCGCAGCGCTACACCAGTACCCACACCTCTCCCGCAGCGCTACACCGCTGCCCACACCACTACCGCAGTGCTACACGACTGTCCACACCACTGCCACAGCGCTAAACCACAACACACACCACCCCCAAAGCACTACACCACAAGCCACACAACTCCCGCAGCGCTACACCACTACCCACACCTCTCCCGCAGCGCTACACCACTGCCCACACCACCCCCGCAGTGCTACACCACTGCCCACACCACTCCGGAAGCGCTACACCACTGCCCACACCACTCCCGCAGCGAAACAGCACTACCCACACCTCTCCCCCAGCGCTACACCACTGCACACACCACTGCCGCAGCGCTACACCACTGCCCACACCATTCCCACAGCACTACACCACTGCCCACACCACTCCCACAGCGCTACACCACTGCCCACACCATTCCCACAGCACTACACCACTGCCCACACCATTCCCACAGCGCTATACCACTGGCCTAAACATTCCCACAATACTACATCACTGCCCACACCTCTCCCACAGCACTACACCACTGCCCACATGACACCCACAGCGCTACACCACTGCCCAGACGACTCGCAAATCGCTAGACCACCGCCCACATCACTCCCGCAGCGCTACACCAATGCCCACATCAACACCGCAGCACTACACCGCAGCACACACGAGTCCCACAGCAATACACCACTGCCCACACCATTCCCACAGCACTACACCACAACCAACACCACTCCGACAGCTCTACACTACAACCCACACCACACCCACAGCACAACAACACTGCCCACACCACACCCACAGGATTACACCACTGCCCACACCACTCCCACTGCGCTACACCACTGCCCACACCAGTCCCACAGCGCTACACTAATTCGCAAACCACTCCCACAGCGCTGCACTAATGCCCACCAAACTCCCACAGCGTAACACCACTGCCCACACCACTCCCACTGCACTACCCTAATGCCCACATCAATCCCGCAGCGCTACACTAATTCGCAAACCACTCCCACTGCGCTAAACTAATGCCCACACCACTCCCACAGCGCTACACTAATGCCGACATCACTCACACAGCGATACACCACTGTGCACACCACTCCCGCCGCAATAAACCAATGCCCCCACCACTCTCGCAGCGCTACACCACTGCCCACACCACTCGCGCAGCGCTACACCACTGTCCACACCACTCCCGCAGTGCTACACCACTGCCCGCACCATTCCCACGGCACTAAACCACTGCCCACACCACTCCCACAGCACTACACCACTGCCCACATCACTCCCACAGCGCTACACCACTGCCCACACCACTCCCGCAGCGCTACACCACTGTCCACACCACTCTCGCAGTGCTACACCACTGCCCACACCATTCCCACAGCACTACACCACTGCGCACACCACTCCCACAGCACTAACCACTGCCCACACCATTCCCACAGCAGTGCACCACTGCCCACACCACTCCGAGAGCGCTAGGCGAATGCCCACACCACTCCCACAGCACGACACCACTACCCACATCACTCCCACTTCGCTATACCACTGCCCACACCTCTCCCGCAGCGTTAACACAATGCCCACACCACTCCCACAACGCTACACCACTGCCCACACCATTCCCACAGCAGTACACCACTGCCCACACCACTCCCAGAGCGCTAGGCGATTGCCCACACCACTCCACAGCACGACACCACTACCCACATCACTCCCACAGCGCTATAAAACTGCCGACACAACTCGTACAGTGCTGCACCACAATGATCACGAACTCCCTCAGCGCTACAACACTGCCCACATCACTCCCACAGCATTACACCACTTCCCACACCACTCCCACAGCACTACACCACTGCCCACACCACTCCCACAGCACAACACCGCTGCCCACACCAGTCCCACAGCGCTAAACCACTGCACACACCACTCCCACAGCACTACACCACTGCCTACACCACTCCCACAGTACTACACCATTGCCCACACCACTCCCGCAGCACTACACCACTGCCCACACCAATCACACAGCAATACACCATTGCCCACTCCACTCCCACAGCACTAAACCGCTGCCCAAACCAGTCCCAGAGCGCTACACCTCTGCCAATAGCACTCCCGCAGCACTACACCCTGCCACACCACTCCCTCAGCACTAAACCCCTGCCCTCAACACTCCCACAGCACTACACCACTGTCCACACCACTCCCTCAGCACTAAAGCCCTGCCCACACCACTCCCGCAGCACTACACCACTCTCCAAACCACTCCCACAGCGCTACACCACTACCCACACCACTTCCACAGCACAACAACACTGCCCACCGCACACCCACACTGTTACACCACTACACACACCACTCCCACAGCTATATATTAATGCCCACACGACTCCCACAGCGCTACACCACTGCCCACACCACTCCCACAGCTATATATTAATGCCCACACCACTCCCACAGCACTACACCACTGCCCACACCACTCCCACAGAGCTACACCACTGCCCACACCACTCCCTCAGCGCTACACCACTACCCACAACTCTCCCGCAATTCTACACCACTGCCCACACCCCTCCCGCAGCGTTAACACAATTTCCCCACCACTCCAGCTGCGCTACACCACTGCCCACACAACTCCCGCGGCGCAATAGCACTGCCCACACCTCTCCCGCAGCGCTACACCAGTGCCCACACCAGTCCCACAGCGCTTCACCCCTGCACTCACCACTCCCGCAGCGCTACACCACTGCCCACCCCATTCTCACATCACTACACCCCTGCCCACACCACTCCCACAGCGCTACACCACTACCCACACCACTCTCACAGCGCTACACCACTGCCCACACCAGTCCCACAGCACTACACCACTGCCCACACCACTCCCACAGCGCTACACCACTACCCACACCACTCTCACAGCGCTACAACACTGCCCACACCACTCCCACAGCACTACACCACTGCCCACACCACTCCCACAGCGCTACACCACTACCCACACCATTCTCACAGCGCTACACCACTGCCCACACCATTCCCACAGCACTACACCACTGCCCACAACAATCCCACAGTACTACATCACTGCCTACACCACTCCCACAGCACTACATCACTGCCCACACTACTCCCACAGCACAACACTAATGCCCACACAAATCCCACAGCGCTACGCTAATTCCCGATCCACACCCACAGCGCTACACTAATGACTACACCACTCCCACAGCACTGCACTAATGCCCAGAAAACTCCCACAGCGCTACACCACTGCCCACACCACTCCCACATCGCTGCACTAAAGCCCACACCACTCCCACAGCACTACACCAGTGCCCACACCACTCCCGCAGTGTTAACCCAATGTCCACAGCACTCCCACAGTGCTACACCACAACGCACACCACTCCAGCAGCATTACACCGCTGCCCACATCACTTGAGCAGCATTACACCACTGCCCACACCACTCCCACATAACTACACCACTGTCCTCAGAACTACACCATCTCTCTCTGTCCCTCTAACCTCCCCGCGATCTCACTCTCTGTCCATTTAACCTCCCCGTGATCTCACTCTCTGTTCCTTTAACCTCCCGGTGATCTAACTCACTGTCCCTTTAACCTCCCCGTGATCTCACTCTCTTATCCTTTAACCTCCCCGTCATCTCACTCTCTGCACCGTTAACCTCCCCGTGATATCAGTCACTGTCCCTTTAACCACTCAGTGATCTCACTCTCTATCCCTTTAACCTCACCGTGATCTCACTCTCTGCACCTTTAACCTCCATGTGGTCTCACTCTCTGTCCCTTTAACCTCCTCGTGATCACTCTCTGTCCCTTTTACCTCCCCATGATCTCACACTCTGTCCCTTTTACCTACCCGTGATCTCACTCTCTTTCCCTATAACCTCCCCGTGATCTCAGTCTCTGTCCCATTAAACTAGCCGTGAAATCATCCTCTGTCCCTTTAACCTCCCCGTGATTTGACTCTCTGTCCCTTTAAACTCCCCGTGATCTCACTCTCTGTCACTTTACCCTCCCCGTGGATCGCACCCTCTGTCCCTTTAAACTCACCGTGATCTCACTCTCTGTCCACTTAAACTCCCCGTGATCTCTCACTTTGTCCCATTAACCACCCCGTGATCTCACTCCCGGTACCTTTAAACTCACCGTGATCTCACTCTCTGTCCATTTAACCTTCCCGTGATCTCACTCTCTGTCCCATTAACATCCCCGTGATCTCACTCCCTGTCCCTATAACCTCCCCGTGATCTCATTCTCTGTCCCTTTAACCTATCCGTGAACTCACTTTATGTCCCTGTAACCTCTGCATAATCATACTCTCTGTCCCTTTATCCTCATCATGATCTCACTCTCTGTCCCGTTAACCTCCACGTGATCTCACTCTCTGTCCATTTAGCCTCCCCGTGATCACACTTTCTGTCCCCTTAACCTACCCGTGAACTCACTCTCTGTCCCATTAACCTCCCAGTGATCTCACTCCCTGTTCCTTTAACGTCTCCATGATCTCTCTCTGTCCCTTGAACCTCCCCGTGATCTCACTCTCTGTCCCTTTAACCTCCTCGTGATCTCACTCTCTTTCTCTTTAACCTCCCCGTGATCTCACGATCTGTCCATTTAACGTGCCCGTGATTTCACTCTCTGTCCCTTTAACCACCCCGTGATCTCACTCTCTGTCCCTTTAACCTACCCGTGATCTCACTCTCTGTCCCTTTAAACTACCCGTGATCTCACTCTCTGTCCCTTTAACCTCCCGTCATCTCACTCTCTGCACCTTTAACCTCCCAGTGTTGTCACTCTCTGTCCCATTAACCTCCCCGTGATCTCACTCACAGTCCCTTTAACCACCCAGTGATCTCACTCTCTGTCCCTTTAACCTGCCCGTGATCTCACTCTCTGCACCTTTAACCACCCCGTGATCTCACTCTCTGTCCCTTTAGCCTGCCGGTGATCTCACTCTCTGTCCCCTTAAGCTACCCGTTATCTCACTCTCTGTCCCTTTAACCTCCCCGTTATCTCACTCTCTGTCCCTTTAACTTCCTTGTGATCTCACTCTCTGTCCCATTAACCTCACCGTGATCTCACTCTCTGTTCCTTTAACGTGCCCGTGATTTCACTCTCTGCCCCTTTAACCTCCCCGTGATCTCACTCACTGTCCCTTTAACCTCCCCGTGATCTCACTCTCTGTCCCTTTAACCTCCCCGTGATCTCACTCTCTGTCCCTTTAACCTCCCCGTCATCTCACTCTCTGCACCTTTAACCTACCAGTGTTCTCACTCTCTGTCCCATTAACCTCCCCGTGATCTCACTCTCTGTCCCTTTTACCTACCCGTGATCTCACTCTCTTTCCCTATAACCTCCCCGTGATCTCAGTCTCTGTCCCATTAAACTAGCCGTGAAATCATCCTCTGTCCCTTTAACCTCCCCGTGATTTGACTCTCTGTCCCTTTAAACTCCCCGTGATCTCACTCTCTGTCACTTTACCCTCCCCGTGGATCGCACCCTCTGTCCCTTTAAACTCACCGTGATCTCACTCTCTGTCCACTTAAACTCCCCGTGATCTCTCACTTTGTCCCATTAACCACCCCGTGATCTCACTCCCGGTACCTTTAAACTCACCGTGATCTCACTCTCTGTCCATTTAACCTTCCCGTGATCTCACTCTCTGTCCCATTAACATCCCCGTGATCTCACTCCCTGTCCCTATAACCTCCCCGTGATCTCATTCTCTGTCCCTTTAACCTATCCGTGAACTCACTTTATGTCCCTGTAACCTCTGCATAATCATACTCTCTGTCCCTTTATCCTCATCATGATCTCACTCTCTGTCCCGTTAACCTCCACGTGATCTCACTCTCTGTCCATTTAGCCTCCCCGTGATCACACTTTCTGTCCCCTTAACCTACCCGTGAACTCACTCTCTGTCCCATTAACCTCCCAGAGATCTCACTCCCTGTTCCTTTAACGTCTCCATGATCTCTCTCTGTCCCTTGAACCTCCCCGTGATCTTACTCTCTGTCCCTTTAACCTCCTCGTGATCTCACTCTCTTTCTCTTTAACCTCCCCGTGATCTCACGATCTGTCCATTTAACGTGCCCGTGATTTCACTCTCTGTCCCTTTAACCACCCCGTGATCTCACTCTCTGTCCCTTTAACCTACCCGTGATCTCACTCTCTGTCCCTTTAAACTACCCGTGATCTCACTCTCTGTCCCTTTAACCTCCCGTCATCTCACTCTCTGCACCTTTAACCTCCCAGTGTTGTCACTCTCTGTCCCATTAACCTCCCCGTGATCTCACTCACAGTCCCTTTAACCACCCAGTGATCTCACTCTCTGTCCCTTTAACCTGCCCGTGATCTCACTCTCTGCACCTTTAACCACCCCGTGATCTCACTCTCCTTCCCTTTAGCCTGCCGGTGATCTCACTCTCTGTCCCCTTAAGCTACCCGTGATCTCACTCTCTGTCCCGTTAACCTCCCCGTTATCTCACTCTCTGTCCCTTTAACTTCCTTGTGATCTCACTCTCTGTCCCATTAACCTCACCGTGATCTCACTCTCTGTTCCTTTAACGTGCCCGTGATTTCACTCTCTGCCCCTTTAACCTCCCCGTGATCTCACTCACTGTCCCTTTAACCTCCCCGTGATCTCACTCTCTGTCCCTTTAACCTCCCCGTGATCTCACTCTCTGTCCCTTTAACCTCCCCGTCATCTCACTCTCTGCACCTTTAACCTACCAGTGTTCTCACTCTCTGTCCCATTAACCTCCCCGTGATCTCACTCACTGTCCCTTTAACCACCCAGTGATCTCACTCTCTGTACCTTTAACCTCCCCGTGATCTCACTCTCTGTCCCGTTAATATCCTCGTGATCTCACTCTCTATCCCTTTAACCTCCCCGTGATCTCACTCTCTGCACCTTTAAACTCCCCGTGATCTCACACTCAGTCCCTTTAACCGCCCCGTGATCTCACTCTCTATCCCTGTTACCTCACCGTGATCTCAATCTGTGTACGTTTAACCTCACCGTCATCTCTCTCTCTGTCCGTTTAACCACCCGTGATCTCAGTCTCAGTCCCATTAACCTCCCCGTTATCTCACATTCTGTCCCTTTAACATCCCCGTGATCTCACTCTCTGTCACTTTACCCTCCCCGTGATCGCACCCTCTGTCCCTTTAACTCACCATGATCTCTCTCTCTCTTTAACCTCCCGTGATCTCTCTCTGTCCATTTAAACTCCCCATTATCTCCCACTTTGTCCCATTAACCTCCCCTGATCTCAATCCCTGTCCCTTAAACCACACCGTGATCTCAATCTCTGTCCATTTAACCTCACCGTGATCTCACTTTCTGTTCCTTTAACCTCCCCGTGATCTCACCCTCTGTTCCTTTAACCTCCCCGTGATATCACTCTCATTCTCTTTAACCTCCACGTGATCACTCTCTATCCCTTTAACCTCCCCCTGATCTCACTCTCGGTCCTTTTAAACTGCCCCTGATCTCACTGTCTGTCTCTTTCAAGTCCCCGTGATCTCACTCTCTGTGCCTTTAACCTCCGCGTGATCTCACTCTCTGTCCCATTAACATTCCCATGATCTCACTCCCTGTCCCTTTAGCCTCCCCATGATCTCACTCTCTGCCCCGTTAACTTTCCCGTGATCTGACTCTCTGTCCCTTTAGCCTCCCCGTGAACTCACTCTCTGTCCCTTTAAACTCCCCGTGACCTCACTCTCTGTCCCTTTACCCTCCCCGTGATCTCACCCTCTGTCCCTTTAACCTCCCCGTGATCTCACTCTCTGTCCCATTAAACCTCCCCGTGATCATACTCACTGTCCCTTTAACCACCCAGTGATCTCACTCTCTGTCCCGTTAACCTCCCCGTGATCTCACTCTCTGCACCTTTAACCTTCCTGTGATCTCACACTCTGTCCCTTTAACCTCCCCGTGATCTCACTCACTGTCCCTATAACCTCCTCGTGATCTCACTCTCTGTCCCTTTAACCTCCTCGTGATCATTCCCTGTACCTTTAACCTCCCCATGATGTCACTCTCTATCCCTTTTACATCCCTGTGATCTCACTCACTGTCCGGTTAACCTCCCCGTGATCTCACTCTCTGTCCCTTTAACCTCCCCGTGATCTCACTCTGTGTACGTTTAACCTCCCCGTCATCTCTCTCTCTGTCCCATTAACCTCCCCGTGATCTCAGTCTCTGTCCCATTAACCTCCCCATTATCTCACTCTCTGTCCCTTTAACCTCCTCATGATCTCACTCTCTGGCCCTTTAACCTCCCTTTGATCTCATCCTCTGTCCCTTTAACCACCCCGTGATCTCACTCTCTGTCCCTTTAACCTATCCGTGAATTCACTTTATGTCCATGTAACCTCCCCGTAATCATACTCTCTGTCCCTTTATCCTCCCCATGATCTCACTCTCTGTCCCGTTAACCTCCCCGTGATCTCACTCCCTGTCCCTTTAGCAACCCTGTGATCTCACTCTCTGTCCCTTTAACCTATCCGTGAATTCACTTTATGTCCATGTAACCTCCCCGTAATCATACTCTCTGTCCCTTTATCCTACCCATGATCTCACTCTCTGTCCCGTTAACCTCCTCGTGATCTTACTCTCTGACCCTTTCACCTCACCGTGATCTCAATCTCAGGCCCTTAAACCTCCCCGTGATCTCACTCTCTGGCCCTTTAACCTCCCCGTGATCTCACTCTCTGTCCCTTTAACCTCCCCGTGATCTCAATCTCAGGCCCTTTAACCTCCCCGTGATCTCACCCTCTGTCCCCTTAACCTCCCCCTGATCTCAATCTCTGTCCCTTTCACTGTACCTGATCTCAATCTCTGTCCATTTAACCTCCCCGTGATGTCTCTCACTGTCCCAATAACCTCCCCGTGATCTCACTCTCTGTCCCTTTAACCTCCCTGTGATCTCACACTCTGTCCCTTTAACCTCCACGTGATCTCATTCACTGTCCCATTAACCTCCCCGTGATCTCACCCTCTGTCCCTTTAGCCTCACCGTGATCTCACTCTGTCCCTTTAACCTTCAAATGATCTCACGCTCTGTCCCTTTAACCTCGCCGTGATCTGACTCTCTGTCCTTTAACCTCCCCGTGATCTCTCTCTCTGTCCCATTAACCTCCCCGTGTTCTCAGTCTCTGTCACATTAACCTCCCCATTATCTCAATCTCTGTCCCTTTAACCTCCTCGTGATCTCACTTTCTGGCCCTTTAACATCCCCGTGATCTCATCCTCTGTCCCTTTAAACTCCCCGTGATCTCACTCTCTTTCCCATTAACCTCCCCATTATCTCACTCTCTGTCCCCTTAGCATCGCCGTGATTTCACTCTCTTTCACTTTACCCTACCCGTGATCTCACTCTCTCTCCCATTAACATCCACGTGATCTCATTCCCTATTCCTCTAACCACCCCGTGATCTCACTCGCTGTCCTTTATCCTCCCCGTGATCTCAGTCTCTGTCCCTTTAACCACCCCGTGGTCTCACTCTCTGTCCCTTTAACCTATCCGTGAACTCACTTTTTGTCCCTGTAACATCCCCGTAATCATACTCTCTCTCCCTTTATCCTCCCCAAGATCTCACTCTCTGTCCTTGTTAACCTCCCCGTGATCTCACTCTCTGTCCCTTTAACCTCGCCGTAGAAACTGTCTTTACCTTTAACCTCCCCATGATCTCACTCTCTATCCCTTTAACCTCCCCGTGATCTCACTCTCTGTCCCTTTAACTTCCCCGTGATCTCACTCTCTGTCCCTTTAACCTCCCCGTAATCTCACTCTCTGTCCCGTTAACCTCCCCGTGATCTCACTGTCTGTCACTTTACCCTCCCCGTGATCTCACTCTCTCTCCCATTAACATCCACGTGTTCTCACTCCCTGTTCCTTTAACCACCCCGTGATCTCATTCGCTGTCCTTTATCCTCCCCGTGATCTCACTCTCTGTCCCTTTAACCTCGCCGTAGAAAATGTCTTTACCTTTAACATCCCCATGATCTCACTCTCTGCACCTTTAACCTCCCCGTGATCTCACTCTCTGTCGCTTTAGCTTCCCCGTGATCTCACTCTCTGTCCCTTTATCCTCCCCGTGATCTCAATCTCTGCCCCTTTAACTTCCCCGTAATCTCACTCATTGTCCCTTTAACCTCCCCGTAATCTCACTCTCTGTCCCGTTAACCTCCCCGTGATCTCATTCTCTGTCCCTTTAGCCTCCCAGTGATCTCACTCTCTGTCCCCTTAACCAACCCATGATCTCAATCTCTGTCCTTTAAACTTCCGGTGATCTCACTCTCTGCCCCTTTAACTTCCCTGTAATTTCACTCTCTGTCCCTTTGACCTCCCAGTGATCTCACTCTCTGTCCCTTTAACCTTCCCGTGATCTCACTCTCTGTCCCTTTAACGTGCCCGTGATCTCACTCTCTGTCCCTTTAACCTCCCCGTGATCTCACTCTCTGTCGCTGTAACCTCCCCGTGATCTCACTTCCTGTCCCTTTAACCTCCCTGTGATCTCACTCTCTGTCCCTTTAACCTCCCCGGCATCTCACTCTCTGCACCGTTAACCACCCTGTGATCTCACTCTCTGTCCCTTTAACATCCCCGTGATCTCACTCTCTGTCCCGTTAAAATCCACATGATCTCACTCTCTATCCCTTTAAACTCCCTGTGATCTCACTCTGTGCACATTTAACCTCCCCGTGATCTCACACTCTGTCCCTTTAACATCCCTGTGATCTCACTCTCTGTCCCTTTAACCTTCCCGTGATCTCACTCTCTGTTCCTTTAACGTGCTCGTGATCTCACTCTCTGTCCCTTTAACCTCCCCGTGATCTCACTCTCTGTCCCTTTAACCTCCCCGTGATCTCACACTCTGTCTCTTTAACCTCCCCGTGATCTCACACTCTGTCCCTTTAACCTCCCCGTGATCTCATTCACTGTCCCATTAACCTCCCCGTGATCTCAATCTCTGTCCCTTTTCCCTCCCCGTAATCTCACTCTCTGTCCCTTTAACCTCCCCTTGATCTCACTCTGTCCTTTTAACCTTCCCATAATCTCACTCTCTGTCCCTTTAACCTCCCCGTGATCTGACTCTCTGTCCCTTTAACCTCCCCGTGATCTCACTCTCTGTCCCTTTAACCTCCCCGTGATCTCACTCTCTGTCCCGTTAACCTCCCCGTGATCTCACTCTCTGTCCCTTTAACCTCCCCGGCATCTCACACTCTGTCCCTTTTACATCCCCGTGATCTCACTCTCTGTCCCTTTAACCTCCCCGTGATCTTGCTCTCTGTCCCTTTAACCTCCCCGTGGTCTCGCTCTCTGTCCCTTTAACCTCCCCGTGGTCTCACTCTCTGTCCTTTTAACTGTCCACAAACTCACTCTCAGTCCCTTTCGCTGTCCCTGATCTCACTCATTATCCCTTTAACCTCCCCGTGATCTCACTCTCTCTCTCTTTAACTTCCCCGTGATCTCATCTCTCTCCCTTTATCCTCCTCGTGCTCTCATGCACAGACACTTTAACACTCCAATAATGCAGCACACCCTCAATTACTGACTCTCCAATAGTGCAGCACACACTCAATTACTGACCCTCCAATAGTGCAGAACACCCTCAATTACTAACACACCAATACTGCAGCACAGCCTGTATTACTGATCCTCCAAAAGTGCAAAACACCCTCAATTACTGACCATCCAATAGTGCAGCACATCCTCATTTACTGACCCTCCAATAGTGCAGCACACCCTCAATTACTGACACTCCAATTGTGCAGCACACCATCAATTACTGACCCTCCAATAGTGCAGCACGCCCTCAATTACTGCTCCTCCAAAAGTACAAAACACCCACAATTATTGGAACTCCAATAGTGCAGCACACCCTCAATTACTGACCCTCAAATAGTACAGCACACCCTCAATTACTAACACTCCAATAGTGCAGCACACCCTCAAATACTGACACTCCAATAGTGCAGCACACCCTCAATTATTGACCCTGCAATAGTGCAGCAACCCCTCAATTACTGACCCTCCAATACTGCAGCACACCCTCAATTATTGACCCTCCAATAGTGCAGCAAACCCTCAATTACTGACCCTCCAATAGTGCAGCACACCCTCAATTATTGACCCTCCAATAGTGCAGCACACCCTCAATTACTGACCCTCCAATAGTGCAGCACACACTCAATTATTGACCCTCCAATACTGAGGCACACTCTCAATTACTGACCGTCCAATAGTGCAGCACACCCTCAAATACTAACACTCCAATAGTGCAGCACACCCTCAATTACTGACCCTCCAATAGTGCAGCACACCCTCAATTATTGACCTTCCAATACTGAGGCACACCCTCAATTACTGACCCTCCAATTGTGCAGCACACCCTCAAATACTAACACTTCAATAGTGCAGCACACCCTCAATTACTGACCCTCCAATAGTGCAGCACACCCTCAATTATTGACCTTCCAATACTGAGGCACATCCTCAATTACTGACCCTCCAATTATGCAGCACACCCTCAAATACTAACACTCCAATAGTGCAGCACACCTTCAATTACTGACCCTCCAATAGTGCAGCACACCCTCAATTACTGACACTCCAATAGTGCAGCACACGCTCAATTACTGACCCTCCAAAAGTGCAGAACACCATCAATTACTGATACTCCAATAGTGCAGCACACCCTCAATTACTGACACACCAATACTGCAGCACAGCCTCTATTACTGATCCTCCAAAAGTGCAAAAAACCCTCAATTACTGACCATCCAATAGTGCAGCACACCCACTATTACTGATCCTCCAAAAGTGCTAAACACCCTCAATTACTGACCCTCCAATTTTGCAGCACACCCTCAAATACTGACACTCCAATTGTGCAGCACACCATCAATTACTGAGCCACCAATAGTGCAGCACGCCCTCAATTACTGCTCCTCCAGAAGTGCAAAACACCCTCAATTATTGGCATTCCAATAGTGCAGCACACCCTCAATTACTGACCCTCAAATAGTACAGCACACCCTCAATTACTGACAATCCAATAGTGCAGCACACCTTCAAATACTGACACTCCAATAGTGCAGCACAACCTAAATTATTGACCCTGCAGTAGTGCAGCACCCCCTCAATTACTGACCCTCCAATACTGCAGCACACCCTTAATTATTGACCCTCCAATACTGAGGCACACCGTCAATAACTGACCCTCCAATTGTGCAGCACACACTCAAATACTAACACTCCAATAGTGCAGCACACCCTCAATTACTGACACTCCAATAGTGCAGCACACCCTCAATTACTGACACTCCAATAGTGCAGCACACCCTCAATTACTACCCCTACAATAATGCAGCACACCCTCAATTACTGACCCTCCAAAAGTGCAGCACACCCACAATTACTGACACACCAATGGTCCAGCACACCCTAAATTAGTGACACTCGAATAGTGCAGAACACCCTCAATTAATGACCCTCCAATAATGCAGCACACCCTCAATAACTGTCACTCCAATAGTGCAGCATTCCCTCAATAACTGTCACTCCAATAGTGCAGCACACCCTCAATTACTGACATTCCAATAGTGCAGCACACACTCAATTACTGACACATTTAGTGCAGAACACCCTCAATTACTGACAACCAATAGTGCAGCAAACCCTCAATTACTGACTCACCAATAGTCCAGCACACCCTAAATTAGTGACACTCGAATATTGCAGCACACCCACAATTACTGACCCTTCAATAGTGCAGCACACCCTTTCTAACTGACACTCCAATAGTGTAGCACACCCTCAATTACTGACCCTCCAATAGTGCTGCTCTTCCTCAGTTACTGACACTCCAATAGTTCAGCACAAAGTCAACTACTGACACTCCAGTAGTGCAGGGCACCCTCAATAAATGACACTCCAGTAGTTCAGCACACCATCAATTAATGACCCTCCAATAGTGCGGCACACCCTCAATTACTGTCACTCCAATATTGCAGAATTCCCTCCATTACAGACACTCCAATAGTGCAGCACACCCTAAATTACTGACACTCCAATAGTGCAGCACACCCTCAATTACTAACCCTCCAATAGTGCAGCACAGCCTCAATTACTGACCCTCCAATAGTGCAGCACACCCTCAAATACTAACACTCCAATAGTGCAGCACACCCTCAAATACTGACACTCCAATATTGCAGCACACCCTCAATTATTGACCCTGCAATAGTGCAGCACCCCCTCAATTACTGACCCTCCAATACTGCAGCACACCCTCAATTATTGACCCTCCAATAGTGCAGCAAACCCTCAATTACTGACCCTCCAATAGTGCAGCACACCCTCAATTATTGACCCTCCAATAGTGCAGCACACCCTCAATTACTGACCCTCCAATAGTGCAGCACACACTCAATTATTGACCCTCCAATACTGAGGCACACTCTCAATTACTGACCGTCCAATAGTGCAGCACACCCTCAAATACTAACACTCCAATAGTGCAGCACACCCTCAATTACTGACCCTCCAATAGTGCAGCACACCCTCAATTATTGACCTTCCAATACTGAGGCACACCCTCAATTACTGACCCTCCAATTGTGCAGCACACCCTCAAATACTAACACTTCAATAGTGCAGCACACCCTCAATTACTGACCCTCCAATAGTGCAGCACACCCTCAATTATTGACCTTCCAATACTGAGGCACATCCTCAATTACTGACCCTCCAATTATGCAGCACACCCTCAAATACTAACACTCCAATAGTGCAGCACACCTTCAATTACTGACCCTCCAATAGTGCAGCACACCCTCAATTACTGACACTCCAATAGTGCAGCACACGCTCAATTACTGACCCTCCAAAAGTGCAGAACACCATCAATTACTGATACTCCAATAGTGCAGCACACCCTCAATTACTGACACACCAATACTGCAGCACAGCCTCTATTACTGATCCTCCAAAAGTGCAAAAAACCCTCAATTACTGACCATCCAATAGTGCAGCACACCCACTATTACTGATCCTCCAAAAGTGCTAAACACCCTCAATTACTGACCCTCCAATTTTGCAGCACACCCTCAAATACTGACACTCCAATTGTGCAGCACACCATCAATTACTGAGCCACCAATAGTGCAGCACGCCCTCAATTACTGCTCCTCCAGAAGTGCAAAACACCCTCAATTATTGGCATTCCAATAGTGCAGCACACCCTCAATTACTGACCCTCAAATAGTACAGCACACCCTCAATTACTGACAATCCAATAGTGCAGCACACCTTCAAATACTGACACTCCAATAGTGCAGCACAACCTAAATTATTGACCCTGCAATAGTGCAGCACCCCCTCAATTACTGACCCTCCAATACTGCAGCACACCCTTAATTATTGACCCTCCAATACTGAGGCACACCGTCAATAACTGACCCTCCAATTGTGCAGCACACACTCAAATACTAACACTCCAATAGTGCAGCACACCC
Source organism: Cetorhinus maximus (assembly GCF_964194155.1). NCBI lineage: Eukaryota > Metazoa > Chordata > Chondrichthyes > Lamniformes > Cetorhinidae > Cetorhinus > Cetorhinus maximus. The sequence continues at coordinate 520,972 of NW_027596148.1, forward strand.
TCAATTACTGACACTCCAATAGTGCAGCACACCCTCAATTACTGACACTCCAATAGTGCAGCACACCCTCAATTACTACCCCTACAATAATGCAGCACACCCTCAATTACTGACCCTCCAAAAGTGCAGCACACCCACAATTACTGACACACCAATGGTCCAGCACACCCTAAATTAGTGACACTCGAATAGTGCAGAACACCCTCAATTAATGACCCTCCAATAATGCAGCACACCCTCAATAACTGTCACTCCAATAGTGCAGCATTCCCTCAATAACTGTCACTCCAATAGTGCAGCACACCCTCAATTACTGACATTCCAATAGTGCAGCACACACTCAATTACTGACACATTTAGTGCAGAACACCCTCAATTACTGACAACCAGTAGTGCAGCAAACCCTCAATTACTGACTCACCAATAGTCCAGCACACCCTAAATTAGTGACACTCGAATATTGCAGCACACCCACAATTACTGACCCTTCAATAGTGCAGCACACCCTTTCTAACTGACACTCCAATAGTGTAGCACACCCTCAATTACTGACCCTCCAATAGTGCTGCTCTTCCTCAGTTACTGACACTCCAATAGTTCAGCACAAAGTCAACTACTGACACTCCAGTAGTGCAGGGCACCCTCAATAAATGACACTCCAGTAGTTCAGCACACCATCAATTAATGACCCTCCAATAGTGCGGCACACCCTCAATTACTGTCACTCCAATATTGCAGAATTCCCTCCATTACAGAAACTCCAATAGTGCAGCACACCCTAAATTACTGACACTCCAATAGTGCAGCACACCCTCAATTACTAATCCTCCAATAGTGCAGCACAGCCTCAATTACTGACCCTCCAATAGTGCAGCACACCCTCAAATACTAACACTCCAATAGTGCAGCACACCCTCAAATACTGAAACTCCAATAGTGCAGCACACCCTAAATTCCTGACACTCCAATAGTGCAGCAGACCCTCAATTACTAACCCTCCAATAGTGCAGCACACCCTCAATTACTGACCCTCCAATAGTGCAGCACACCCTCAATTACTGGCACACCAATAGTACAGCACACCCTAAAGTAGTGACACTCCAATAGTGCAGCACACCATCAATTACTAACCCTTCAATAGTGCAGCACACCCTCAATTACTGACACTCCAATAGTGCAGCACACCCTCAATTACTGACACACCAATAGTACAGCACATTCTAAATTAGTGACACTCGAATAGTGCAGCACACCCTCAATTACTGACCCTTCTATAGTGCAGCGCACCCTCTCTAACTGACACTCCAATAGTGCAGCACACCCTCAATTAATGACCCTCCAATAATGCAGCACACCCTCAATAACTGTCACTCCAATAGTGCAGCAGACCCTCAATAACTGTCACTCCAATAGTGCAGCACACCCTCAATTACTGATATTCCAATAGTGCAGCACACACTCAATTACTGACACATTTAGTGCAGAACACCCTCAATTACTGACACTCCAATAGTGCAGCACACCCACAATTACTGACCCTCCAATAGTGCAGCACACCCTCAAATACTGACCCTCCAATAGTGCAGCACATCCTCAATTACTGACACTCCAATAGTGCAGCACACCCTCAATTACAGACACTCCAATAGTTCAGCACACCCTCAATTACTGACACTCCAATAGTGTAGCACACCCTCAATAACTGACACTCCAATAGTGCAGCACACCTTCAATACTGACACTCCAATAGTGCAGCACACCCTCAATAACTGACCCTCCAATAGTGCAGCACACCCTCAATTATTGACCTTCCAATACTGAGGCACATCCTCAATTACTGACCCTCCAATTATGCAGCACACCCTCAAATACTAACACTCCAATAGTGCAGCACACCTTCAATTACTGACCCTCCAATAGTGCAGCACACCCTCAATTACTGACACTCCAATAGTGCAGCACACGCTCAATTACTGACCCTCCAAAAGTGCAGAACACCATCAATTACTGATACTCCAATAGTGCAGCACACCCTCAATTACTGACACACCAATACTGCAGCACAGCCTCTATTACTGATCCTCCAAAAGTGCAAAAAACCCTCAATTACTGACCATCCAATAGTGCAGCACACCCACTATTACTGATCCTCCAAAAGTGCTAAACACCCTCAATTACTGACCCTCCAATTTTGCAGCACACCCTCAAATACTGACACTCCAATTGTGCAGCACACCATCAATTACTGAGCCACCAATAGTGCAGCACGCCCTCAATTACTGCTCCTCCAGAAGTGCAAAACACCCTCAATTATTGGCATTCCAATAGTGCAGCACACCCTCAATTACTGACCCTCAAATAGTACAGCACACCCTCAATTACTGACAATCCAATAGTGCAGCACACCTTCAAATACTGACACTCCAATAGTGCAGCACAACCTAAATTATTGACCCTGCAATAGTGCAGCACCCCCTCAATTACTGACACTCCAATAGTGCAGCACACCCTCAATTACTACCCCTACAATAATGCAGCACACCCTCAATTACTGACCCTCCAATAGTGCAGCACACCCTTAATTATTGACCCTCCAATACTGAGGCACACCGTCAATAACTGACCCTCCAATTGTGCAGCACACACTCAAATACTAACACTCCAATAGTGCAGCACACCCTCAATTACTGACACTCCAATAGTGCAGCACACCCTCAATTACTGACACTCCAATAGTGCAGCACATCCTCAATTACTACCCCTACAATAATGCAGCACACCCTCAATTACTGACCCTCCAATAGTGCAGCACACCCACAATTACTGACACACCAATGGTCCAGCACACCCTAAATTAGTGACACTCGAATAGTGCAGAACACCCTCAATTAATGACCCTCCAATAATGCAGCACACCCTCAATAACTGTCACTCCAATAGTGCAGCATTCCCTCAATAACTGTCACTCCAATAGTGCAGCACACCCTCAATTACTGACATTCCAATAGTGCAGCACACACTCAATTACTGACACATTTAGTGCAGAACACCCTCAATTACTGACAACCAATAGTGCAGCAAACCCTCAATTACTGACTCACCAATAGTCCAGCACACCCTAAATTAGTGACACTCGAATATTGCAGCACACCCACAATTACTGACCCTTCAATAGTGCAGCACACCCTTTCTAACTGACACTCCAATAGTGTAGCACACCCTCAATTACTGACCCTCCAATAGTGCTGCTCTTCCTCAGTTACTGACACTCCAATAGTTCAGCACAAAGTCAACTACTGACACTCCAGTAGTGCAGGGCACCCTCAATAAATGACACTCCAGTAGTTCAGCACACCATCAATTAATGACCCTCCAATAGTGCGGCACACCCTCAATTACTGTCACTCCAATATTGCAGAATTCCCTCCATTACAGACACTCCAATAGTGCAGCACACCCTAAATTACTGACACTCCAATAGTGCAGCACACCCTCAATTACTAACCCTCCAATAGTGCAGCACAGCCTCAATTACTGACCCTCCAATAGTGCAGCACACCCTCAAATACTAACACTCCAATAGTGCAGCACACCCTCAAATACTGACACTCCAATATTGCAGCACACCCTCAATTATTGACCCTGCAATAGTGCAGCACCCCCTCAATTACTGACCCTCCAATACTGCAGCACACCCTCAATTATTGACCCTCCAATAGTGCAGCAAACCCTCAATTACTGACCCTCCAATAGTGCAGCACACCCTCAATTATTGACCCTCCAATAGTGCAGCACACCCTCAATTACTGACCCTCCAATAGTGCAGCACACACTCAATTATTGACCCTCCAATACTGAGGCACACTCTCAATTACTGACCGTCCAATAGTGCAGCACACCCTCAAATACTAACACTCCAATAGTGCAGCACACCCTCAATTACTGACCCTCCAATAGTGCAGCACACCCTCAATTATTGACCTTCCAATACTGAGGCACACCCTCAATTACTGACCCTCCAATTGTGCAGCACACCCTCAAATACTAACACTTCAATAGTGCAGCACACCCTCAATTACTGACCCTCCAATAGTGCAGCACACCCTCAATTATTGACCTTCCAATACTGAGGCACATCCTCAATTACTGACCCTCCAATTATGCAGCACACCCTCAAATACTAACACTCCAATAGTGCAGCACACCTTCAATTACTGACCCTCCAATAGTGCAGCACACCCTCAATTACTGACACTCCAATAGTGCAGCACACGCTCAATTACTGACCCTCCAAAAGTGCAGAACACCATCAATTACTGATACTCCAATAGTGCAGCACACCCTCAATTACTGACACACCAATACTGCAGCACAGCCTCTATTACTGATCCTCCAAAAGTGCAAAAAACCCTCAATTACTGACCATCCAATAGTGCAGCACACCCACTATTACTGATCCTCCAAAAGTGCTAAACACCCTCAATTACTGACCCTCCAATTTTGCAGCACACCCTCAAATACTGACACTCCAATTGTGCAGCACACCATCAATTACTGAGCCACCAATAGTGCAGCACGCCCTCAATTACTGCTCCTCCAGAAGTGCAAAACACCCTCAATTATTGGCATTCCAATAGTGCAGCACACCCTCAATTACTGACCCTCAAATAGTACAGCACACCCTCAATTACTGACAATCCAATAGTGCAGCACACCTTCAAATACTGACACTCCAATAGTGCAGCACAACCTAAATTATTGACCCTGCAATAGTGCAGCACCCCCTCAATTACTGACCCTCCAATACTGCAGCACACCCTTAATTATTGACCCTCCAATACTGAGGCACACCGTCAATAACTGACCCTCCAATTGTGCAGCACACACTTAAATACTAACACTCCAATAGTGCAGCACACCCTCAATTACTGACACTCCAATAGTGCAGCACACCCTCAATTACTGACACTCCAATAGTGCAGCACACCCTCAATTACTACCCCTACAATAATGCAGCACACCCTCAATTACTGACCCTCCAAAAGTGCAGCACACCCACAATTACTGACACACCAATGGTCCAGCACACCCTAAATTAGTGACACTCGAATAGTGCAGAACACCCTCAATTAATGACCCTCCAATAATGCAGCACACCCTCAATAACTGTCACTCCAATAGTGCAGCATTCCCTCAATAACTGTCACTCCAATAGTGCAGCACACCCTCAATTACTGACATTCCAATAGTGCAGCACACACTCAATTACTGACACATTTAATGCAGAACACCCTCAATTACTGACAACCAATAGTGCAGCAAACCCTCAATTACTGACTCACCAATAGTCCAGCACACCCTAAATTAGTGACACTCGAATATTGCAGCATACCCACAATTACTGACCCTTCAATAGTGCAGCACACCCTTTCTAACTGACACTCCAATAGTGTAGCACACCCTCAATTACTGACCCTCCAATAGTGCTGCTCTTCCTCAGTTACTGACACTCCAATAGTTCAGCACAAAGTCAACTACTGACACTCCAGTAGTGCAGGGCACCCTCAATAAATGACACTCCAGTAGTTCAGCACACCATCAATTAATGACCCTCCAATAGTGCGGCACACCCTCAATTACTGTCACTCCAATATTGCAGAATTCCCTCCATTACAGACACTCCAATAGTGCAGCACACCCTAAATTACTGACACTCCAATAGTGCAGCACACCCTCAATTACTAACCCTCCAATAGTGCAGCACAGCCTCAATTACTGACCCTCCAATAGTGCAGCACACCCTCAAATACTAACACTCCAATAGTGCAGCACACCCTCAAATACTGAAACTCCAATAGTGCAGCACACCCTAAATTCCTGACACTCCAATAGTGCAGCAGACCCTCAATTACTAACCCTCCAATAGTGCAGCACACCCTCAATTACTGACCCTCCAATAGTGCAGCACACCCTCAATTACTGGCACACCAATAGTACAGCACACCCTAAAGTAGTGACACTCCAATAGTGCAGCACACCATCAATTACTAACCCTTCAATAGTGCAGCACACCCTCAATTACTGACCCTCCAATAGTGCAGCACACCCTCAATTACTGACACACCAATAGTACAGCACATTCTAAATTAGTGACACTCGAATAGTGCAGCACACCCTCAATTACTGACCCTTCTATAGTGCAGCGCACCCTCTCTAACTGACACTCCAATAGTGCAGCACACCCTCAATTAATGACCCTCCAATAATGCAGCACACCCTCAATAACTGTCACTCCAATAGTGCAGCAGACCCTCAATAACTGTCACTCCAATAGTGCAGCACACCCTCAATTACTGATATTCCAATAGTGCAGCACACACTCAATTACTGACACATTTAGTGCAGAACACCCTCAATTACTGACACTCCAATAGTGCAGCACACCCACAATTACTGACACTCCAATAGTGCAGCACACCCTCAAATACTGACTCTCCAATAGTGCAGCACATCCTCAATTACTGACACTCCAATAGTGCAGCACACCCTCAATTACTGACACTCCAATAGTTCAGCACACCCTCAATTACTGACACTCCAATAGTGCAGCACACCCTCAATTACTGACACTCCAATAGTTCAGCACACCCTCAATTACTGACACTCCAATAGTGCAGCACACCCTCAAATACTGACTCTCCAATAGTGCAGCACATCCTCAATTACTGACACTCCAATAGTGCAGCACACCCTCAATTACAGACACTCCAATAGTTCAGCACACCCTCAATTACTGACACTCCAATAGTGTAGCACACCCTCAATAACTGACACTCCAATAGTGCAGCACACCTTCAATACTGACACTCCAATAGTGCAGCACACCCTCAATAACTGACACTCCAATAGTGCAGCACACCCTCAATTACTGACCCTCCAATAGTGCAGCACACCCTCAATTACTGGCACACCAATAGTACAGCATACCCTAAAGTAGTGACACTCGAATAGTGCAGCACACCATCAATTACTAACCCTTCAATAGTGCGGCACACCCTCAATTACTGTCACTCCAATAGTGCAGAATTCCCTCCATTACTGACACTCCAATAGTGCAGCACACCCTAAATTACTGACTCCCCAATAGTGCAGCACACCCTCAATTACTGACTCCCCAATAGTGCAGCAGGCCATCAAATACTGACCGTCCAATAGTGCAGCACACCCTCAATTACTGACCCTCCAATAGTGCAGCACATCCTCAATGACTGACACTCCAATAGTGCAGCACACCCTCAATTACTGACACTCCAATAGTGCTGCACACCCTCAATTACTGACCCTCTAATATTACAGCACACCCTCAATTACTGACACTCCAATAGTGCAGCACACCCTCAAATACTGACTCTCCAATAGTGCAGCACATCCTCAATTACTGACACACCAATAGTGCAGCACACCCTCAATTACAGACACTCCAATAGTTCAGCACACCCTCAATTACTGACACTCCAATAGTGTAGCACACCCTCAATAACTGACACTCCAATAGTGCAGCACACCTTCAATACTGACACTCCAATAGTGCAGCACACCCTCAATAACTGACACTCCAATAGTGCAGCACACCCTCAATTACTGACCCTCCAATAGTGCAGCACACCCTCAATTACTGGCACACCAATAGTACAGCATACCCTAAAGTAGTGACACTCGAATAGTGCAGCACACCATCAATTACTAACCCTTCAATAGTGCGGCACACCCTCAATTACTGTCACTCCAATAGTGCAGAATTCCCTCCATTACTGACACTCCAATAATGCAGCACACCCTAAATTACTGACTCCCCAATAGTGCAGCACACCCTCAATTACTGACTCCCCAATAGTGCAGCAGGCCATCAAATACTGACCGTCCAATAGTGCAGCACACCCTCAATTACTGACCCTCCAATAGTGCAGCACATCCTCAATGACTGACACTCCAATAGTGCAGCACACCCTCAATTACTGACACTCCAATAGTGCAGCACACCCTCAATTACTGACCCTCCAAGAGTGCAGCACACCCTCAATTACTCACCCTCCAACAGAGCAGCACAATCTCTATTACAGACACTCCAATAGTGCAGCACACCATCAATTACCGACCCTCCAATATTGCAGCACACCCTCAATTACAGACGCTCCTATAGTGCAGCACACCCTCAATTACTGACCCTCCAATAGTGCAGCAGAACCACAAAAACTGACACTCCAATAGTACAGCACACCCTCAATTACTGACACTCCAATAGTTCAGCACACCCTCAATTACTGACTCTCCAATAGTGCAGCACACCCTCAATTACTGACACTCTAATAGTGCAGCACAACCTAATTACTGACCCTCCAAAAGTGAAGCACACCCTCAATTACTGACACTCCAATAGTGCAGCACACCCTCAATTACTGACACTGCAATAGTGCAGCAAAACCTAAGTAACTGAGACTCCAATAGTTCAGCACAAACTGCGGTGGTGATGTGGGCACTGGTGTCGCGCTGTGCGAGTCCCGTGGGCAGTGGTGTAGCGCTGTCGGAGTGGTGTGGGCAGTGGTGCAGCGCTGCGGGGGTGGTGTGGGCAGTTGTGTAGCGCTTTGGGAGTGGTGTGTGCATTGATGTAGTGCTGTGGAACTGTTGTGGGCATTAGTGTAGTGCTGTGTGAATGGTGTGGGCAGAGGTGTAGTGCTGTGGGAGTGGTGCTGGCATAGGTGTAGCGCTGTGGGAGTGGCGTGGGCAGTGGTGTAGCTCTGTGGGAGTGGTGTGGGCTGTGGTGTAGCACTGTGGGAGTGGTGTGGGTTGTGGTGTAGCGCTGTGGGAGTGTTGTGGGCAGTGGTATATCGCTGCGGGAGTGGTGTGGGCAGTGGTATAGCCCTGCGGGAGTGGTGTGGGTTGTGGTGTAGCGCTGCAGGGGTGATGTGGACAGTGGTGTAGCGCAGTGGGAGTGGTATAGGCAGTGGTGTAGCGTTGTGGGAGTGGTGTGGGTTGTTGTGTAGCGCTGCAGGGGTGATGTGGGCAGTGGTGTAGCGCTGCGGGGGTCATGTGGGCTGTGGTGTAGTGCTGTGGGAGTGGTGTGGGCAGTGGTATAACGCTGTGAGAGTGGTGTGGGCAGAGTTATGGCGCTCTTAGAGTGTGGGCATTAGTTTAGCGCTGTGGGTGTGGTGTGGTTTATGGAGTAGAGCTGCGGGAGTGGGGTGAACAGTGGTGTAGTGCTTTGGGAGTGGTGTGGGAAGTGGTGTAGTGCTGTGGGAGTGGTGTGTGCAGGGATGTAGTGCTGTAGGTGTGGTGTGAGCAGTGGTGTAGCGCTGTAGGTGTGGTCTGGGTAGTGGTGTAGTGCTGTGGGAGTGGTGTGGGCAGTGGTGTAGTGCTATGGGAGTGGTGTGGGAAGTGGTGTAGTGCTATGGTAGTGGTGTGGGCAGGGTTGTAGTTCTGTAGGAGTGGTGTGTTCAGTGGTGTAGCGCTGTGGGAGTGGTGTGGGCAGTGGTGTGGTGCTGTGGGAGTGGTGTGGTCAGTGGTGTAGTGCTGTGGGAGTGGTGTGGGCAGTGGTGTAGTGCTATGGGAGTGGTGTGGGCAGTGGTGTAGTGCTGTGGGAGTGCTGTGGGCAGTGATGTAGCGCTGTGGGTGTGGTGTGGGCAGTGGTTTAGTGCTGTGGGAGTGGCGTGGGCATTAGTGTAACATTGTGGGAGTGGTGTGGGCATTAGTGTAACGCTGTGGGAGTGGTGTGTGCAGTGGTGTAGCGCTGTGGGAGTGTTGTGGGCAGTGGTGTAGCGCTGTGGGAGTGGTGTGGGCATTAGTGTAACGCTGTGGGAGTGGTGTGTGCAGTGGTGTAACGCTGTGGGAGTGGTGTGGGCAGTGGTGTAGCGCTGTGGGAGTGGTGTGGGCAGTGGTGTAGTGCTATGGGAGTGGTGTGGGAAGTGGTGTAGTGCTATGGGAGTGGTGTGGGCAGGGTTGTAGTTCTGTAGGAGTGGTGTGTTCAGTGGTGTAGCGCTGTGGGAGTGGTGTGGGCAGTGGTGTGGTGCTGTGGGAGTGGTGTGGTCAGTGGTGTAGTGCTGTGGGAGTGGTGTGGGCAGTGGTGTAGTGCTATGGTAGTGGTGTGGGCAGTGGTGTAGTGCTGTGGGAGTGCTGTGGGCAGTGATGTAGCGCTGTGGGTGTGGTGTGGGCAGTGGTTTAGTGCTGTGGGAGTGGCGTGGGCATTAGTGTAACATTGTGGGAGTGGTGTGGGCATTAGTGTAACGCTGTGGGAGTGGTGTGTGCAGTGGTGTAGCGCTGTGGGAGTGTTGTGGGCAGTGGTGTAGCGCTGTGGGAGTGGTGTGGGCATTAGTGTAACGCTGTGGGAGTGGTGTGTGCAGTGGTGTAACGCTGTGGGAGTGGTGTGGGCAGTGGTGTAGCGCTGTGGGAGTGGTTTGGGCATTGGTGTAGTGCCGTGGGAGTGGTGTGGGCAGTGTTGTAGCGCTGTGGAAGTGGTGTGGGCGTTGGTGTAGTGCCGTGGGTTTGAATGGGGCAGTGATGAAGCACTGCGGGAGTATTGTGGGCACTGGTCTAGCGCTGTGCGAGTTTTTTTGCAAGTGATATAGCGCTGTGGGAGTCGTGTATACAGTCGTGTAGATCTGTGGTAATGGTGGGGGCAGTGGTGAAGTGCTATGGGAGTGATGTGGGAAGTGGTGTAGAGCTGCGGGAGTGATGTGGGCAGGGTTGTAGCGATGCGGGAGCAGAGTGGATAGTAGTGTAGCGCTGCGATGTGATTTGGGCAGTCGTGTAGCGCTGCGGGAGTGGTGTGGGCAGTGGTGGACTGCTGTGGGAGTGGTGTGGGCATTAGTGTAGCGCTCCGGGGTTGATCAGGGCAGAGGTGTAGTGCTGTGGGAGTGGTGTGGGCAGTGGTGTAGCGCTGTGGGAGTGGTCTGGGCAGTGGTGTAGTGTTGTGGGAGTGGTGTGGGCAGTGGTGTGACGCTGATGGAGTGGTTTGGAAAGTGGTGTGGCGCTGCGGGGACGGTGTGGGCATTGGTGTAGAGCTGAGGGAGTTGTGGGGGCAGTGGTGTAGTACTGTGGGAGTGGTGTGGGCAGTGGTGTAAGGCTGCGGGTGTGGTGTGGGCAGTGGTGTATCGCTGCGGGAGTGGTTGCGGGCATTGGTTTAATGCACCGGGAGTGGTGTGGGCAGTGGTTTAGCGCTGTGGGAGTGGTGTGGGCAGTGCTGTAGTGCTGTGGAAGTGGTGTGCATTAGTGTAGCGCTGTGGGAGTGTTGTGGGCATTAGTGCAGCGCTGTGGGAGTGTTGAAGGCATTTTTCTAGCGCTGTTGGAGTGTTGTGGTAATTAGTTTAGCACTGTGGGCGAGTTGTGGGTATTAGTTTAGCGCTGTGGGATTGGTGTGGGTTGTGGTGTATGCTGTGGGAGTGGTGTGAGCAGTAGTGTAGCGCTGTGTGAGTGGTGTGGGCAGTAGTGTATCGCTGTGGGAGTGGTGTGGGCAGTGGTGTAGCGCTGTGGGAGTGGTGTGGGCAGTGGTGTAGTGCTGTGGGAGTGGCGTTGGCAGTGGTGTATCGCTGTGGGAGTGGTGTGAGCATTAGTGTAACGATGTGGGAGTGGTGGGTGCAGTGGTGTAGCGCTGTGGGAGTGGTGTGGACATTGGTGTAGTGCTGTGGGAGTGGTGTGGGCATTCGTGTAGCGCTGTGGGAGTGGTGTGGGCATTAGTGTCACGCTGTGGGAGTGGTGTGGGCAGTGGTGTAGCGCTGTGGGAGTGGTGTGGGCAGTGGTGTAGTGCTGTGGGAGTGTTGTGGGCAGTGGTGTAGAGCTGTGGGAGTGATGTGGGCGTTGGTGTAGTGCTGTGGGTTTGACGTGGGCAGTGATGTAGCGCTGCTGGAGTATTGTGGGCAGTGGTCTAGCGCTGTGCGCGTCGTTTTGGCAGTGATATAGCGCTGTGGGAGTCGTGTAGACAGTGGTGTAGATCTGTGGAAGTGGTGGGGGCAGTTGTGTAGTGCTGTGGGAGTGATGTGGGTAGTGGTGTAGTGCAGCGGGAGTCATGTGGGCAGGGGTGTAGCCCAGGGGGAGCGGTGTGGATAGTAATGTAGCGCTGCGAGGTGATTTGGGCAGTCGTGTAGCGCTGCGGGAGTGGTGTGGGCAGTGGTGTATCGCTGCGGGATTGGTTGTGGGCATTGGTTTAATGCACCGGGAGTGGTGTGGGCAGTGGTGTAGCGCTGTGGGAGCGGTGTGGGCAGTGGTGCAGTGCTGTGGAAGTGGTGTGGGCATTAGTGTAGCGCTGTGGGAGTGATGTGGGCATTAGTGTAGCTTTGTGGGAGTGGTGTGGGCATTAGTGTAGCGCTCCGGGGTTGATCAGGGCAGAGGTGTAGTGCTGTGGGAGTGGTCTGGGCAGTGGTGTAGTGCTGTGGGAGTGGTGTGGGCAGTGGTGTGGTGCTGTGGGAGTGGTGTGGTCAGTGGTGTAGTGCTATGGGAGTGGTGTGGGAAGTGGTGTAGTGCAATGGGAGTGGAGTGGGCAGGGTTGTAGTTCTGTAGGAGTGGTGTGTTCAGTGGTGTAGCGCTGTGGGAGTGGTGTGGGCAGTGGTGTGGTGCTGTGGGAGTGGTGTGGTCAGTGGTGTAGTGCTGTGGGAGTGGTGTGGGCAGTGGTGTAGTGCTATGGTAGTGGTGTGGGCAGTGGTGTAGTGCTGTGGGAGTGCTGTGGGCAGTGATGTAGCGCTGTGGGTGTGGTGTGGGCAGTGGTTTAGTGCTGTGGGAGTGGCGTGGGCATTAGTGTAACATTGTGGGAGTGGTGTGGGCATTAGTGTAACGCTGTGGGAGTGGTGTGTGCAGTGGTGTAGCGCTGTGGGAGTGTTGTGGGCAGTGGTGTAGCGCTGTGGGAGTGGTGTGGGCATTAGTGTAACGCTGTGGGAGTGGTGTGTGCAGTGGTGTAGCTCTGTGGGAGTGGTTTGGGCATTGGTGTAGTGCCGTGGGAGTGGTGTGGGCAGTGTTGTAGCGCTGTGGGAGTGGTGTGGGCGTTGGTGTAGTGCCGTGGGTTTGAATGGGGCAGTGATGTAGCACTGCGGGAGTATTGTGGGCACTGGTCTAGCGCTGTGCGAGTTTTTTTGCAAGTGATATAGCGCTGTGGGAGTCGTGTATACAGTCGTGTAGATCTGTGGTAATGGTGGGGGCAGTGGTGAAGTGCTATGGGAGTGATGTGGGAAGTGGTGTAGAGCTGCGGGAGTGATGTGGGCAGGGTTGTAGCGATGCGGGAGCAGAGTGGATAGTAGTGTAGCGCTGCGATGTGATTTGGGCAGTCGTGTAGCGCTGCGGGAGTGGTGTGGGCAGTGGTGTAGCGCTGCGGGAGTGGTGTGGGCATTAGTGTAGCGCTCCGGGGTTGATCAGGGCAGAGGTGTAGTGCTGTGGGAGTGGTCTGGGCAGTGGTGTAGTGCTGTGGGACTGGTCTGGGCAGTGGTGTAGTGCTGTGGGAGTGGTGTGGGCAGTGGTGTGACGCTGATGGAGTGGTTTGGAAAGTGGTGTGGCGCTGCGTGGACGGTGTGGGCATTGGTGTAGCGCTGAGGGAGTTGTGGGGGCCGTGGTGTAAGGCTGCGGGTGTGGTGTGGGCAGTGGTGTATCGATGCGGGAGTGGTTGCGGGCAGTGGTGTATCGCTGCGGGAGTGGTTGCGGGCATTGGTTTAATGCACCGGGAGTGGTGTGGGCAGTGGTGTAGCGCTGTGGGTGTGGTGTGGGCAGTGGTGTAGCGCTGTGGGAGTGGTGTGGGCAGTGGTGTAGTGCTGTGGAAGTGGTGTGCATTAGTGTAGCGCTGTGCGAGTGATGTGAGCATTAGTGTAGCGCTGTGGGAGTGTTGTGGGCATTAGTGCAGCGCTGTGGGAGTGTTGAAGGCATTTTTCTAGCGCTGTTGGAGTGGTGTGGTAATTAGTTTAGCACTGTGGGCGAGTTGTGGGTATTAGTTTAGCGCTGTGGGATTGGTGTGGGTTGTGGTGTATGCTGTGGGAGTGGTGTGAGCAGTAATGTAGCGCTTTGTGAGTGGTGTGGGCAGTAGTGTAGCGCTGTGGGAGTGGTGTGGGCAGTGGTGTAGTGCTGTGGGAGTGGCGTTGGCAGTGGTGTATCGCTGTGGGAGTGGTGTGAGCATTAGTGTAACGATGTGGGAGTGGTGGGTGCAGTGGTGTAGCGCTGTGGGAGTGGTGTGGACATTGGTGTAGTGCTGTGGGAGTGGTGTGGGCATTCGTGTAGCGCTGTGGGAGTGGTGTGGGCATTAGTGTCACGCTGTGGGACTGGTGTGGGCAGTGGTGTAGCGCTGTGGGAGTGGTGTGGGCAGTGGTGTAGTGCTGTGGGAGTGTTGTGGGCAGTGGTGTAGAGCTGTGGGAGTGGTGTGGGCGTTGGTGTAGTGCTGTGGGTTTGACGTGGGCAGTGATGTAGCGCTGCTGGAGTATTGTGGGCAGTGGTCTAGCGCTGTGCGAGTCGTTTTGGCAGTGATATAGCGCTGTGGGAGTCGTGTAGACAGTGGTGTAGATCTGTGGAAGTGGTGGGGGCAGTTGTGTAGTGCTGTGGGAGTGATGTGGGTAGTGGTGTAGTGCAGCGGGAGTCATGTGGGCAGGGGTGTAGCCCAGCGGGAGCGGTGTGGATAGTAGTGTAGCGCTGCGAGGTGATTTGGGCAGTCGTGTAGCGCTGCGGGAGTGGTGTGGGCAGTGGTGTATCGCTGCGGGATTGGTTGTGGGCATTGGTTTAATGCACCGGGAGTGGTGTGGGCAGTGGTGTAGCGCTGTGGGAGCGGTGTGGGCAGTGGTGCAGTGCTGTGGAAGTTGTGTGGGCATTAGTGTAGCGCTGTGGGAGTGATGTGGGCATTAGTGTAGCTTTGTGGGAGTGGTGTGGGCATTAGTGTAGCGCTCCGGGGTTGATCAGGGCAGAGGTGTAGTGCTGTGGGAGTGGTCTGGGCAGTGGTGTAGTGCTGTGGGAGTGGTGTGGGCAGTGGTGTGACGCTGATGGAGTGGTTTGGAAAGTGGTGTGGCGCTGCGGTGACGGTGTGGGCATTGGTGTAGCGCTGAGGGAGTTGTGGGGGCAGTGGTGTAGTACTGTGGGAGTGGTGTGGGCAGTGGTGTAAGGCTGCGGGTGTGGTGTGGGCAGTGGTGTATCGCTGCGGGAGTGGTTGCGGGCATTGGTTTAATGCACCGGGAGTGGTGTGGGCAGTGGTGTAGCGCTGTGGGAGTGGTGTGGGCAGTGGTGTAGTGCTGTGGAAGTGGTGTGCATTAGTGTAGCGCTGTGCGAGTGATGTGAGCATTAGTGTAGCGCTGTGGGAGTGTTGTGGGCATTAGTGCAGCGCTGTGGGAGTGTTGAAGGCATTTTTCTAGCGCTGTTGGAGTGGTGTGGTAATTAGTTTAGCACTGTGGGCGAGTTGTGGGTATTAGTTTAGCGCTGTGGGATTGGTGTGGGTTGTGGTGTATGCTGTGGGAGTGGTGTGAGCAGTAGTGTAGCGCTGTGTGAGTGGTGTGGGCAGTGGTGTATCGCTGTGGGACTGGTGTGGGCAGTGGTGTAGCGCTGTGGGAGTGGTGTGGGCAGTGGTGTAGTGCTGTGGGTGTGGCGTTGGCAGTGGTGTATCGCTGTGGGAGTGGTGTGAGCATTAGTGTAACGATGTGGGAGTGGTGGGTGCAGTGGTGTAGCGCTGTGGGAGTGGTGTGGACATTGGTGTAGTGCTGTGGGAGTGGTGTGGGCATTCGTGTAGCGCTGTGGGAGTGGTGTGGGCATTAGTGTCACGCTGTGGGAGTGGTGTGGGCAGTGGTGTAGCGCTGTGGGAGTGGTGTGGGCAGTGGTGTAGTGCTGTGGGAGTGTTGTGGGCAGTGGTGTAGAGCTGTGGGAGTGGTGTGGGCGTTGGTGTAGTGCTGTGGGTTTGACGTGGGCAGTGATGTAGCGCTGCTGGAGTATTGTGGGCAGTGGTCTAGCGCTGTGCGAGTCGTTTTGGCAGTGATATAGCGCTGTGGGAGTCGTGTAGACAGTGGTGTAGATCTGTGGAAGTGGTGGGGGCAGTTGTGTAGTGCTGTGGGAGTGATGTGGGTAGTGGTGTAGTGCAGCGGGAGTCATGTGGGCAGGGGTGTAGCCCAGCGGGAGCGGTTTGGATAGTAGTGTAGCGCTGCGAGGTGATTTGGGCAGTCGTGTAGCGCTGCGGGAGTGGTGTGGGCATTAGTTTAGCGGTGTGGGAGTGGTGAAGGCATTTTTCTAGCGCTGTTGGAGTGGTGTGGTAATTAGTTTAGCACTGTTGGCGAGTTGTGGGTATTAGTTTAGCGCTGTGGGAGTGGTGTGAGTTGTGGTGTAACGCTGTGGGAGTTGTGTGGGCAGTAGTGTAGCGCTGTGTGAGTGGTGTGGGCAGTAGTGTATCGCTGTGGGAGTGGTGTGGGCAGTGGTGTAGCGCTGTGGGAGTGGTGTGGGCAGTGGTGTAGTGCTGTGGGAGTGGTGTGGGCATTTGTGTAACGCTGTGGGAGTGGTGTGGGCATTAGTGTAACGTTGTGGGTGTGGTGTGTGCAGTGGTATAGCTCTGTGGGAGTGATGTGGGCAGTGGTGTAGTGCTGTGGGACTGGTGTGGGCATTAGTTTTGCGCTGTGGGAGTGGTGTGGGCATTAGTGTCACGCTGTGGGAGTGGTGTGGGCAGTGGTGTAGCGCTGTGGGAGTGTTGTGGGCAGTGGTGCAGTGCTATGGGAGTGGTGTGGGCAGTGGTGTAGCGCTGTGGGAGTGGTGTGGGCGTTCGTGTAGTGCTGTGGGTTTGATGTGGACAGTGATGTAGTGCTGCGGGAGTATTGGGGGCAGTGGTCTAGCGCTGTGCGAGTTGTTTTGGCAGTGATATAGCGCTGTGGGAGTCGTGTAGACAGTGTTGTATTACTGTGGAAGTGATGGGGGCAGTTGTGTAGTGCTGTGGGAGTGATGTGGGTAGTGGTGTAGTGCAGCGGGAGTCATGTGTGCAGGGGTGTAGCCCAGCGGGAGCGGTGTGGATATTAGTGTAGCGCTGCGATGTGATTTGGGCAGTCGTGTAGGGCTGCGGGAGTGGTGTGGGCAGTGGTGTAGCGCTGCGGGAGTGTTGTGGGCAGTGGTGTTGTGCTGTGGGAGTGGTGTGGGAATTAGTGTAGCGCTCCAGGGTTGATCTGGGCAGTGGTGTAGTGCTGTGGGAGTGGTCTGGGCAGTGGTGTAGTGCTGTACGAGTGGTGTGGGCAGTGGTGTGACGATGCTGGTGTGGTTTGGAAATTGGTGTGGCGCTGCGGGGACGGTGTGGGCAGTGGAGTAGCGCTGCGGGAGCGGTGTGGTCAGTGGTATAGCGCTGTGGGAGTGGTGTGGGCAGTGGTGTAGTACAGTGGGAGTGGTGTGGGCAGTGGTGTAACGCTGCGGGTGTGGTGTGGGCAGTGATGTATCGCTGCGGGAGTGGTTGCGGGCATTGGTTTAATGAACCGGGAGTAGTGTGGGCAGTAGTGTAGCGCTGTGGGAGTGGTGTGGGCAGTGGTGTAGTGATGTGGGAGTTGTGTGGGCAGTGGTGTAGTACAGTGGGAGTGGTGTGGGCAGTGGTGTAACGCTGCGGGTGTGGTGTGGGCAGTGATGTATCGCTGCGGGAGTGGTTGCGGGCATTGGTTTAATGAACCGGGAGTGGTGTGGGCATTAGTGTAGCGCTGTGGCAGTGATGTGGGCACTAGTGTAGCGCTGTGGGAGTGTTGTGGGCATTAGTTTAGCGGTGTGGGAGTGGTGAAGGCATTTTTCTAGCGCTGTTGGAGTGGTGTGGTAATTAGTTTAGCACTGTTGGCGAGTTGTGGGTATTAGTTTAGCGCTGTGGGAGTGGTGTGAGTTGTGGTGTAACGCTGTGGGAGTGGTGTGGGCAGTAGTGTAGCGCTGTGTGAGTGGTGTGGGCAGTAGTGTATCGCTGTGGGAGTGGTGTGGGCAGTGGTGTAGCGCTGTGGGAGTGGTGTGGGCAGTGGTGTAGTGCTGTGGGAGTGGTGTGGGCATTTGTGTAACGCTGTGGGAGTGGTGTGGGCATTAGTGTAACGTTGTGGGTGTGGTGTGTGCAGTGGTATAGCTCTGTGGGAGTGATGTGGGCAGTGGTGTAGTGCTGTGGGAGTGGTGTGGGCATTAGTTTTGCGCTGTGGGAGTGGTGTGGGCATTAGTGTATCGCTGTGGGAGTGGTGTGTGCAGTGGTGTAGCGCTGTGGGATTGGTGTGGGCAGTGGTGTAGTGTTGCGGGAGTGGTGTGGGCAGTGGTGTAGCGCTGTGGCAGTGGTGTGGGCGTTGGTGTCGTGCTGTGGGTTTGATGTGGGCAGTGATGTAGCGCTGCGGGAGTATTGTGGGCAGTGGTCTAGCGCTGTGCAAGTCGTTTTGTCAGTGATATAGCGCTGTGGGAGTCGTGTAGACAGTGGTGTAGATCTGTGGAAGTGGTGGGGGCATTGGTGTAGTGCTGTGTGAGTAATGTGGGTAGTGGTTCAGAGCTGTGGGAGTGATGTGGGCTGGGGTGTACCGCTGCGGGAACGGTGTGGATAATAGTGTAGCGCTGCGAGGTGATTTGGGCAGTCGTGTAGCGCTGCGGAAGTGGTGAGGGCAGAGGTGTAGCGCTGTGGGTGAGGTGTGGGCAGTGGTGTAGCGCTGTGGGTATGGTGTGGGAGTGGTGTAGTGTTGTGGGAGTGGTGTGGGCAGAGGTCTATCGCTGTGGGTGTGGTGTGTGCAGTGGTGTAGTGTTGTAGGAGTGGTGTGGGCAGTGGTGTCGCGCTGTGGGAGTGGTGTGGGCAGAGGTGTAGCGCTGTGGGAGTGGTGTGGGCAGCGGTGTAGTTCTGTGGGAGTGGTGTGGTCATTAGTGTAGCGCTCCGGGGTTGATGTGGGCAGTGGTGTAGTGCTGTGGGAGTGGTCCTGCCAGTGGTGTAGTGCTGTGGGAGTGGTGTGGGCAGTGGTTGAGCGCTGTGGGAGTGGTATGGTCAGTGCTGTAGCGCTGCGGGGATGGTGTTGTCATTGGTGTAGCGCTACGCAGCTGATGTGGGCAGGGGTGTAGCGCTGCGGGAGCGCTGTGATTAGTAGTGTAGCGCTGCGGGGTTGATGTGGGCAGTGGTGTAGTGCTGTGGGAGTGGTCCTGCCAGTGGTGTAGAGCTGTGGGAGTGGTGTGGGCAGTGGTCTAGCGCTGTTTGAGTGGTGTGGGCAGTGGTGTAGTGTATTGGGAGTGGTGTTGCGAGTGGTGTAGCGCTGTGGGTGTGGTGTGGGCAGTGGTGTGACGCTGCTGGAGTGGTTTGGAAAGTGGTGTGGCGCTGCGGGGACGGTGTGGGCAGTGGTTAAGCGCTGCGGGAGCGGTGAGTGCAGTGGTATAGCGCTGTGGGAGTGGTGTGGGCAGTGGTGTAGAGCTGTGGGAGTTTTGTGGGCAGTGGTGTAGTACTGTGGGAGTGGTGTGGCCAGTGGTGTAACGCTGCGGGTGTGGTGTGGGCAGTGGTGTATCGCTGCGGGAGTGGTTGTGGGCATCTATTTAATGCACCGGGAGTGGTGTGAGCAGTGGTGTAGCGCTGTGGGAGTGGTGTGGGCATTAGTGTAGCGCTTGGGAGTGGTGAAGGCATTTTTCTAGCGCTGTTGGAGTGTCTGGTAATTAGTTTAGCACTGAGGGCGAGTGGTGGGTATTAGTTTAGCGCTGTAGGAGTGGTGTGGGCAGTGGTGTAGTGCTGTGGGAGTGACGTGGGCAGTGGTGTAGCGCTCTGGGAGTGGTGTGGGCATTAGTGTAACGCTGTGGGAGTGGTGTGGGCATTAGTGTAACGCAGTGGGAGTGGTGTGTGCAGTGGTGTAGCGCTGTGGGAGATGTGTGGGCAGTGGTGTAGTGCTGTGGGAGTCGTGTGGGCATTAGTGTAGCGCTGTGGGTGTGGTGTGGGCATTAGTGTAACGCTGTGTGAGTGGTGTGGGCAGTGGTGTCGTGCTGTGGGAGTAGTGTGGGCAGTGGTGTAGTGCTGTGGGAGTGGTGTGGGCAGTGGTGTAGCGCTGTGGGAGTGGTGTGGGCGTTGGTGTGGTGCTGTGGGAGTGGTGTGGGCAGTGAGGTAGCGCTGCGGGGGTATTGTGGGCAGTGGTCTATCGCTGTGCGAGTCTTTTTGGCAGTGATAAAGCGCTGTGGGAGTCGTGTAGACAGTGGTGTAGATCTGTGGAAGTGGTGGGGGCAGTGGTGTAGTGCTGTGGGTGTGATGTGCGTAGTGGTGGTGAGCTGCGGGAGTGATGAGGGCATGGTTGTAGTGCTGCGGGAGCGTTGCGGATAGTAGTGTATCGCTGCGAGTTGATTTGGGCAGTCATGTAGCGCTGCAGGAGTGATGTGGGCAGTGGCGTAGAGCTGCAGGAGTGGTTTGGGCAGTGGTGTAGTGCTGTGGGAGTGGTGTGGGCATTAGTGTAGCGCTCCGTGGTTGATCTGGGCAGTGGAGTAGTGTTGTGGGAGTGGTGTGGGCAGTGGTGTAGTGCTGTGGGAGTGGTGTTGGCAGTGGTGTGACGCTGCTGGAGTGGTTTGGAAAGTGGTGTGGCACTGCGGGAACGGTGTGGGCAGTGGTGTAGCGCTGCGGGAGCGGTGTGGTCAGTGGTATAGCGCTGTGGGAGTGGTGTGGGCAGTGCTGTAGAGCTGTGCGAGTTGTGTGGGCAGTGGTGTAGTACTGTGGGAGTGGTGTGGGCAGTGGTGTAACGCTGCGGGAGTGGTTTCTGGCTTTGGTTTAATGCACCGGGAGTGGTGTGGTGGGTGGTGTAGCGCTGTGGGAGTGGTGAGGGCAGTGGTGTAGTGCTGTGGGAGTGGTGTGGGCATTAGTGTAGCGCTGTGGGAGTGTTGTGAGCAGTGGTGTAGTGCTGTGGGAGTGGTGTGGGCACTGTTGTAGCGCTGTGGAAGTGGTGTGGGCATTAGTGTAACGCTGTGGGAGTGGTGTTGGCATTAGTGTAATGCTGTGGGAGTGGTGTGTGCAGTGGTGTCGCGCTGTGGGAGTGGTGTGGGCAGTGGTGTAGTGCTGTGGGAGTGGTGTGGGCATTAGTGTAGCGCTGCGGGATTTTTGTGGGCATTAGTGTAACGCAGTGGGAGTGGTGTGGTCAGTGGTGTAGTGCTGTGGGAGTGGTGTGGGCAGTGGTGTAGCGCTGTGGGAGTGTTGTGGGCGTTGGTGTAGTGCTGTGGGTTTGATGTGGGCAGTGATGTAGCGCTGCGGGAGTATTGTGGGCAGTGGTCTAGCGCTGTGCGAGTCGTTTTGGTAGTGATATAGCGCTGTGGGAGTCGTGTAGACAGTGGTGTAGATCTGTGGAAGTGGTGGGTGCAGTGGTGTAGTGCTGTGGGAGTGATGTGGGTAGTGGTTGTGAGCTGCGGGAGTGATGTGGGCAGGGGTGTAGCGCTGCGGGAGCGGTGTGGATAGTCGTGTAGCGCTGCGAGGTGATTTGGGCTGTCGTGTAGCGCTGCGGGAGTGGTGTGGACAGTGGTGTAGCGCTGCGGGAGTGGAGTGGGCATTAGTGTAACGCTGTGGGAGTGGTGTGGACATTAGTGTAACGCTGTGGGAGTGGTGTGTGCAGTGGTGTAGTGCTTTTGGAGTGGTGTGGGCATTAGTGTAGCGCTGTGGGAGTGGTGTGGGAATTAGTGTAACGCTGTGGCAGTGGTGTGGGCAGTGGTGTAGCGCTGTGGGAGTGGTGTGTGCAGTGGTGTAGTGCTGTGGGAGTGGTGTGGGCTGTGGTGTAGCGCTGTGGGAGTGGTGTGGGCGTTGGTGTAGTGCTGTGGGTTTGATGTGGGCAGTGATGTAGCGCTGTGGGAGTGGTTTGTGCGTTGGTGTAGTGCTGTGGGCTTGATGTGGGCAGTGATGTTGCGTTGCGGGAGTATTGTGGGCAGTGGTCTAGAGCTGTGCGCGTCTTTTTGGCAGTGATATAGCGCTGTGGGAGTCGTGTAGACAGTGGTGTAGATCTGTGGAAGTGGCGGGCGCAGTGGTGTAGTGCTTTGGGAGTGATGTGGGTAGTGGTTGTGAGCTGCGGGAGTGATGTGGGCAGGGGTGTAGTGCTTATGGAGCGGTGCGGATACTAGTTTATAGCTGCGAGGTGATTTGGACAGTCGTGTAGCGCTGCAGGAGAGGTGTGGGCAGTGGTGTAGAGCTGCGGGAGTGGTGTGGGCAGTGGTGTAGTGCTGTTGGAGTGGTGTGGGCAGTAGTGTAACGCTGCGGGTGTGGTGTGGGCAGTGGTGTATCGCTGCGGGAGTGGTTGCGGGCATTGGTTTAATGCACCGGGAGTGGTGTGGGCAGTGGTGTAGTGCTGTGGGAGTGGTGTTGGCAGTGGTGTGACGCTGCTGGAGTGGTTTGGAAAGTGGTGTGGCACTGCGGGAACGGTGTGGGCAGTGGTGTAGCGCTGCGGGAGCGGTGTGGTCAGTGGTATAGCGCTGTGGGAGTGGTGTGGGCAGTGCTGTAGAGCTGTGCGAGTTGTGTGGGCAGTGGTGTAGTACTGTGGGAGTGGTGTGGGCAGTGGTGTAACGCTGCGGGAGTGGTTTCTGGCTTTGGTTTAATGCACCGGGAGTGGTGTGGTGGGTGGTGTAGCGCTGTGGGAGTGGTGAGGGCAGTGGTGTAGTGCTGTGGGAGTGGTGTGGGCATTAGTGTAGCGCTGTGGGAGTGTTGTGAGCAGTGGTGTAGTGCTGTGGGAGTGGTGTGGGCACTGTTGTAGCGCTGTGGAAGTGGTGTGGGCATTAGTGTAACGCTGTGGGAGTGGTGTTGGCATTAGTGTAATGCTGTGGGAGTGGTGTGTGCAGTGGTGTCGCGCTGTGGGAGTGGTGTGGGCAGTGGTGTAGTGCTGTGGGAGTGGTGTGGGCATTAGTGTAGCGCTGCGGGATTTTTGTGGGCATTAGTGTAACGCAGTGGGAGTGGTGTGGGCAGTGGTGTAGTGCTGTGGGAGTGGTGTGGGCAGTGGTGTAGCGCTGTGGGAGTGTTGTGGGCGTTGGTGTAGTGCTGTGGGTTTGATGTGGGCAGTGATGTAGCGCTGCGGGAGTATTGTGGGCAGTGGTCTAGCGCTGTGCGAGTCGTTTTGGTAGTGATATAGCGCTGTGGGAGTCGTGTAGACAGTGGTGTAGATCTGTGGAAGTGGTGGGTGCAGTGGTGTAGTGCTGTGGGAGTGATGTGGGTAGTGGTTGTGAGCTGCGGGAGTGATGTGGGCAGGGGTGTAGCGCTGCGGGAGCGGTGTGGATAGTCGTGTAGCGCTGCGAGGTGATTTGGGCTGTCGTGTAGCGCTGCGGGAGTGGTGTGGACAGTGGTGTAGCGCTGCGGGAGTGGAGTGGGCATTAGTGTAACGCTGTGGGAGTGGTGTGGACATTAGTGTAACGCTGTGGGAGTGGTGTGTGCAGTGGTGTAGTGCTTTTGGAGTGGTGTGGGCATTAGTGTAGCGCTGTGGGAGTGGTGTGGGAATTAGTGTAACGCTGTGGCAGTGGTGTGGGCAGTGGTGTAGCGCTGTGGGAGTGGTGTGTGCAGTGGTGTAGTGCTGTGGGAGTGGTGTGGGCTGTGGTGTAGCGCTGTGGGAGTGGTGTGGGCGTTGGTGTAGTGCTGTGGGTTTGATGTGGGCAGTGATGTAGCGCTGTGGGAGTGGTTTGTGCGTTGGTGTAGTGCTGTGGGCTTGATGTGGGCAGTGATGTTGCGTTGCGGGAGTATTGTGGGCAGTGGTCTAGAGCTGTGCGCGTCTTTTTGGCAGTGATATAGCGCTGTGGGAGTCGTGTAGACAGTGGTGTAGATCTGTGGAAGTGGCGGGCGCAGTGGTGTAGTGCTTTGGGAGTGATGTGGGTAGTGGTTGTGAGCTGCGGGAGTGATGTGGGCAGGGGTGTAGTGCTTATGGAGCGGTGCGGATACTAGTGTATAGCTGCGAGGTGATTTGGACAGTCGTGTAGCGCTGCAGGAGAGGTGTGGGCAGTGGTGTAGAGCTGAGGGAGTGGTGTGGGCAGTGGTGTAGTGCTGTTGGAGTGGTGTGGGCAGTAGTGTAACGCTGCGGGTGTGGTGTGGGCAGTGGTGTATCGCTGCGGGAGTGGTTGCGGGCATTGGTTTAATGCACCGGGAGTGGTGTGGGCAGTGGTTTAGCGCTGTGGGAGTGGTGTGGGCAGTGGTGTAGCGCTGTGGGAGTGGTGTGGGCAGTGGTGTAGCGCTGTGGGAGTGGTGTGGGCAGTGGTGTAGCGCTGTGGCAGTTGTGTGGGCGTTGGTGTCGTGCTGTGGGTTTGATGTGGGCAGTGATGTAGCGCTGCGGGAGTATTGTGGGCAGTGGTCTAGCGCTGGGCAAGTCGTTTTGTCAGTGATATAGCGCTGTGGGAGTCGTGTAGACAGTGGTGTAGATCTGTGGAAGTGGTGGGGGCATTGGTGTAGTGCTGTGTGAGTAATGTGGGTAGTGGTTCAGAGCTGCGGGAGTGATGTGGGCAGGGGTGTAGCGCTGCGGGAACGGTGTGGATAATAGTGTAGCGCTGCGAGGTGATTTGGGCAGTCGTGTAGCGCTGCGGAAGTGGTGTGGGCAGAGGTGTAGCGCTGAGGGTGAGGTGTGGGCAGTGGTGTAGCGCTGTGGGTGTGGTGTGGGAGTGGTGTAGTGTTGTGGGAGTGGTGTGGGCAGAGGTCTATCGCTGTGGGTGTGGTGTGTGCAGTGGTGTAGTGTTGTAGGAGTGGTGTGGGCAGTGGTGTCGCGCTGTGGGAGTGGTGTGGGCAGAGGTGTAGCGCTGTGGGAGTGGTGTGGGCAGCGGTGTAGTTCTGTGGGAGTGGTGTGGTCATTAGTGTAGCGCTCCGGGGTTGATGTGGGCAGTGGTGTAGTGCTGTGGGAGTGGTGTGTGCAGTGGTGTAGCGCTGTAGGATTGGTGTGGGCAGTGGTGTAGTGTTGTGGGAGTGGTGTGTGCAGTGGTGTAGCGCTGTGGCAGTGGTGTGGGCGTTGGTGTCGTGCTGTGGGAGTGGTGTTGGCATTAGTGTAAATTTGTGGGATTGGTGTGGGCAGTGGTGTAGTGCTGTGGGAGTGGTGTGGGCATTAGTGTAGCGCTGTGGGAGTGGTGTGGGCATTAGTGTAACGCTGTAGGAGTGGTGTGGGCAGTAGTGTAGCGCTGTGGGAGTGGCGTGTGCAGTGGTGTAGTGCTGTGGGAGTGGTGTGGGCAGTGGTGTAGCGCTGTGGTAGTGTTGTGGGCGTTGGTGTAGTGCTGTGGGTTTGATGTGGGCAGTGATGTAGCGCTGCGGGAGTATTGTGGGCAGTGGTCTAGCGCTGTGCGAGTCGTTTTGGTAGTGATATAGCGCTGTGGGAGTCGTGTAGACAGTGGTGTAGATCTGTGGAAGTGGTGGGTGCAGTGGTGTAGTGCTGTGGGAGTGATGTGGGTAGTGGTTGTGAGCTGCGGGAGTGATGTGGGCAGGGGTGTAGCGGTGTGGATAGTCGTGTAGCGCTGCGAGGTGATTTGGGCTGTCGTGTAGCGCTGCGGGAGTGGTGTGGACAGTGGTGTAGCGCTGCGGGAGTGGTGTGGGCATTAGTGTAACGCTGTGGGAGTGGTGTGGACATTAGTGTAACGCTGTGGGAGTGGTGTGTGCAGTGGTGTAGTGCTTTTGGAGTGGTGTGGGCATTAGTGTAGCGCTGTGGGAGTGGTGTGGGAATTAGTGTAACGCTGTGGCAGTGGTGTGGGCAGTGGTGTAGCGCTGTGGGAGTGGTGTGTGCAGTGGT
The DNA here is from genome assembly GCF_964194155.1 of Cetorhinus maximus. Taxonomy (NCBI): domain Eukaryota; kingdom Metazoa; phylum Chordata; class Chondrichthyes; order Lamniformes; family Cetorhinidae; genus Cetorhinus; species Cetorhinus maximus. Next base: position 546,597 of record NW_027596148.1, read on the forward strand.
GTAGTGCTGTGGGAGTGGTGTGGGCTGTGGTGTAGCGCTGTGGGAGTGGTGTGGGCGTTGGTGTAGTGCTGGGGGTTTGATGTGGGCAGTGATGTAGCGCTGTGGGAGTGGTGTGTGCGTTGGTGTAGTGCTGTGGGCTTGATGTGGGCAGTGATGGTGCGTTGCGGGAGTATTGTGGGCAGTGGTCTAGAGCTGTGCGCGTCTTTTTGGCAGTGATATAGCGCTCTGGGAATCGTGTAGACAGTGGTGTAGATCTGTGGAAGTGGCGGGGGCAGTGGTGTAGTGCTTTGGGAGTGATGTGGGTAGTGGTTGTGAGCTGCGGGAGTGATGTGGGCAGGGGTGTAGTGCTTATGGAGCGGTGCGGATACTAGTGTATAGCTGCGAGGTGATTTGGACAGTCGTGTAGCGCTGCAGGAGAGGTGTGGGCAGTGGTGTAGTGCTGTTGGAGTGGTGTGGGCATTAGTGTAGCGCTCCGTGGTTGATCTTGGCAGTGGTGTAGTGCTGTGGAAGTGGTCTGGGCAGTGGTGTATTGCTGTGAAAGTGGTGTTGGCAGTGGTGTGACGCTGCTCGAAGGCTTTGGAAAGTGGTGTGGCGCTGCGGGGACGGTGTGGGCAGTGGTGTAGAGCTGTGGGAGTTGTGTGGGCAGTGGTGTAGTACTGTGGGAGTGGTGTGGGCAGTAGTGTAACGCTGCGGGTGTGGTGTGGGCAGTGGTGTATCGCTGCGGGAGTGGTTGCGGGCATTGGTTTAATGCACCGGGAGTGGTGTAGGCAGTGGTGTAGCGCTGTGGGAGTGGTGTGGGCAGTGGTGTAGTGCTGTGGGAGTGGTGTGGGCATTAGCGTAGCGCTGTGGGAGTGATGTGGGCATTAGTGTAGCGCTGTGGGAGTGTTGTGGGCATTAGTGTAGCGCTGTGGGAGTGTTGAAGGCATTTTTCTAGCGCTGTTGGAGTGTTGTGGTAATTAGTTAAGCACTGTGGGCGAGTTGTGGGTATTAGTTTAGCGCTGTGGGAGTGGTGGGTTGTGGTGTAAGGCTGTCGGAGTGGTATGGGCAGTAGTGTATCGCTGTGGGAGAGGTGTGTGCAGTGGTGTAGCGCTGTGGGACTGGTGTGGTCAGTGGTGTAGTGCTGTGGGAGTGGCGTGGGCAGTGTTGTAGCGCTGTGGGAGTGGTTTGGGCATTAGTGTAAATTTGTGGGATTGGTGTGGGCAGTGGTGTAGTGCTGTGGGAGTGGTGTGGGCATTAGTGTAGCGCTGTGGGAGTGGTGTGGGCATTAGTGTAACGCTGTGGGAGTGGTGTGGGCAGTAGTGTAGCGCTGTGGGAGTGGCGTGTGCAGTGGTGTAGTGCTGTGGGAGTGGTGTGGGCAGTGGTGTAGCGCTGTGGGAGTGGTGTGGGCGTTGGTGTAGTGCTTTGGGTTTGATGTGGGCAGTGATGTACCGCTGCGGTAGTATTTTGGGCAGTGGTCTAGCGCTGTGCGACTCGTTTTGTCAGTGATATAGCGCTGTGGGCGTCGTGTAGACAATGGTGTAGATCTGTGGAAGTGGTGGGGGCAGTGGTGTGGTGCTGTGGGAGTGATGTGGGTAGTGGTGTAGTGCTGTGGGAGTGGTGTGGGCAGTGGTGTAGAGCTGTCGGAGAGGTGTGGGCGTTGGTGTAGTGCTTTGGGTTTGATGTGGGCAGTGATGTAGCGCTGCGGTAGTATTGTGGGCAGTGGTCTAGCGCTGTGCGACTCGTTTTGACAGTGATATAGCGCTGTGGGAGTCGTGTAGACAGTGGTGTAGATCTGTGGAAGTGGTTGGGGCAGTGTTGTAGTGCTGTGGGAGTGATGTGGGCAGTGGTGTAGCGCTGTGGGAGTGGTGTGGGCAGTGGTGCAGTGCTGTGGGAGTGGTGTGGGCATTAGCGTAGCGCTGTGGGAGTGATGTGGGCATTAGTGTAGCGCTGTGGGATTGTTGTGGGCATTAGTGTAGCGCTGTGGGAGTGTTGAAGTCATTTTTCTAGCGCTGTTGGAGTGGTGTGGTAATTAGTTTAGCACTGTGGGCGAGTTGTGGGCATTAGTTTAGCGCTGTGGGAGTGGTGTGGGTTGTGGTGTAACGCTGTGGGAGTGGTGTGGGCAGTAGTGTATCGATGTGGGAGAGGTGTGGGCAGTGGTGTAGCGCTGTGGACTGGTGTGGGCAGTGGTGTAGTGCTGTGGGAGTGGCGTGGGCAGTGTTGTAGCGCTGTGGGAGTGGTGTGGGCATTAGTGTAACGCTGTGGGAGTGGTGTGGGCATTAGTTTAACGTTGTGGGAGTGGTGTGGGCAGCGGTGTAGTGCTGTGGGAGTGGTGTGGGCATTAGTGTAGCGCTGTGGGAGTGGTGTGGGCATTAGTGTAACGCCTTGGGAGTGGTGTGGGCATTAGTGTAACGCTGTGGGAGTGGTGTGGGCAGTAGTGTAGCGCTGTGGGAGTGGTGTGTGCAGTGGTGTAGTGCTGTGGGAGTGGTGTGGGCAGTGGTGTAGCGCTGTGGGAGTGATGTGGGCATTAGTGTAGCGCTGTGGGAGTGTTGTGGGCATTAGTGTAGCGCTGTGGGAGTGTTGAAGTCATTTTTCTAGCGCTGTTGGAGTGGTGTGGTAATTAGTTTAGCACTGTGGGCGAGTTGTGGGTATTAGTTTAGCGCTGTGGGAGTGGTGTGGGTTGTGTTGTAACGCTGTGGGAGTGGTGTGGGCAGTAGTGTAGCGCTGTGGGAGTGGTGTGGGCAATAGTGTATCGCTGTGGGAGAGGTGTGGGCAGTGGTGTAGCGCTGTGGGAGTGGTGTGGGCAGTGGTGTAGTGCTGTGGGAGTGGCGTGGGCAGTGGTGTAGCGCTGTGGAAGTGGTGTGGGCGTTGGTGTAGTGCTTTGGGTTTGATGTGGGGAGTGATGTAGCGCTGCGGTAGTATTGTGGGCAGTTGTCGGGCGCTGTGCGACTCGTTTTGTCAGTGATATAGCGCTGTGGGAGTCGTGTAGACAGTGGTGTAGATCTGTGGAAGTGGTGGGGGCAGTGGTGTAGTGCTGTGGGAGTGATGTGGGTAGTGGTGTAGAGCTGCGGGAGTGATGTGGGCAGGGGTGTAGCGCTGCGGGAGCGGTGTGGATAGTAGAGTAGCGCTGCGAGATGATTGGGGCAGTCGTGTAGCGCTGCGGGAGTGCTGTGCGCAGTGGTGTAGCACTGCGGGAGTGGAGTGGACGGTGGCGTAGTGGTGTGGGAGTGGTGTGGTCAGTGGTGTAGTTCTGTGGGAGTGGTGTGGTCAGTGGTGTAATGCTGTGGGAGTGGTGTGTGCAGTGGTGTAGCGCTGCGGGAGTGGAGTGGACATTGGTGTAGCGCTGCGGGGGTTGTGTGGGCAGTGGTGTAGCGCTGCGGGAGTGGTGTGGGCAGTGGTGTAGCCCTGCGGTGGTGCTGTGGTCAGTGGTGTATCGCTGCGGGTGTGAGCTTGGCAGGGGTGTAACGCCGTGCGAGTCGTGTGGGCAGTGGTGTAGTGCTGTGGGAGTGTTGTTGGCCGTGGTGTCACGCTGCGGGAGTGGTGTGGGCATTAGTGTAGCGTTCTGGGTGTGGCTTGGGCATTCGTCCAACTCTGTGGGATTGATGTGGGCAGTGGTGTAGCACTGTGGGAGTGGTGTGGGTTGTGGTGTCGCGCTGTGGGAGTGGTGTGAGTTGTGGTGTAGCTCTGTGGGAGTGGAGTGGGCAGAGGTGTAGTGCTGTGGGTTTGGTGGGGGCAGTGGTGTAGCGCTGTGGGAGTGATGTGGGCAGTGGTGTAGTGCTGCAGTGGTGATGTGTGGAGTGGTGTAGCGCAGTGGGAATGGTGGGGTCAGTGGTGTAGTGCTGCGGGAGTTGTGCGGGCAGTGGTGTTGTGCTGCGGGACTGGTGAGGGCAGTGGTGTACTGCTGCGGGAGTTGTGCGAGCAGCGGTGTAATGCTGCTGGACTGGTGTGCGTTGTGGTATAGCACTGTGGGAGTGGTGTGGGCATTGGGTTAACACTGTGGGCGTGTTTGGGCAGTGTTGTAGCGCTGTGGGAGTGGTGTTTCTATTACTGCACCGTTGCGGGAGTGGTGTGGGCGGTGGTGTACTGCTGTGGGAGTGGTGTGAGCTTCGTTTAGCGCTGTGGGAGTGGTGTGGGTTGCCTTGTAGTGTTGTGGGAGTGGTTTGGGCAGTGGTGTAACGCTGTGGGAGTGGTGTGGACAGTGGAGTAGTGCTGTGGGAGTGGTTTGGGCAGTGGTGTAACACTGTGGGATTGGTGTGGGCAGTGGTGTAGTGCAGTGGGAGTGTTGTGGGCAGTGGTGTAGCGCTATGGGAGCGGTGTGGCCAGTGGTGTAGTGCTGTGGGAGTGGTGTGGGCAGTGGTGTAGTGCTGTGGGAGTGGTTTCGGCAGTAGTGTAGTGCTGTGGGCGTTGTTTGGGCAGTGGTGTAATGCTGTGGGATTGGTGTGGGCAGTGGTGTAGTGCTGTGGGAGTGGTGTGGGCAGTGGTGTAATGCTGTGGGAGTGGTGTGGGCAGTGTTGTAGTGCTGTGGGAGTGGTGTGGGCAGTGGTAGAGCTTTGGGAGTGGTGTGGACAGTGGTGTAGTGCTGTGGGAGTGGTGTGGGCAGTGGTGTAGTGCTGTGGGAGTGGTGTGGGTAGTGGTGTAGTGCTGTGGGAGTGGTGTGGACAGTGGTGTAGTGCTGTGGGAGTGGTGTGGGCAGTGGTGTAGTGCTGTGGGTTTGGTGTGGGCAGTGGTGTAGCGCTGCGGGAGTGGTCTGTGCAGGGGCGTAGTGCTGAGGGAGTGGTGTGGGCCGTGGTGTTGTGCTGTGGGAGTGGTGTGGACAATGGTGTAGCACTGTGGGACTGGTGTGGGCAGCGGTGTAGTGCTATGGGAGTGGTATGGGCATTGGTGTAGTGCTGTGGGAGTGGTGTGGGCAGTGGTGTAACAATTTGGCAGTGGTGTGGGCAGTGGTGTTTTGCTGTGGGAGTTGTGTGCGCTGTGGTGTAGCGCTGTGGGAGTGGTGTAGACATTGGTTTTGCGCTGCGGGAGTGTTGTGGGCATAGTTGTAGCGCTGCGGGAGTGGTGTGGGCATTACTACAGCGTTGTGGGAGTGGTGTGGGCAGTGGTGTACTGCTGTGGGAGTGGTGTGGCCAGTGGTGTAACGCTGTGGGAGTGTTGTGGGATTTAGTGCAGCGCTGTGAGAGTGGTGTGGGCTGTGTTGTGTGCATTAGTGTAGCGCTGTGAGAGTGGTGTGGGCATTAGTGTAGCGCTGTGGGAGTGGGGTGGGCATTAGTGCAGCGTTGTGGGAGTGTTGTGGGCAGTGGTGTAGTCCTGTGGGTGTGGTGTGGGCTGTGTATGTTGCGCTGTGGGAGTGGTGTGGGTTGCAGTGAAGCGCTGTCAAACTGGTGTTGCTTGTGGTGTAGTGCTGTGGGACTCGTGTGTGCAGTGGTGTAGTGCTGCGGGAGAGTGTGGGCAGTGGTGTAGGGCTGTGGGAGAGTGTGGGCAGTGGTGTAGGGCTGTGGGAGTGCTGTGTGCAGTGGTGTAGCGCGTTGGGATTGGTGTGGATAGTGGTGAACTGCTGTTGGATTGGTGTGGGCAGCGGTGTAATGCTGTGGGCGTGTTGTGGGCATTGGTGTAGTGCTGCGGCGTTGATGTGGGCATTGGTGTAGTGCTGTGGGAGTGGTGTGGGCAGTGGGGTTACACTGTGTGAGTGGTGTGGGCAGCGGTGTAGTGCTGTGGGAGTAGTGTGGGCAGTGGGGTTGTGCTGTGGAAGTGGAGTGGGCAGTGGTGTATTGCTGTGGGAGTGGTGTGGGCAGTGGTGTAACGCTGTGGAGTGGTGTGGGCAGTGGTGTAACGCTGTGGAGTGGTGTGGGCAGTGGTGTAGTGCTGTGGGAGTGCTGAGGGCAGTGGTGTAGCGCTGTGGGAGTGGTGTGGACCGTGGTGTAGCGCTGTGGGAGTGGTGTGGGCAGTGGTGTAGCGCTGTGGGAGTGGTGTCGGCATTAGTGCAGCTCTTTGGGAGTGGAGTAGGCAGTGGTGCGGGCAATAGTGTAGCGCTGTGGGAGTGGTGTGGGCATTAGCGTAGCACTGTGGGAGTGGGTTGACATTAGTGTAACGCTGTGGGAGTGGTGTGGGCAGTGGTGTAGTCCTGTGGGTGTGGTGTGGGCAGTTTTGTTGCGCTGTTGGAGTGGTGTGGGTTGTAGTGTAGCGCTGTCCGAGTGGTGTTGGTTGTGGTCTAGCACTGTGGGAGTGGTGTGGGCAGTGGTGTAGTGCTGCAGAGGTGATGTGGGCAGTGGTGTCGAGCTGCGGGAGTGGTGGGTGCAGTGGTGTAGTGCCGTGGGAGTGGTGTGGGCAGTGGTGTAGCGCTGTGGGATTGGTGTGGGTAGTGGTGAAGTGCTGTGGGATTGGTGTGGGCAGCGGTGTAGAGCTCTGGGTGTGTTGTGGGCAGTGGTGTAGTGCTGCGGCGTTGATGTGGGCATTGGTGTAGTGTTGCGGGCGTGGTGTGGGCAGTGGTGTAGCGCTGTGCGAGTCATGTGGGCAGTGGTGTAGTGCTGTGGGAGTGGTATGTGCAGTGGTGTCGCGCTGTCGGAGTGTTGTAGGCTTTAGTGTAGCGCTGTGAGAGTGGTTTGGGCATTCGTCCAGCGCTGTGGGATTGATGTGGGCATTAGTTTAGCACTGTCGGTGTTGCATGGGCAGTGGTGTAGTGCTCTGGGAGTGGTGTGGTCAGTGGTGTAGTGCTGTGGGAGTAGTGTGGGCAGTGGCGTTGTGCTGTGGAAGTGGTGTGGGCAGTGGTGTAGTGCTGTGGGAGTGGTGTGGGCAGTGGTGTAACGCTCTGGGAGTGGTGTGGGCAGTGGTGTTGTGCTGCGGGAGTGGTGTGGGCAGTGGTGTACTGCTGCGGGAGTGGTGTGGGCAGTGGTGTAGTGCTGCGGGAGTGGTGTGGGCAGTGGTGTAGCGCTGCGGGACTGGTGTGGGCAGTGGTGTAGCCCTGCGGGAGTGGTGTGGGCAGTGGTGTAGCGCTGCTGGAGTGGTGTGGGCAGTGGTGTTGCGCTGCGGGGGTGGGGTGGGCAGTGGTATAGCGCTGCAGGGTTGATGTGGGCTAAGTTGTTGCACTGCGGGAGTGGTATGTGTAGTGGTGTAGCGTTGCGGGTGTGATGTGGGCAGTGGTGTAGCGCTGCGGCTGTGGTGTGGGCAGTGTTGTAGCGCTGTGGGAGTGGTGTGGGCAGTGGTGTAGCGCTTTGGGAGTGGTGTGTGCATTGGTTAGCGCTGCGGGAGTGGTGTGGGCATTAGTACATCGCTGTTTGAGTTGTGTGGGCATTAGTGTAGCGCTGTAAGAGTGGTGTGGTCATTTGTGTAGCGCTCTGGGAGTGGTGTGGGCATTAGTGTAGCGCTGCGGGAGTGGTGTTGGCATTAGTGTAGCGCTGTGAGAGTGGTGTGGTCATTAGTGTAGCGCTGTGGGAGTTGTGTGGGCATTCGTTTAGCGCTGTGGGAGTGGTGTGGGCCTCAGTTTAGCGCTGTGGGAGTGGTTTGGGCATTCGTCCAGCGCTGTGGGATTGATGTGGGCATTAGTTTAGCGCTGTGGGTGTTGTGTGGTTTGTGGAGTAAGCTTCGGGAGTGGTGTGGGCAGAGGTGTTACACTATGGGAGTGGTGTGTGCAGCGGTGTAGTGCTGTGGGTGTGGTGTAGGCAGTGGTTTAGTGCTGTGGGAGTGGTGTGGGTAGAGGTGTGTAGTGCGGTGGGAGTGGTGTGAGCAGTGGTGTACTGCTGTCGGAGTGGTGTGGGCAGTGGTGAACTGCTGTGGGATTGGTGTGGGCAGCGGTGCAGTGCTGTGGGTGTGTTGTGGGCAGTGGTATAGTGCGGCGGGGTTGACGTGGGCATTGGTGTAGCGCTGCCGTAGTGGTGTGGGCAGTGGTGTATTGCTGTGGGAGTGGTGTGGGCAGTGGTGTAATGCTGTGGGAGTGTTGTGGGCAGTGGTGTCACGCTGTGGGAGTGGTGTGGGCAGTGGTGTAGAGCTGCAGGACTGGTGTGGGCGGGTGTGTTGCTTTGTGGGAGTGGTGTGGGCAGTGGGGTAGCGCTGCGAGAGTGGTGTGGGCAGTGGTGAAGGGCCGTGGGAGATGTGGGGGCAGTAGTGTAGCGCTGTTGGAGTGGTGTGGGCAGTGGTGTAGCGCTTTGGGTGTGATGTGCGCAGGGGTGTAACGCTGCGGGAGCGGTGTGGGCATTAGTGTAGCGCTGTGGGACTGGTTTGGGCATTAGTGTAGCGCTGACGGAGTGCTGTGGGCATTAATGTAGCCCTGTGGGAGTGGTGTGGCAGTGGTGTAGTGCTGTGGGAGTGGTATGGGCAGTGGTGCAGTGCTGTGGGAGTGGTGTGGGCAGTGATGTAGTGCTGCGGGAGTGGTGTGTGCAGGACTGTAGTGCCGTGGGAGTGGTGTGGGCAGTGGTTTAGTGTTGTGGGAGTGGTGTGGACAGTGGTGTAGCGCTGTGGGACTGGTATGCGCAGCCGTGTAGTGCTATGGGAGTGGTATGGGCAGTGGTGTAACACTGTGGCAGTGGTGTGGGCAGTGCTGTTTTGCTTTGGGAGTTGTGTGGGCTGTGCTTTAGCGCTGGGGGAGTGGAGTGGCCAGTGGTGTAGCGCTGTGGGATAGTTGTGGGCATTAGTGCAGCGCTGAGGGAGTGGTGTGGGCAGTGGTGTAGCACTGGGGGAATGGTGTGGGCAGTGGTGTAGCGCTGTGGGATTGGTGTGTGCAGTGGTCCAGCGCTGTGGGATTGGTTTGGGCAGTGGTGTAGTGCCGTTGGGGTGGTGTGGGCATTGGTGTAGTGCTGTGGGAGTGGTGTGGGCAGTGGTCTAGCGCCCAGGGAGTGCTGTGGGCAGGGGTGTTTCGCTGCGGGAGCGGTGTGGGTAGTGGTGTAAAGCTGCGGGGCAGATGTGGGCAGTGGTGTAGAGCTGCGGGGGCGGTGTGGGCAGTATTGAAGCGCTGCGGGAGTGGTCTGGTGAGTGGGTTAACGCTACGGGAGAGGTGTGGGCATTAGTGCAGCGCTGGGGGAGTGGTGTGGGCAGTGGTGTATTGCTGTGGGAGTGGTGTGGGCAGTGGTGTAGCGCTGTGGGAGTGGTGTGGGCAGTAGTGTAGCGCTGTGGGAGTTGTGTGGGAATTCGTCTAGCGCTGTGGGAGTGGTGTGGGCATTAGATTAGCGCTGTGGGTGTGGTTTGGGCATTCGTCCAGCGCTGTGGCATTGATGAGCGCATTAGTATAGCGCTGTGGGAGTGGTGTGGTTTGTGCAGTAAGCTGCGGGAGTGGTGTGGGCAGTGGTGATACACTGTGGGAGTGGTGTGGGCAGCGGTGTAGCGCTGTGGTAGTGGTGTGGGCAGTAGGGTTGCGCAGTGGGAGTAGTGTGGTGAGCGGTGTAGTGCTGTGGGAGTGGTGTGGGCAGTGGTGTAGTGCTGTGGGAGTGGTGTTGGCAGTGGTGTAGTGCTGCAGAGGTGATGTGGGCAGTGGTGTCGAGCTGCGGGAGTGGTGGGTGCAGTGGTGAAGTGCTGTGGGATTGGTGTGGGCAGCGGTGTAGAGCTGTGGGTGTGTTGTGGGAAGTGGTGTAGTGCTGCGGCATTGATGTGGGCATTGGTGTAGTGTTGCGGGAGTGGTGTGGGCAGTGGTGTAGCGCTGTGCGAGTCATGTGGGCAGTGGTGTAGTGCTGTGGGAGTGGTATGTGCAGTGGTGTCGCGCTGTCGGAGTGTTGTAGGCTTTAGTGTAGCGCTGTGAGAGTGGTTTGGGAATTCGTCCAGCGCTGTGGGATTGATGTGGACATTAGTTTAGCGCTGTCGGTGTTGCGTGGGCAGTGGTGTAGTGCTGTGGGAGTGGTGTGGTCAGTGGTGTAGTGCTGTGGGGGTAGTGTGGGCAGTGGTGTTGTGCTGTGGAAGTGGTGTGGGCAGTGGTGTAGTGCTGTGGGAGTGGTGTGGGCAGTGGTGTAGTACTGTGGGAGTGGTGTGGGCAGTGGTGTTGTGCTGCGGGAGTGGTGTGGACAGTGGTGTACTGCTGCGGGAGTGGTGTGTGCAGGGGTGTAGTGCTGTGGGAGTGGTGTGGGCAGTGGTGTAGCGCTGTGGGAGTGGTATGGACAGTGGTGTAGCTCTGTGTGAGTGCTGTGGGCAGTGGTGTAGTTCTGTGGGAGTGGTGTGGGCAGTGGTGTAGCACTGTGGGAATGGTGTGTGCAGGGGTGTAGTGCTGTTAGGAGTGGTGTGGGCAGTGTTGTAGCACTGTGGGAGTGGTGTGGACAGTAGTGTAGCGCTGTGGGAGTGTTGTGGGCAGTGTTGCAGCTCTGTGGCAGTGGTGTGGGTGTTACTGCAGCGTTGTGTGACTGGTGTGGGCAGTGGAATACCGCTGTGGGAGTGGTGTGGCCAGTGGTGTAGCGCTGTGGGTGTGTTGTGGGCATTAGTGCAGCGATGTGGGAGTGGTGTGGGCAGTGGTGTGGCGCTTTCGGAGTGGTGTTGGCATTAGTGTAGCGCTGTGGGAGTGGTGTGGGCATTAGCGTAGCTCTGTGGGATTGGGGTTGACATTAGTGTAACGCTGTGGGAGTGGTGTGGGCAGTGGTGTAGTCTTGTGGGTGTGGTGTTGGCAGTGTTGTTGCGCTGTGGGAGTCGTGTGTGTTGTAGTGTAGCGCTGCCCGAGTGGTGTTGGTTGTGGTCTAGCGCTGTGGGAGTGGTGTGGGCATTAGTGTAGCGCTGTGGGAGTGGGAAGGGCATTAGTGTAGCGATGTGGGACTGGTATGGGCAGTGGTGTAGTCCTGTGGGTGTGGTGTGGGCTGTGTTGTTGCGCTGTGGGAGGGTGAGGTTTGTAGTGTAGCGCTGTCCGAGTGGTGTTGGTTCTGTTTTAGCGCTGTGGGAGTGGAGTGGGTAGCGGTGTAGTGCTGTGGGACTCGTGTGTGCAGTGGTGTAGTGCTGCGGGGGTAATGTGGGCAGTGGTGTAAAGCAGCGGGACTGGTGGGTGTAGTGGTCAAGCGCTGTGGGATTGGTGTGGGCAGTGGTGCAGCGCTGTGGAAGTGGTTTGGGCAGTGGTGTAGTGCTGTCGGAGTGGTGAGGGCAGTGGTGATTTGCTGTGGGATTGGTGTGGGCAGCTTGTAGTGCTGTGGGTGTGTTGTGCGCGGTGGAGTAGTGCTGCAGCGTTGATGTCGGCATTGGTGTAGCGCTGCGGGAGTGATGTGGGCAGTGGTCTAGCGCTGTGCGAGTCGTGTGGGCAGTGGTTTAGTGCTGTGGGAGTGTTGTGGGCAGTGTTGTCACGCTGTGGGAGTGGTGTGGGCAGTGGAGTAGCGCTGCGGGAGTGGTGTGGGCAGTGGTGTAGCGCTTCGGGACTGCTGTGGGCAGTCGTGTAGCTCTGCGGGAGTGGTGTGTGCAGTGGTGTAGCGCTTCTGGAGTGGTGTGGGAAGAGGTGAAGCGCTGCGGGGATGGTGTGGGCAGTGGTGTAGCGCTGCGGGGGTGATGTGGGCAGGGGTGTTGCACTGCGGGTGTGATGTGGGTAGTGGTTTAGCGCTGCGGGGGTGATTTGGTCAGTGGTGTAGCGTTGCCGCAATGGAGTGGGCAGTGGTGTATTGCAATTGGAGTGGTGTGAGCACTGGGTTATCGCTGCGGGAGTGGTGTGAGCATTAGTGCAGCGCTATTTGAGTGGTGTGGGCATTAGTGTAGCGCTATGGGTGTTGTGTGGGCATTTGTGTAGCGCTGTGGAAGTGGTGTGGGCATTAGTGTAGCGCTGTGGGTGTTGTGTGGGCGTTCGTCTAGCGCTGTGGGAGTGGTGTGGGGATTAGCTTAGCGCTGTGTGTGTGGTTTGGGCAGTGGTGTTACACTGTGGGAGTGGTGTGGGCAGCGGTGTAGTGCTGTGGGAGTAGTGTGGGCAGCGGTGTAGTGCTGTGGCAGTGTTGTGGGCAGTGGTGTAGTGCTGTGGGCGTGGTGTGGGCAGTGCTGTAGCGCTGTGGGAGAGGTGTGGGCATGAGTGCAGCGCTTTGGGAGTGGTGTAGGCAGTGGTGTGGGCATTAGTGTAGCGCTGTGGGAGTGGTGTGGGCATTAGTGTAGCACTTTGGGAGTGGTGTGGGCAGTGGTGTAGCGCTGTGGTAGTGGTGTGGGCATTAGTGTAGCACTGTGGGAGTGGTGTGGGCAGTGGTGTAGCGCTGCTGGAGTGGTGTGGACAGTGGTGTAGTGCTGCGGGAGCGGTGTGGGTAGTGGTGTAGCTTTGCGGGGGTTATGTGGGCAGTGGTGTAGCGCTGCGACCGTGGTGAGGGCAGTGGTGTAGCGCTGTGGGAGTGGTGTGGGCATTAGTGCAGCGCTGTTTGAGTGGTGTGGGCATTTATGTTGCGCTGTGGGAGTCGTGTGGGTTGTAGTGTAACGCTGTCCGAGTGGTGTTGGTTGTGGTGTAGTGCTGTCGGAGTGGTGTTGGCAGTGGTGTAGTGCTGTGGGAGTGGTGTGTGCAGTGGTGTAGTGCTGTGAGAGTGTTGTAGGCAGTGGTGTCACGCTGTGGGATTGGTGTGGGCAGTGATTTAGCGCTGCGGGACTGGTGTGGGCAGTCGTGTAGTGCTGCGGGAGTGGTGTGTGCAGTGGTGTAGTGCTTGTGGAGTGTTGTGGGCAGTGGTGTAGCGCTGCGGGGGTGATGTGGGCAGGGGTGTTGCGCTGTGGGAGAGGTGTGGGTAGTGGTGTAGCGTTGAGGCCATGGAGTGGGCCGTGGTGTAGCGCTGTGGGAGTGGTGTGTGCATTGGGTTAACGCTGCGGGAGTGGTTTGGGCATTAGTGCAGCGCTGTATGAGTGGTGTGGGCATTACTGTAGCGCTGTGAGTGTGGTGTGGTCATTAGTGTAGCGCTGTGGGAGTGTTGTGGGCATTAGTGTAGCGCTTTGGGAGTGGTGTGGGCATTAGTGTAGCGCTGTGGAAGTTGTGTGGGCATTCGTCTAGCGCTGTGGGAGTGGTGTGGGCATTAGTAAAGCGCTGTTGGTGTAGTTTGGGCATTGGTCCAGCGCTTTGCGATTGATGTGGGCATTAGTTTTGCGCTGTGTGAGAGTTGTGGTTTGTGGAGTAAGCTGCGGGAGTGGTGTGGGCAGTGGTGTTACGCTGTGGGAGTGGTGTGGACAGCGGTGTAGCGCTGTGGGACTAGCGTGGGCAGCGTTGTAGTGCTGTGGGAGTGGTGTGGGCAGTGGTGCAGCGCTGTGAGAGTGGTGTGGGCAGTGTAGTCGCGCTGCGGGAGTGGTGTTGGCAGTGGTGTAGCGCTGTGGGAGTGGTGTGGGCATGAGTGCAGCCCTTTGAAAGTGGTGTAGGCAGTGGTGTGGGCATTAGTGTAGCACTGTGGGAGTGGTGTGCGCATTAGTGTAGCCCTGTGGGAGTGGTGTGCGCATTAGTAGAGCGCTGTGGGAGTGGTGTGGGCATTAGCGTAGCGCTGTGGGAGTGGGGCTGATTTAGTGTAGCGCTGTGGGAGTGGTGTGGGCAGACGTGTAATCCTGTGGGTGTGGTGTGGGCAGTGTTGTTGCGCTGTGGGAGTGGTGTGTGGTGTAGTGTAGCGCTGTCCGAGTGGTGTTGGTTGTGGTCCAGCGCTGTGGGACTGGTGTGGGCAGCGGTGTAGTGCTGTGGGACTCGTGTGTGCAATGGTGTAGTGCTGCGGGGATGATGTGGGCAGTGGTGAAGTGCTGTGGGAGTGGTGTGGGCAGTGGTGAAGTGCTGTGGGTTTGGTGTGGGCAGCATGTAGTGCTGTGGGTGTAGTGTGGGCAGTGGTGTAGTGCTGCGGCGTTGATGTGGGCATTGGTGTAGCGCTGCGGGAGTGGTGTGGGCAGTGGTCTAGCGTTGTGCGAGTCGTGTGGGCAGTGTTGTAGCGCTGCAGGAGTGGTGTGGGCAGTGGTCTAGTGCTGTGCGATTGATGTGGGCAGTGGTGTAGTGCTGTAGGAGTGGTCTGGGCAGTGGTGTATTGCTGTGGCAGTGGTGTGGACAGTGGTGTAGTGCTGTGGCAGTGGTGTGGGCATTATTGTAGCGCTGCAAGTGGTGTGGGCAGTGTTGTAGCGCTGTGGGAGTGTTGTGGGCATTAATGTAGCGCTGTGGGAGTGGTGTGGGCAGTGGTGTAGTGCTGTGCGAGTGGTGTGGGCATGAGTGTAGCGCTGCGGGCGTGGTGCGGTCATTAGTGTAGCGCTGTGGGAGTGGTGTGGGCAGTGGTGTAGCGCTGTGGGTGTGATGTGGGTTGTAGTGTAGCGCTTTCGGATTGGTGTTGGTTGTGGTGTAGTGCTGTGGGAGTGGTGTGGGTTGTCGTGTTGTGATGTGGGACTGGTGTGGGCATTGGTGTCGTGCTGCGGTGGTGATGTGTGCAGTGGTGTAGAGCTATGGGTGTGGTGTGGGCAGTGGTGTAGTGCTGTGGGAGTGGTGTGGGCAGTGGTGTAATGCTGTGGGAGTGTTGTGGGCAGTAGTGTCACGCTGTGGGAGTGGTGTGGGCAGTGGGGTAGCGCTGCGGGTGTGGTGTGGGCAGTGGTGGAGGGCCGCGGGTGTTTTGTGGGCAGTGGTGTTGCGCTGCGGGGGTGGTGTGGCAGTGGTGTAGTGCTTTGGGTGTGATGTGGGCATTAGCGTAGCGCTGAGGGAATGGGGTTGACATTAGTGTAGCGCTGTTTGAGTGGTGTGGGCAGATGTGTAATCCTGTGGGTGTGGTGTGGGCAGTGTTGTTGCGCTGTGGGAATGATGTGGGCATTAGTGGGCAGTGGTGTCACGCTGTGGGATTGGTGTGGGCAGTGGAGTAGCGCCCCGGGTGTGGCGTGGGCAGGGTTGTAGCGCTGCGGGAGTGGTGTGGTCAGTGGTTTAGCGTTGCGGCAATGGAGTGGGCAGTGATGTATTGCTGTTGGAGTGGTGTGGGCACTGGGTTATCGCTGCGGGAGTGGTGTGAGCATTACTGCAGCGCTGCGGGGGTGTGGGCAGTGGTGTAGCGCTGTGGCAGTGGTGTGGGCAGTGGTGTAGCGCTGTGGCAGTGGTGTGGGCATTAGTGTAGCGCTGCGAGTGGTGTGGGCAGTGTTGTAGCGCTGTGGGAGTGGTGTGGGCATTAATGTAGCGCTGTGGGAGTGGTGTGGGCAGTGGTGTAGTGCTGTGCGAATGGTGTGGGCATGAGTGTAGCGCTGCGGGCGTGGTGTGGTCATTAGTGTAGCGGTGTAGCGTTGTTGGAGTGGTGTGGGCATTGTGTTAACGCTGTAGGGGTGGTGTGGGCATTAGTGCAGCGCTGTGGGAGTGGTGTGGGAATTAGTGCAACGCTGCGGGAGTGGTGTGGGCAGTGGTCTAGCGCTGTGCGAGTCGTGTGGGCAGTGGTGTAGCACTGTGGGAGTCGGGCGGGCAGTGGTGAAGTGCTGTGGGAGTGGTGTTGGCAGTGTTGTAGTGCTGTGGGACTGTTGTGGGCAATGGATGCACTCTGTGGGTGTCGTGTGGCAGTGGTGTAGCGCTGCGGGAGTGGTGTAGGCAGGGGTGTACCGCTGCTGGAGTGGTGTGGGCAGTGGTGTAGCGCTGCGAGAGTGGTGTGTGCAGTGGTGTAGCGTAGCGGGAGTGGTGTGGGCAGTGGTGTAGCGTTGCTGGAGTGGTGTGGCCAGTGGTGTAGCGCAGCGGGTGTGGTGTGTGCAGTGGTGTAGCGCTGTGGGGCTGATGTGGGCAGGGGTGTAGCGCTGCGGGAGAGGTGTGGGTAGTGTTGTTGCGCAGCCGGTGTCATGTGGGCAGTGGTCTAGCGTTGTGGGAGTGGTGTGGGAATTAGTTTAGCGATGTGGGATTGGTGTTGTTTGTGGAGTAAGCTGCGGAAGTGGTGTGGGCACTGGTGTTACACTGTGGGAGTGGTGTGGGCAGCGGTGTAGTGCTGTGGGAGATATGTGGGCAACGTTGTAGTGCTGTGGTTGTAGTGCGGGCAGTGGTGTAGAACTGTGGGAGTGGTGTGGGCATACGTGTAGTGCTGTGGGATTGGTTTGGGCAGTGGTGTAGCGCTACGGAAGTGGTGTGGGCAGTGGTGTAACGCTGTGGGAGCGGTGTGGGCATTAGTGTAGCTTTGTGGGATTGGTGTGGACAGTGGTGTAGCGCTACGGGAGTGGTGTGGGCAGTGGTGTAGTGCTTGGGAGTGTTGTGGGCATTAGTGTAGCGCTGTGGGAGAGGTGTGGGCAGTAGGGTAGTGCTGTGCGAGTGGTGTGGGCATTAGTGTAGCGCTGTGGGAATTATGTGGGTAGTCGTGTAGTGCTGTAGGAGTGGTGTGGGCATTCGTCTAGCGCTGTGGGTGTGCTTTGGTTAGTGGTGTACTGCTGTGGAAATGGTGTGGGCTGTGGTGTAGTGCTGTGGGAGTGGTGTGCGCAGTGGTGTACCGCTGTGGGAGTGGTGTGGGCTGTGGTGTAGCGCTGTGGGAGTGGTTTGGGTTGTGGTGTAGCGCTGTGGGATTTTTGTGGGCAGTGGTGTCGCGCTGCGGGAGTGGTGTGGGCAGTGGTGTAGCGCTGCGGGCGTTGTGTCGGGCATTGGTTTAATGCAGCGGGACTGGTGTGTGCAGTGGTGTAGCGCTGTGGGAGAGGTGTGGGAATTAGTGTAGCGCTGTGGGAGTGGTGTTGGCATTAGTGTAGCGCTGAGGACGTGTTGTGGGCAGTGGTGTAGCGCTGTGGGACAGGCGTGAGAATTAGTGTAGCGCTATGGGAGTGGTGTGGGCAATAGTGTAGTGCTGTGGGGGTGTTGTGGGCAGTGGTGTAATGCTCTGGGAGTGGTGTGGGCAGTGGTGTAGTGCTGTGGGAGTGGTGTGGGTAGTGGTGTAGTTCTGTGGGCAGCGGTGTAGTGCTGAGGTAGTGGTGTGGGCAGTGGTGTAGTGCTGTTGGTGTGGTGTGGGCAGAGGTGTAGTGCTGTTGGATTGGTGTGGGTAGTGGTGTAGCGCTACGGGAGTGTTGTGGGCTGTGGTGTAGTGCTATGGGGGTGGTGTGGGCATTAGTTTAGCGCTGTGGGAGAGGTGTGGGCAGTGGTGTAGTGCTGTGGGAGTGGTGTGGGTAGTCGTGTAGTGCTGTAGGAGTGGTGTGGGGTTTCGTCTAGCGCTGTTGGAGTGCTTTGGGTAGTGGTGTACTGTTGTGGGAATGGTGTGGGCAGTGGAGTAGTGCTGTGGGAGTGGTGTGCGAAGTTGTGTAGTGCAGTGGTAGTGGTGTGCGCAGTGGAGTACCGCTGTGGGAGTGGTGTGGGCTATGGTGTAGCGCGGTGGGAGTGGTGTGGCTTGTGGTGCAGTGCTGTTGGAGTGGTTTGGGTTGTGGTGTAGCGCTGTGGGAGTGGTGTGGGCAGTGGTGTAGCACTGCGGGAGTAGTGTGGACAGTGGTGTAATGCTGCGGGAGTTGTGCGGGCAGTGTTGTAGCGCTGTGGGCATTGGTTTAATCCGGCGGGACTGGTGTGTGCAGTGGTGTAGCGCTGTGGGAGTGGTGTTGGCATTAGTGTTGCGCTGTCGGAGTGGTGTGGGCATTAGTGTAGCGCTGAGGGCATGTTGTGGGCAGTGGTGTAGCGCTGTGGGACAGGTATGTGGGCATTAGTGTAGTGCTGTGGGGTTGGTGTGGGCAGTGGTGTAATGCTCTGGGAGTGTTGTGGGCAGTGGTGTAGTGCTGTGGGAGTGGTGTGGGCAGTGGTGTAGTGCTGCGGGAGTGGTGTGGTCAGTAGTGGAATGCTGCTGGAGTGGTGTGGGCAGCGGTGTAATGTTCCTGGAGTGGTGTGCGTTGTGGTGTAGTACTGTGGATTCATGTGGGCATTGGGTTAACACTGCGGGAGTGGTGTGGGCAGTGGTGCAGTGCTGTGGGAGTGGTGTGGGCTTTAGTGCAGCGCTGTGGGAGTGGTGTGGACATTAGAGCAGCGCTGTGGGAGTGGTGTGTGTAGTGGTGTAGTGCTGTGCGAGTGGTGTGGGCATGAGTGTAGCTCTGCGGGAGTGGTGTGGGCATTGGTGTTGCGCTGCAGGGGTGGTGTGGGCAGTGGTGTAACGCTGCGGGAGGGGTGTGTGCAGTGGTTTAGCGCTGTGTGAGTGGTGCGGGCATTAGTGTAACGCTGTGGGAGTGGTGTGGTCATTAGTGTAACACTGTGGGAGTGATGTGTGTTGTGGTGTAGTGCTGTGGGAGTGGTGTGGGCATTCGTCTGGCGCTTTTGGAGTGCTTTGGGTAGTGGTGTAGTGCTGTGGGAGCGGTGTGGGCTGTGGTGTAGCGCTGTGGGAGTAGTGTGGGAATTAGTTTAGCGCTGTGGGAGTGGTGTTGTTTGTGGATTAAGCTGCGGGAGTGTTGTGGGCACTGGTGTTACACTGTGGGAGTGGTGTGGGCAGCGGTGTAGTGCTGTGGGAGTAGTGTGGGCAGTGGTGTAGAGCTGTGGGAGTGGTGTGGGCAGAGGTGTAGTGCTGTGAGATTGGTGTGGGCAGTGGTGTAGCGCTACGGAAGTGGTGTAGGCAGTGGTGTAGTGCTGTGGGAGAGGTGTGGGCAGTGGGGTAGTGCTGTGCGAGTGGTGTGGGCATTAGTGTAGCGCTGTGGGAATGATGTGGGTTGTCGTGTAGTGCTGTAGGAGTGGTGTGGGCATTCGTCTAGAGCTGTGGCAGTGATTTGGGTAGTGGTGTACTGCTGTGGGAATGGTGTGGGCTGTGGTGTAGTGCTGTGGGAGTGGTGTGCGAAGTGGTGTACCGCTTTGGGAGTGTTGTGGGCTGTGGTGTAGCGCTGTGGGAGTGGTGTGGCTTGTGGTGCAGTGCTGTTGGAGTGGTGTGGGTTGTGGTGTAGCGCTGTGGGATTTTTGTGGGCAGTGGTGTAGCGCTGCGGGTGTGGTGTGGGCATTGGTTTAATGCGGCGGGACTGGTGTGTGCAGTGGTGTAGCGCTGTGGGAGTGGTGTGGGAATTAGTGTAGCACTGTGGGAATGGTGTGGGCATTAGTGTAGCGCTGAGGACGTGTTGTGGGCAGTGGTGTAGCGCTGTGGGACAGGTGTGGGCATTAGTGTAGCGCTATGGGAGTGGTGTGGGCATTAGTGTAGTGCAGTGGGGGTGCTGTGGGCAGTGGTATAATGCTCTGGGAGTGGAGTGGGCAGTGGTGTAGTGCTGTGGGAGTGGTGTGGGTAGTGGTGTAGTTCTGTGGGCAGCGGGGTAGTGCTGTGGTAGTGATGTGGGCAGTGGTGTAGTGCTGTTGCTGTGGTGTGGGCAGAGGTGTAATGCTGTGGGATTGGTGTGGGCAGTGGTGTAGCGCTGTGGGAGTGGTGTGTGCATTCGTTTAGCGCTGTGGGAGTGATGTGGGTAGTCATGTAGTGCTGTAGGAGTGGGGTGGGTATTCGTCTAGCGCTGTGGGAGTGCTTTGGGTAGTGGTGTACTGCTGTGGGAATGGTGTGGGCAGTGGAGTAGTGCTGTGGGAGTGTTGTGCGCAGTGGAGTACCGCTGTGGGAGTGGTGTTGGCTTTGGTCTAGCGCGGTGGGATTGGTGTGGCTTGTGGTGCAGTGCTGTTGCAGTGGTGTGGCTTGTGGCGTAGCGCTGTGGGAGTGGTGTGGGCAGTGGTGTAGCGCTGCGGGAGTGGCATGGGCAGTGGTGTAGCGCTGCGGGCATTGGTTTAATGCGGCGGGACTGGTGTGTGCAGTGGTGTAGCGCTGTGGGTGTGGTGTGGGCATTAGTGTAGCGCTGTCGGAGTGATGTGGGCATTAGTGAAGCGCTGAGGGCGTGTTGTGGGCAGTGGTGTAGCGCTGTGGGAGTGTTGTGGGCAGTGGTGTAGTGCTGTGGGAGTGATGTGGGTTGTGGTGTAGTTCTGTGGACAGTGGCGTAGTGATGTGGGAGTGGTGTGGCAGTGGTGTAGTGCTGTGGGCGTGGTGTGGTCAGTAGAGTAATGCTGCTGGAGTGGTGTGGGCTGCGGTGTAATGCTGCTGGAGTGGTGTGCGTTGTGGTGTAGTACTGTGGATTGATGTGGGCATTGGGTTAACACTGCAGGAGTGGTGTGGGCAGTTGTACAGTGCTGTGGTAGTGGTGTGGGCTTTAGTGCAGCGCTGTGGGAGTGGTGTGGGCATTAGAGCAGCGCTGTGGGAGTGGTGTGGGCAGTGGTCTGGCGCTTTGGGAGTGTTGTGGCCAGTGGTGTAGCGCTGTTGGAGTGTTGTGGGCATTAGTGCAGTGCTGCTGGAGTGGTGTGGGTTGTGGTGTAGCGCTGTGGGGTTTTTGTGGGCAGTGGTGTAGCGCTGCGGGTGTGGTGTGGGCATTGGTTTAATGCGGCGGGACTGGTGTGTGCAGTGGTGTAGCGCTGTGGGAGTGGTGTGGGAATTAGTGTAGCACTGTGGGAGTGGTGTGGGCATTAGTGTAGCGCTGAGGACGTGTTGTGGGCAGTGGTGTAGCGCTGTGGGACAGGTGTGGGCATTAGTGTAGCGCTATGGGAGTGGTGTGGGCATTAGTGTAGTGCTGTGGGGGTGTTGTGGTCAGTGGTGTAATGCTCTTGGAGTGGTGTGGTCAGTGGTGTAGTGCTGTGGGAGTGGTGTGGGTAGTGGTGTAGTTCTGTGGGCAGCGGTGTAGTGCTGTGGTAGTGATGTGGGCAGTGGTGTAGTGCTGTTGGTGTGGTGTGGGCAGAGGTGTAGTGCTGTGGGAGTGGTGTGTGTATTAGTTTAGCGCTGTGGGAGTGATATGGGTAGTCGTGTAGTGCTGTAGGAATGGTGTGGGTATTCGTCTAGCGGTGTGGGAGTGCTTTGGGTAGTGGTGTACTGCTGTGGGAATGGTGTGGGCAGTGGAGTAGTGCTGTGGGAGTGGTGTGCGCAGTTATGTAGTGCAGTGGGAGTGGTGTGCGCAATGGAGCACCGCTGTGGGAGTGGTGTTGGCTGTGGTCTAGCGCGGTAGGATTCGTGTGGCTTGTGGTGCAGTGCTGTTGGAGTGGTGTGGGTTGTGGTGTAGCGCTGTGGGAGTGGTGTGCACAGTGGAGTACCGCTGTGGGAGTGGTGTTGGCTGTGGTGTAGTGCGGTGGGATTCGTGTGGCTTGTGGTGCAGTGCTGTTGGAGTTGTGTGGGTTGTGGTGTAGCGCTGTGGGAGTGGTGTGGGCAGTGGTGTAGCACTGCGGGAGTAGAGTGGACAGTGGTGTAGCGCTGCGGGAGTGGCGTGGGCAGTGGTGTAGCGCTGCGGGCATTGGTTTAATGCGGCGCGACTGCTGTGTGCTGTGGTGTAGCACTGTGGGTGTGGTGTGGGCAGTGGTGTAGCGCTGTGGGACAGGTGTTTGGGCATTAGTGTAGTGCTGTGGGGGTGGTGTGGGCAGTGGTGTAAATCTCTGGGCGTGTTGTGCACAGTGGTGTAGTGCTGTGGGAGTGGTGTGGGTAGTGGTGTTGTTCTGTGGACACTGGCGTAGTGATGTGGGAGTGGTGTGGGCAGTGGTGTAGTGCTGTGGGAGTGGTGTGGTCAGTAGTGTAATGCTGCTGGAGTGGTGTGGGCAGCGGTGTAATGCTGCTGGAGTGGTGTGCGTTGTGATGAAGTATTGTGGATTGATGTGGGCATTGGGTTAACACAGCGGGAGTGGTGTGGGCAGTTGTACAGTGCTGTGGTAGTGGTGTGGGCTTTAGTGCAGCGCTGTGGGAGTGGTGTGGGCATTAGAGCAGCGCTGTGGGAGTGGTGTGGGCAGTGGTCTGGCGCTTTGGGAGTGTTGTGGCCAGTGGTGTAGCGCTGTTGGAGTGTTGTGGGCATTAGTGCAGCGCTGTGGGAGTTGTGTGGGCAGTGGTGTAGCGCTGTGGGAGTGGTGTGGGCATTGTTGTAGTGCTGTGGGATTGATGTGGGCATTAGTGCAGCGCTGTTGGAGTAGTGTAGGCAGTGGTGTAGCGCTGTTTGAGTGGTGTGGGGTTTAATGTAGCGCAGTCGGAGTGGTGTGGGCAGTGGTGTAGTCCTGTGGGTGTGGTGTGGGCAGTGGTGTTGCGCTGTGGGTCTGGTGTGGGTTGTAGGGTAGCGCTGTCGGAGTGGTGTTGTTTGTGGTGTAATATTGCGAGTGTGATGTGGGCAGTGGTGTAGAGCTGCGGGAGTGGTGTGTGCAGTGGTCCAGCGCTGTGGGATTGATGTGGGCAGTGGTGTAGTGCTGTGGGAGTGGTGTGGGCAGTGGTCTAGCGATTTGCGAGTCGTCTGGGCAGTGGTGTTGCGCTGTGGGAGTCGTGTGGCCAGTGCTGTAACGCTGTGGGAGTCGTGTGGGCAGTGGTGTAACGATGTGGGAGTGGTGTGGGCAGTAGTGTAATACTGTGGTAGTGTTGTGGGCAGTGGTGTCACGCTGTGGGAGTGGGGTGGGCAGTCGTGTTGCGCTGCGGGATTGGTGTTTGCAGGGGTGTAGCGCTGCGGGAATGGTGTGAGCAGAGGTGAAGCGCTGTGGGAGTTGTATTTTCAGTAGTATAGCGCTGTGGGAGAGGTGTGGGCATTAGTTTAGCGCTGTGGGAGAGATGTGGGTAGTGAAGTAATGCTGTCGGAGTGGTGTAGGCATTCGCCTAGAACTGTGTGAATGCTTTGGGTAGTGGTGTGGTGCTGTGGGAATGGTGTGGGCAGTGGTGTAGTGCAGTGGGAGTGGTGTGCGCACTGGTGTACCACTGTGGGAGTGGTGTAGGTTGTAGTGTAGCGCTGTGGGAGTGGTGTGGCTTGTGGTGTAGTGCTGTGGGAGTGGTGTGGGCAGTGGTGTAGCGCTGCGGGAGTGGTGCGGGCATTGCTTTAATGCGGCGGGAGTGGTGTGGGCAGTGGTGTAGCGCTGTGGAAGTGGTGTGGACATTAGTGTAGCGCTGTGGTGGTGTGGGTATTATTATAGCGCTGTGGGAGGGTTGTTGGCATTAGTGTAGCGCTGTGGGAGTGGTGTGGGCATTTGTGCAGCGCTGTGGGATAGTTGTGGTTAGTGGTACAGTGCTATGGGAGTGGTGTGGGCAGTGGTGTAGTGCTGTGGGAGTGGTGAGGGCAGTTGTGTAGTGCTGTGGGAGTGGTGTGGGCATTCGTCTAGCGCTGTGGGAGTGGTGTGTGTAGTGGTGTAGCGCTGTGGGAGTGGTGTGGGCAGTGGCGCAGTGCTGTGGGAGTGGTGTGGGAAGTGGTGTAGTTCTGTTGGAGAGGTGCGGGAAGTGGTGTAATGGTGTGGGTGTGTTGTGGGCAGTGGTGTAGTGCTGTGGAAATGGTGTGGGCAGCGGTTTAGTGCTGTGGGATTGCTGTGGGCAGTGGTGTAGCGCTGTGGGAGTGGTGCGGGCAGCGGTCTAATGCTGCTGGAGTGGTGTTCGTTGTGGTGTAGCACTGTGGGAGTTGTGTGGGCAGCGGTATAGCGCTACAGGAGTTGTGTGAGCAGTGGTGTAGCGCTGCAGGGGTGATGTGGGCAGTGGTGTAGCGCTGCGGGAGTGGTGTGTGCAGTGGGTTCGCTCTGTGGGAGTGGTGTGGGCTGTGGTGTAGCGCTGTGGGAGTGGTGTGTGCAGTGGTTTAGCGCTGTGTGAGTGGTGTGGGCATTACTGTAGCGCTGTGGGAGTGGTGTGGGCATTAGTGTAGCGCTGTGGGAGTGGTGTGGGCATTAGTTTAGTGCTGTGGGATTGGTGTGGGCATTCGTCTAGCGCTGTTGGAGTGCTTTGGGTTGTGGTGTAATGCTGTGGGAGTGGAGTGGGCATTGGTGTAGCGCTGTGGGAGTGGTGTGGGCATTAGTGTAGTGCTGGGGAGTGGTGTGGGCATTTGTGTAGCGCTGTGGGAGAGGTGTGGTTAGTGGTGTAGTGCTGTGGGAGTGGTGTTCGCAGTGTTGTAGTGATGTGGGAGTGGTGTGGGCAGTTGAGTAGTGCTGTGCGAGTGGTGTGGGCAGTGGTGTAACGGTGTGGGCGTGGCGTGGGCAGTGATGTAGTGCTGTGGGAGCGGTGTGAGCTGTGGTGTAACGCTGTAGGAGTGGTGTGGGCATTGGTGTTTGCTGTGGGAGTGGTGTGGGCAGTGGTGTAATGCTGCTGGAGTGGTGCTCGTTGTGGTGTAGCGTTGTGGGAGTTGTGTGGGCAGTGATATAGTGCTGTGGGAGTGGTATGGGCATTAGTGCAGCGCTGTGGGAGTGGTGTGGGCAGTGGTGTAGCACTGTGGGAGTAGTGTGCCCAGTGGTGTAGCGCTGTGGGACTGGTGGGGGTGGTGGTGTAGTGCTTTGGGAGTGGTGTGGGCATTCGTCTAGCGCTGTGGGAGTGCTTTGGGTAGTGGTGTAGTGCTGTGGGAGTGGCGTGGGCAGTGGTGTAGCTCTGTGGGAGTGGTGTGGCTTGTGGTGTAGTGCTGTGAGAGTGGTGTGGGTTGTGGTGTAACGCTGCTGGAGTGGTGAGTGCAGTTGGTTAGCGCTGCGGGAGTGGTGCGGGCATTGGTTTAATGCGGCGGGAGTGCTGTGGGCAGTGGTGTAGCGCTGTGGGAATGGTGTGGGCATTAGTGTAGCGCTGTGGGAGTGGTGTGGGCATGAGTGTAGCGCTGCGGGAGTGGTGTGGGCAGTGGTGAAGCTCTGTGGGAGTGATGTGGGTTGTAGTGTAGCGCTATCGGATAGGTGTTGGTTGTGGTGTAGTGCTGTGGGAGTGGTGTGGATTGTGGTGTTGTGCTGTGGGACTGGCGTGGGCACTGTTGTCATGCTGCGGGGGTGATGTGGGCAGTGGTGTCGAGCTACGGGTGTGGTGTGTGCAGTGGTGTAGTGCTGTGGGAGTGGTGTGGGCAGTGGTGTAATGCTGTGGGAGTGTTGTGGGCAGTAGTGTCACGCTGTGGGAGTGGTGTGGGTAGTTGTGCAGCGCTGCGGGAGAGGTGTGGGCAGGTGTGTAGCGCTGCGGGAGTGGTGTGGGCAGTGGGGTAGCGCTGCGGGTGTGGTGTGGGTAGTGGTGTTGCGCTGCGGGGGTGGTGTGGCAGTGGTGTAGCGCTGCGGGGGTGATGTGGGCAGTGGTGGAACTCTGCGGGAGTGGTGTGTGCAGTGGTTTAGCGTTGCAGGAGTGGTGTTGGCAGTGGTGTAGCGCTGCGGGAGTGGTGTGGGCAGGGGTGTAGCGCTGCTGGAGTTGTGTGGGCAGTGGTGTAGCGCTGCTAGTGTGGTGTGTGCAGTGGTGTAGCGTAGCTGGAGTGGTGTGGTCAGTGGTGTAGCGTTGCCGGAGTGATATGGGCAGGCGTGTAGCGCTGCGGGAGTGGTGTGGGTAGTGTTGTTGCGCTGCGTGGGTAATGTGGGCAGTGATGTAGCTCTGCGGGGTTGCTGTGGGCAGTGGTCTATCGCTGTGGGAGTGGTGTGGGAATTAGTTTAGCGCTGTGGGAGTGGTGTTGTTTGTGGAGTAAGCTGCGGAATGGTGTGGGCACTGGTGTTACACTGTGGGAATGCTGTGGGCAGCGGTTTAGTGCTGTGGGAGTAGTGTGGGCAGCGGTGTAGTGCTGTGGTAGTGGTGTGGGCATTGGTGTAGAGCGGTGGGAGTGGTGTGGGCAGTGGTGTAGCGCTTTGGGAGTGGTGTGGGCAGTGGTGTAGTGCTGTGGGAATGGTGTGGGCAGTGGTGTAGCGCTACGGGAGTGGCGTGGGCAGTGGTGCAGTGCTGTGAGAGTGGTGTGGGCATTAGTGTAGCGCTGTGGGAATGGTGTGGGCAGTGGTGTAGCTCTACGGGAGTGGTGTGGGCAGTGGTGTAGTGCTGTGGGAGAGGTGTGGGCAATGCCGTAGTGCTGTGGCAGTGGTGTGGGCATTAGTGTAGCGCTGTGGGAGTGATGTGGGTAGTCGTGTATTGCTGTAGGAGTGGTGGGGGCATTCGTCTAGCGCTGTGGGAGTGCTTTGGGTTGTGGTGTACTGATGTGGGAATGGTGTGGGCTGTGGTGTAGAGTTGTGGGAGTGGTGTGCGCAGTGGTTTAGTGCAGTGGGAGTGGTGTGTGCAGTGGTGTACCGCTGTGGGAGTGGTGAGGGTCGTGGTGTAGCGCTGTGGGCTTTTTGTGGGCAGTGGTCTAGCATTGCGGGCATAGTGTGGACAGTGGTGTAGAGCTGCGGGAGTGGTGTGAGCAGTGGTGTAGCGCTGTGGGAGTGGTGTGGGCATTAGTGTTGCGCTGAGGGCGTGTTGTGGGCAGTGGTGTAGCGCTGTGGGACAGGTGTGGGCATTAGTGTAGCGCTATGGGAGTGGTGTGGGCATTAGTGTAGTGCTGTGGGAGTGGTGTGGGTAGTGGTGTAGTTCTGTGGGCAGCGGTGTAGTGCTGTGGTAGTGGTGTGGGCAGTGGTTTAGTGTTGTGGGTGTGGTGTGGACAGAGGTGTAGTGCTGTGGGAGTGGTGTGGGCATTAGTGTAGCGCTGTAGGAGAGGTGTGGGCAGTGGTGTAGTGCTGTGAGAGTCGTGTGGGCATTAGTGTAGTGCTGTGGGAGTGATGTGGGTAGTCGTGTAGTTTTGTAGGAGTGGTGTGGGCATTCGTCTAGCGCTGTGGGAGTGCTTTGGGTAGTGGTGTACTGCTGTGGGAATGGTGTGGGCAGTGGTGTAGTGCTGTCGGAGTGGTGTTCGCAGTTGTGTAGTGCAGGGGGAGTGGTGTGCGCAGTGGAGTACCGCTGTTGGAGTGGTGTGGGCTGTGGTGTAGCGCTGTGGGAGTGGTGTGGGCAGTGGTGTATCACTGCGGGAGTAGTGTGGACAGTGGTGTAGCGCTGCGGGAGTGGTGTGGGCATTGGTGTTGCGCTGCGGGCATTGGTTTAATGCGGCGGGACTGTTGTGTGCAATGGTGTAGCGCTGTTGGAGTGGTGTGGGCATTAGTGTAGCGCTGTCGGAGTGGTTTGGGCATTAGTGTAGCGCTTAGGGCGTCTTGTGGGCAGTGGTTTAGCGCTGTGGGACAGGTTTGGGCATTAGTTTAGCGCTATGGGAGTGGTGTGGGCAGTGGTGTAATGCTCTGGGAGTGGTGTGGGCAGTGGTGTAGTTTTGTGGACAGTGGTGTAGTGATGTGGGAGTGGTGTGGTCAGTAGTGTAATGCTGCTGGAGGGGTATGGGCAGCGGTGTAAGGCTGCAGGAGTGATGTGCGTTGTGGTGTAGCATTGTGGAGTGATGTGGGCATTAGGTTAACTCTGCGGGAGTGATGTGGGCAGTGGTACATCGCTGTGGGAGTGGCGTGGGCTTTAGTGCAGCGCTGTGGGAGTGTTGTGGGCTGTGTTGTATCGCTGTGGGAGTGGTGTGGGCATTAGAGCAGCGCTGTGGGTGTGGTGTGGGCAGTGGTATGGCGCATTGGGTGTGGTGTGGCCAGTGGTGTAGCGCTGTTGGAGTGTTGTGGGCATTAGTGCAGCGCTGTGGGATTGGTGTGGGCAGTGGTGTAGTGCTGTGGGAGTGGTGTGTGCAGTGGTGTAGTGCTGTGTGATTGATTTGGGCATTAGTGCACAGCTGTGGGAGTAGTGCAGGCAGTGGTGTAGCGCTGTTTGAGTGGTGTGGGCATTAAAATAGCGCAGTGGGAGTGGTGTGGGCAGTGGTGTAGTCCTGTGGAAGTTCTGTGGGCAGTGGTGTTGCGCTGTGGGTCTGGTGTGGGTTGTAGGGTAGCACTGTCGGAGTGGAGTTGGTTGTGGTGTAACGCTGCGGGTGTGATGTGGGCAGTGGTGTAGAGCTGCGGGAGTGGTGTGTGCAGTTGTCCAGCGCTGGGGGATTGGTGTGGGCAGTGGTGTAGTGCTGTGGCACTGGTGTGGGCAGTGGTCAAGCGATTGGCGAGTCGTCTGGGCAGTGGTGTTGCGCTGTGGGAGTCGTGTGGCCAGTTCTGTAACGCTGTGGGAGAGGTGTGGGCAGTGGTGTAACGATATGGGAGTGGTGTTGGCAGTAGTGTAGTGCTGTGGGAGTGTTGTGGGCAGTGGTGTCACGCTGTGGGAGTGGTGTGGGCTGTGGTGTTGCTCTGCCGGAGTGGTGTGTGCAGAGGTGTAGCGCTGCGGGTGTGGCGTGTGCAGTGGTGTAGCGCTGCAGGAGAGGTGTGGGCAGTGGTGTAGCGCTGCGGGGGTTGTGTGGGCAGTGTTGCAGCGCTGCAGGAGTGGTGTGGGCAGTGGTATAGCGCTGTGGGAGTGGTATTTTCATTAGTATAGCGCTGTGGGAGAGGTGTGGGCATTAGTTTAGCGCCGTTGGGGAGATGTGGGTAGTGGAGTAATGCTATCGGAGTGGTGTGGGCATTCGTCTAGCGCTGTGTGAGTGCTTTGGGTAGTGGTGTAGTGCTGTGGGAGTGGCATGCGCAGTGGAGTACCACTGTGGGAGTGGTGTGGGCTGTGGTGTAGCGCTGTGGGAGTGGTGTGGCTTGTGGTGCAGTGCTGTTGGAGTGGTGTGGGTTGTGGTGTAGCGCTGTGGGGGTGGTGTGGGCAGAGGTGTAGCACTGCGGGAGTAGTGTGGACAGTGGTGTAGCGCTGCGGGAGTGGTGTGGGCAGTGGTGTAGTGCTGCGGGCATTGGTTTAATGAGGCAGGACTGGTGCGTGCAGTGGCGTAGTGCTGTGGGAGTGGTGTGGGCAGCGGTCTAGCGATTTGCTAGTCGTCTGGGCAGTGGTGTTGCGCTGTGGGAGTCGTGTGGCCAGTGCTTTACCGCTGTGGGAGTGGTGTGGGCAGTGGTGTAACGATGTGGGAGTGGTGTGGGCAGAGGTGTAGCACTGTAGGAGTGTTGTGAGCAGTGGTGTCACGCTGTGGGAGTGGTGTGTGGGCAGTGGTTTAGCGCTGCGGGAGTGGTGTGTGCAGTAGTGTCACGCTGTGGGTGTGGTGTGGGTAGTAGTGTCACGCTGTGGGTGTGGTGTGGGTGGTGGTGTAGCGCTGCGGCAGTGGTGTGGGCAGGTTTGTAGCGCTGCGGGAGTGGTGTGGGCAGTGGGGTAGCGCTGCGGGTGTGGTGTGGGCAGTGTTGTTGCGCTGCGGGTGTGGTGTGGCAGTGGTGTAGCGCTGTGGGTGTGATGTGGGCAGGGGTGTAGCGCTGCGGTAGCGGTGTGGGCAGTGGTGTAGAGCTGTTGGAGTGGTGTTGGCAGTGGTGTAGCGCTGTTGGAATGGCGTGGGCATTGTGTTAACGCTGTGCAGGTGGTCTGGGCATTACTGCAGCGCTGTGGGAGTGGTGTGAGCATTACTGTAGCGCTGCGGGAGTGGTGTGGGCAGTCGTCTAGCGCTTTGCGAGTCGTGTGGGCAGTGGTGTAGCGCTGTGGGTGTCGTGTGGGCAGTGGTGTAGTGCTGTGGGAGTGGTGTTGGCAGTGTTGTAGTGCTGTTGGAGCGTTGTGGGCAGTGGATGCACTCTGTGGGTGTCGTGTAGGCAATGGTGTAGCGCTGCGGGAGTGGTGTGGGCAGGGGTGTAACGCTGCTGGAGTGGTGTGGGCTGCGGTGTTTTGCTGCCAGAGTGGTGTTTGCAGTGGTGTCGCATAGCGGGAGTGGTGTGGGCAGTGGTGTAGCGTTGCTGGAGTGGTGTGGCCAGTGGTGCAGCGCTGCGGGTGTGGTGTGTGCAGTGGTGTAGCGCTGTGGGGCTGATGTGGGCAGGGGTGCAGCGCTGAGGGAGCAGTGTGGGTAGTGTTGTTGCGCTGCGGGGGTGATGTGGGCAGTGGTGTAGCACTGCGGGGTTATTGTGGGCAGTGGTCTAGCGCTGTGGGAGTGGTGTGGGAATTAGTTTAGCGCTGTGGTAGTGGTGTTGTTTGTGGAGTAACCTGCAGGAGTGTTGTGGGCACTGGTGTTTCACTGTGGGAGTGGTGTGGGCAGCGGTGTAGTGCTGTGGGAGTAGTGTGGGCAGTCGTGTAGTGCTGTGGGAGTGGTGTGGGCAGAGGTGTAGTGGTGTGGGATTGGTGTGGGCAGTGGTGTAGCGCTACGGGAGTGGTGTGAGCAGTGGTGTAGAGCTGTGCGCGTGGTGTGGGCATTAGTGTAGCTCTGCGGGAGAGGTGTGGGCAGTGGGGTAGTGCTGTGGGAGTGGTGTGGGCATTAGTGTAGCGCTGTGGGAGTGATGTGGGTAGTCGTGTAGTGCTGTAGGAGCGGTGTGGGTAATCGTCTAGCGCTGTGGGAGTACTTTGAGTAGAGGTGTAGTGATCTGGGAATGGTGTGGGCAGTGGTGTAGTGCTTTGGGAGTGGTGTGCGCAGTGGTGTAGTGCAGTGGGAGTGGTGTGCGCAGTGGTGTACCGCTGTGGGAGTGGTGTGGGCTATGGACTAGCGCTGTGGGAGTGGTGTGGCTTGTGGTGCAGTGCTGTTGGAGTGGTGTGGGTTGTGGTGTAGCGCTGTGGGATTTTTGTGGGCAGTGGTGTAGCACTGCGGGAGTGGTGTGGGCAGTGGTGTAGCGCTGCGGGAGTTGTGCGGGCATTGGTTTAATGCGGCGGGACTGGTGTGTGCAGTGGTGTAGCGTTGTGGGAGTGGTGTGGGCATTAGTGTAGCGCTGTGGGAGTGGTGTGGGCATTAGTGTAGCGCTGAGGGCGTGTTGTGGGCAGTGGTGTAGCGCTATGGGAGTGGTGTGGGCATTAGTGTAGTGCTGTGGGGGTGGTGTGGGCAGTGGTGTAATGCTCTGGGAGTGGTGTGGGCTGTGGTGTAGTGCTGTGGGAGTGGTGTGGGTAGTGGTGTTTTTCTGTGGGCAGCGGTGTAGTGCTGTGGTAGTGGTGTGGGCAATGGTGTAGCGCTGTGGGAGTGATGTGGGTAGTCGTGTAGTGCTGTAGGTGTGGTGTGGGCATTCGTCTGGCGCTGTGGGAGTGCTTTGGGTAGTGGTGTACTGCTGTGGGAATGGTGTGGGCAGTGGAGTAGTGCTGTGGGAGTGGTGTGCGCAGTTGTGTAGTGCAGTGGGAGTGGCGTGCGCAGTGGAGTACCGCTGTGGGAGTGGTGTGGTCTGCGGTGTAGCGCTGTGGGAGTGGTGTAGCTTGTGGTGCTGTGCTGTTGGAGTGGTTTGTGTTGTGGTGTAGCGCTGTGGGAGTGTTGTGGGCAGTGGTCTAGCGATTTGCGAGTCGTCTGGTCCGTGGTGTTGCGCAGTGGGAGTCGTGTGGCCAGTGCTCTACCGCTGTGGGAGTGTTGTGGGCAGTGGTGTCACGCAGTGGGAGTGGTGTGGGCAGTGGTTTAGCGCTGCGGGAGTGGTGTGTGCAGGGGTTTAGCGCTGCGGGAGTGGTGTGAGCTGTGGTGTAGCGCTGCGGGAGTGGTGTGAGCAGTGGTGTAGCGCTGCGGGAGAGGTGTGGGCAGTGGTGTAGTGCTGCGGGGGTTGTGTGGGCAGTGGTGTAGCGCAGTGGGAGTGGTGTGGGCAGTGGTGTAGCGCTGTTGGAGTTGTATTTTCATTAGTATAGCGCTGTGGGAGACGTGTGGGCATTAGTTAACGCAATGGGAGTGATGTGGGTAGTGGATTAATGCTGTCGGAGTGATGTGATCAATCGTCTAGCTCTGTGTGAGTGCTTTGTGTAGTGGTTGGATGCTGTGGGAATGGTGTAGGCAGTGGTGTAGTGCAGTGGGAGTGGTGTGTGTTGTAGTGTAGCGCTGTGGGAGTGGTGTGGCTTGTGGTGTAGTGCTGTGGGAGTGGTGTGGGTTGTGGTGTAGCGCTGTGGGAGTGGTGTGGGCAGTGGTGTAGCACTGCGGGAGTGGTGTGGGCAGTGATGTAGCGCTGCGGCAGTGGTGCGGGCATTGCTTTAATGTGGCGGGAGTGGTGCGGGCAGTGGTGCAGCGCTGTGGGAGTGGTGTGGGCATTAGTGTAGCGCTGTGGGAGTGGTGTGGGCATTTGTATAGCGCTGTGGGAGTGTTGTTGGCATTAGTGTAGCGCTTTGGGAGTGGTGTGGGCATTTGTGTAGCGCGTGGGATAGCTGTGGTTAGTGGTGTCGTGCTGTGGGAGTGGTGTGGGCAGTGGTGTAGTGCTGTGGGAGTGGTGTGCGCAGTTGCGTAGGACTGTGGGAGTGGTGCGGACAGTGGTGTAACGATGTGGGTGTGGTGTGGGCAGTGGTGTAGTGCTATGGTAGTGGTGTGGGTAGTGGTGTAGTGCTGTGGGAGTGGTGTGGACAGTGGTGTCGTTCTGTGGGAGTGGTGAGGGCAGTGGTGTAGTGCTGTGGGTGTGGTGTGGGCAGTGTTGTAGTGCTGTGGGAGTGGTGTGGGCAGTGATGTAGCGCTGCGGCAGTGGTGCGGGCATTGCTTTAATGTGGCGGGAGTGGTGCGGGCAGTGGTGCAGCGCTGTGGGAGTGGTGTGGGCATTAGTGTAGCGCTGTGGGAGTGGTGTGGGCATTTGTAAAGCGCTGTGGGAGTGTTGTTGGCATTAGTGTAGCGCTTTGGGAGTGGTGTGGGCATTTGTGTAGCGCGTGGGATAGCTGTGGTTAGTGGTGTCGTGCTGTGGGAGTGGTGTGGGCAGTGGTGTAGTGCTGTGGGAGTGGTGTGGGCAGTTGCGTAGGACTGTGGGAGTGGTGCGGACAGTGGTGTAACGATGTGGGTGTGGTGTGGGCAGTGGTGTAGTGCTATGGTAGTGGTGTGGGTAGTGGTGTAGTGCTGTGGGAGTGGTGTGGACAGTGGTGTCGTTCTGTGGGAGTGGTGAGGGCAGTGGTGTAGTGCTGTGGGTGTGGTGTGGGCAGTGTTGTAGTGCTGCGGGGGTGGTGTGGGCAGTGGTCTAGTACTGAGGGAGTGGTGTGGGCATGGTGTACTGCTGTGGGAGTGGTATAGGCAGATGTGTAGCTCTCTGGGACTGGTGTTACGGTTAGTGTTACGGTTAGGGTTAGGGTTAGGGATTAGGGGTTAGGGTTAGGGTTAGGGTTAGGGTTAGGGTTAGGGTTAGGTTTAGGGTTAGGCTTAGGGTTAGGGGTAAACCACAGCGGTTTAATGCTGTGGGAGTGGTTTGGGCAGTGGTGAAGTCCTGTGGGAGTGGTGTAGGTAGTGGTGAAAAGCTGTGGGAGTGGTGTGGGCAGTGTGTTTTCTGTGGGAGTGGTGTGGGCAGTGGTGTATTGCTGTGAGAGTGGTGTGGTCAATGGTGTAGGGGTTTGGGAGTGGTGCGGGCGGTGGTGTAATGATGCTGGACTGGTGTGCGTTGTGGTGTAGTACTCTGGGAGTGATGTGGGCATTGGATTAAAGCTGCAGGAGTGGTTTGGTCAATGGTGTAGCGCTGTGGGATTTGTGTGGGCACTAGTGCAGCGCTGTGGGAGTGGTGTGGGCATTAGTGCAGCGCTGAGGGAGTGGTTTGGGCAGTGGTGTACCTCTGTGGGTGTGGTGTGGGCATTAGTGCAGCTCTGTGGGAGTGGTGTGGGCTGTGGTGTAGTGCTGTGGGACTGGTGTGGGCAGTTGCGCAGTGCTGTGGGAGTGTTGTGGGCAGTGGTGCAGTTCTGCGGGAGTGGTGTGGCCATTAGTGTAGCTCTGTGGGAGTGTTGTGGGCATTATTGTATCGCTTTGGGAGTGGTGTGGGCATTCGTCTAGCGCTGTGGGAGTGGTGTGTGTAGTAGTGTAGTGCTGTGGGAGTGGTGTGGGCAGTGCCGCAGTACTGTGGGAGTGGTGTGGGCAGTGGTGTAGTTCTGTGGGAGAGGTGTGGGAAGTGGTGTAATGGTGTGGGTGTGTTGTGGGCAGTGGTGTAGTGCTGTGTAAGTGGTGTGGATAGTGGTGTAGGTCTGTGTGAGTGGTGTGGACAGTCGTGTAGTGCTGTGGGAGTGGTGTGTGCAGTGGTGTAGTGCTGCGGGAGTGGTGTGGGCAGGGGTCTAGTGCTTAGGGAGTGGTGTGGGCAGGGTGTACTGCTGTGGGAGTGGTATGGGCAGTGGTGTAGCGCTCTGGGACTGGTGTGGGAAGCGGTTTAGTGCTGTGGGAGTGCTGTGAGCAGTGGTGCTTGCTGTGGGAGCGGTGTGGGCAGTGGTGTAACGCTGTGGGAGTGGTGTGGGCAGCGGTCTAATGCTGCTGGAGTGGTGTTCGTTGTGGTTTGGCGCTGTGGGAGTTGTGTGGGCAGTTGTGTAGCGCTGCGGGAGTTGTGTGGGCAGTGGTGTAGCGCTGCAGGGGTGATGTGGGCAGTGGTGTAGCGCTGCGGGAGTGTTGTGGGCAGTCGTGTAGCGCTGTGTGGGTGGTCTGGGCATTAGTGTAGCGCTGTGGGAGAGGTGTGGGCATTAGTGTAGCGCTGTGGGAGTGGTGTGGGCATTAGTGTAGCGCTGTGGGAGTGGTGTGGGCAGTGCCGCAGTACTGTGGGAGTGGTGTGGGCAGTGGTGTAGTTCTGTGGGAGAGGTGTGGGAAGTGGTGTAATGGTGTGGGTGTGTTGTGGGCAGTGGTGTAGTGCTGTGTAAGTGGTGTGGATAGTGGTGTAGGTCTGTGTGAGTGGTGTGGACAGTCGTGTAGTGATGTGGGAGTGGTGTGTGCAGTGGTGTAGTGCTGCGGGAGTGGTGTGGGCAGGGGTCTAGT
Organism: Cetorhinus maximus; assembly: GCF_964194155.1. Taxonomy (NCBI): domain Eukaryota; kingdom Metazoa; phylum Chordata; class Chondrichthyes; order Lamniformes; family Cetorhinidae; genus Cetorhinus; species Cetorhinus maximus. The sequence goes on from NW_027596148.1 coordinate 580,662, forward strand.
GCCTAGGGAGTGCTGTGGGCAGGGTGTACTGCTGTGGGAGTGGTATGGGCAGTGGTGTAGCGCTCTGGGACTGGTGTGGGAAGCGGTTTAGTGCTGTGGGAGTGCTGTGGGCAGTGGTGCTTGCTGTGGGAGCGGTGTGGGCAGTGGTGTAACGCTGTGGGAGTGGTGTGGGCAGCGGTCTAATGCTGCTGGAGTGGTGTTCGTTGTGGTTTAGCGCTGTGGGAGTTGTGTGGGCTGTTGTGTAGCGCTGCGGGAGTTGTGTGGGCAGTGGTGTAGCGCTGCGGGAGTTGTGTGGGCAGTGGTGTAGCGCTGCAGGGGTGATGTGGGCAGTGGTGTAGCGCTGCGGGAGTGTTGTGGGCAGTCGTGTAGCGCTGTGTGGGTGGTCTGGGCATTAGTGTAGCGCTGTGGGAGAGGTGTGGGCATTAGTGTAGCGCTGTGGGAGTGGTGTGGGCATTAGTGTAGAGCTGTGGGAGTGATGTGGGTAGTGGTGTAGTGCTGTGGGGGAGGTGTGGGTATTCGTCTAGCGCTGTGGGAGTGCTTTGGGTAGTGATGTAGTGCTGTGGGAGTGGTGTGGCTTGTGGTGTAGTGCTGTGGAAGTGGTGTGGGTTGTGGTGTAGCGCTGCGGGAGTGGTGAGTGCAGTGGTGTAGCGCTGCGGGAGTGGTGCGGGCACTGGTTTAATGATGCGGGAGTGGTGTCGGCATTAGTGTAGCGCTGTGGGAGTGGTGTGGGCATTAGTGTAGCGCTGTGGGAGTGTGGGCATTTGTGTAGCGCTGTGGGAGAGGTGTGGTTAGTGCTTTAGTGCTATGGGAGTGGTGTGGGCAGTGGTGTACTGATGTGGTAGTGTTCTGGGCAGTTGTGTTTGCTGTGGGAGTGGTGTGGGCAGTGGTGTAATGCTGCTGGAGTGGTGTTGGTTTTGGTGTAGCGCTGTGGGAGTTGTGTGGGCGTTGCGTTAACGCTGCGGGAGTGGTGTGGCCAGTGATATAGTGCTGTTGGAGTGGTGTGGGCAGTGTTGTAGCGCTGTGGGAGTGGAGTGGGCATTAGTGCATCTCTGTGGGAGTGCTGTGGGCAGTGGTGTAGCGCTGTGGGAGTGGTGTGCCCAGTGGTGTAGCGCTGTGGGACTGGTGTGGGTAGTGGTGTAGTGCTTTGGGAGTGGTGTGGGCATTCGTCTAGCGCTGTGGGAGTGCTTTGGGTAGTGGTGTAGTGCTGTGGGAGTGGTGTGGGTTGCGGTGTAGCGCTGTGGGAGTGGTGTGGCTTGTGGTGTAGTGCTGTTTGAGTGGTGTGGGTTGTGGTGTAGAGCTGCGGGAGTGGTGTGTGCAGTGGTGTAGCGCTGCGGGAGTGGTGCGAGCATTGGTTTAATGCGGCGGGAGTGGTGTGGGCAGTGGTGTAGCGCTGCGGGAGTGGTGCGGGCACTGGTTTAATGATGCGGGAGTGGTGTCGGCATTAGTGTAGCGCTGTGGGAGTGGTGTGGGCATTAGTGTAGCGCTGTGGGAGTGTGGGCATTTGTTTAGCGCTGTGGGAGAGGTGTGGTTAGTGCTTTAGTGCTATGGGAGTGGTGTGGGCAGTGGTGTACTGATGTGGTAGTGTTCTGGGCAGTTGTGTTTGCTGTGGGAGTGGTGTGGGCAGTGGTGTAATGCTGCTGGAGTGGTGTTGGTTTTGGTGTAGCGCTGTGGGAGTTGTGTGGGCGTTGCGTTAACGCTGCGGGAGTGGTGTGGCCAGTGATATAGTGCTGTTGGAGTGGTGTGGGCAGTGTTGTAGCGCTGTGGGAGTGGAGTGGGCATTAGTGCATCTCTGTGGGAGTGCTGTGGGCAGTGGTGTAGCGCTGTGGGAGTGGTGTGCCCAGTGGTGTAGCGCTGTGGGACTGGTGTGGGTAGTGGTGTAGTGCTTTGGGAGTGGTGTGGGCATTCGTCTAGCGCTGTGGGAGTGCTTTGGGTAGTGGTGTAGTGCTGTAGGAGTGGTGTGGGCAGTGGTGTAGCGCTGTGGGAGTGGTGTGGCTTGTGGTGTAGTGCTGTTTGAGTGGTGTGGGTTGTGGTGTAGCGCTGCGGGAGTGGTGTGTGCAGTGGTGTAGCGCTGCGGGAGTGGTGCGAGCATTGGTTTAATGCGGCGGGAGTGGTGTGGGCAGTGGTGTAGCGCTGTGGGAGTGGTGTGGGCATTAGTGTTGCGCTGTGGGAGTGGTGTGGGCATTAGTGTAGCGCTGTGGGAGTGTTGTTGGCATTAGTGTAGCGCTGTGAAGTGTTGTGGACATTTGTGTAGCGCTGTGGGCGAGGTGTGGTTATTGGTGTAGTGCTATGGGAGTGGTGTGGGCAGTGGTGCAGTGATGTGGGAGTGGTGTGGGCAGTTGTGTAGTGCTGTGGGAGTGATGTGGGCAGTGGTGTAACGGTGTGGGAGTGGCGTTGGCAGTGGTGTAGCGCTGTGGGAGTGGTGTGCCCAGTGGTGTAGCGCTGTGGGAGTGTTGTGGCTTGTGGTGTAGTACTGTGGGAGTGGTGTGGGTTGTGGTGTAGCACTGCGGGAGTGGTGTGTGCAGTGGTGTAGCGCTGCGGGAGTGGTGCGGGCATTGGTTTAATGCGGCGGGAGTGGTGTGGGCAGTGCTGTAGCGCTGTTGGAGTGGTGTGGGCATTAGTGTAGCGCTGTGGGAGTGGTGTGGGCATTAGTGTAGCGCAGTGCGGGTGTTGTGGGCATTTGTCTAGCGCTGTGGGAGAGGTGCGGTTAGTGGTGTAGTGCTATGGGAGTGGTGTGGGCAGTTGTGTAGTGATGTAGGAGTGGTGTGGGCAGTGGTGTAATGGTGTGGGAGTGGCGTGGGCAGTGGTGTAGCGCTGTGGGAGTGGCGTGGGCAGTGGTGTAGCGCTGTGGGAGTGGTGTGGGTAGTGGTGTAGCGCTGTGGGAGTGGTGTGGACAGTGGTGTAATGCTGTTGGAGTGGTGTTCGTTGTGGTGTAGCACTCTGGGAGTTGTGTGGGCAATTGTGCAGCGCTGTGGGAGTGGTGTGGGCATTAGTGCAGCGCTGTGGGACAGGTTTGGGCAGTGGTGTAGCGCTGTGGGAATGGTGTGGGCAGTGATGTGTACTACTGTGGGTACGGTTTGGGCAATGTTGTTGCGCTGTGGGAGTGGTGTGGGTTGTAGTGTAGCTCTGTCGGAGTGGTGTTGGTTGTCGTGAAGCGATGTGGGATTGTTGTAGGCAGTGGTGTAGTACTGTGGGATTTTTGTAGGCAGTGGTGTAGTGCTGTGCGAGTGATTTGGGCAGTCCTGTAGTGCTGCGAGGCTGATGTGGGCAGTGGTGTAGCGCTGTGGGATGGGTGTGGGCAGTGGTCTAGCGCTGTGCGAGTGGTGTGGGCAGTGGACTAGTGCTGTGGGAGTGGTGTGGACTGTGGTGTAGTGCTGTGGGAGTGGTGTGGGCAGTTGTGTATTGCTGTGGGAGTGGTGTGGGCAGCGGTGTAACACTGTGTGAGTGGTGTGGGCATTGATGAAGTGCTGTGTGAGTGCTGTGGGCAGTGGTGTAGTGCTGTGGGACTGGTGTGGGCAGTGGTGTAGTGCTGTGGGAGTGGCGTTGGCATTGGGTTAACGCTCTGGGTGTGGTGTGGGCAGTTGTATAGCGCTGTGGGAGAGGCATGGGCATTAGTGCAGCGCTGTGAGACTGGTGTGGGCAGTGTTATAGCGCTGTGAGAGTGTTGTGGGCATTAGTGCAGCGCCGTGGGACTGGTGTGGGCAGCGGTGCAGTGCTGTGGGAGTGGTGTTGGCAGTGGTGTTGCTTTGGGAGTGGTGTGGGCAGTAGTGTAATGCTGCAGGAGTGGTGTGCTTTGTGGTGTAGCGCTGTGGGAGTGGTGTGGGCATTAGTGTAGCGCTGTGGGAGTGGGTTGTAGTGTAGCCATGTCGGAGTGGTGTTGGTTGTGGTGTAGCGCTGTGGGAGTGTTGTGGGCAGTGGTGTAGTGCTGCGGGGGTGATGTGGGCAGTGGTGTAGAGCTGCGGGAGTGATGTGGGCAGTGGTCCAGCGCTGTGGGAGTGGTGTGGGCAGTGGTGTAGCGCTTTGGGAGTGGTGCGGGCAGTGGTGTAGTGCTGTGGGATTGGTGTGGGCAGTGGTGAAGTGCTGTGAGAGTGGTGTGGGCAGTGGTGAAGTGCTGTGGGAGTGGTGTGGGTAGTGGTGTAGTGCTTTGGGAGTGGTGTGAACAGTGCTGTCGTGCTGTGGGAGTGGTATGGGCAGTGGTGTAACGGTGTGGGTGTGGTGTGGGCAGTGGTGTAGTGCTGTGGTAGTGGTGTGAGTAGTGGTGTAGTGCTGTGGGAGTGGTGTGGACAGTGGTGTCGTGCTGTGTGAGTGGTGAGGGCAGTGGTGTAGTGCTGAGGGAGTGGTGTGGACAGTTGTGTAGTGCTGCGGGAGTGGTGTGGGCAGGGGTCTAGTGCTGAGGGAATGGTGTGGGCAGGGTGTAGTGCTGTGGGAGTGGTATGCGCAGTGGTGTAGCGCTCTGGGACTGGTGTGGGCAGCGGTTTAATGCTGTGGGAGTGGTTTGGGCAGTGGTGAAGTGCTGTGGGAGTGGTGTAGGTAGTTGTATAAAGCTGTGGGAGTGGTGTGGGCAGTCGTGTTTGCTGTGGGAATGGTGTGGGCAGTGGTGTATTGCTGTGAGAGTGGTGTGGTCAATGGTGTAGGGGTTTGGGAGTGGTGCGGGCGGTGGTGTAATGATGCTGGAGTGGTGTGCGTTGTGGTGTACTACTGTGGGAGTGGTGTGGGCATTGGGTTAACGCTGTTGGAGTGGTTTGGTCAGTGGAGTTGAGCTGTGGGAGTGGTGTGGGCACTAGTGCAGCGCTGTGGGAGTGGTGTGGGCCGTGGTGTAGCGCTGTGGGAGTGGTGTGAGCATTAGTGCAGAGCTGAGGGAGTGGTGTGGGCAGTTGTGTAGTTCTGTGGGTGTGGTGTGGGCATTAGTGCAGCTCTGTGGGAGTGCTGCGGGCAGTGGTGTAGTGCTGTGGGAGTGGTGTGTGTAGAGGTGTAGTGCTGTGGGAGTGGTGTGGGCAGTGGAGCAGTGTTGTGGGAGTGGTGTGGGCAGTGGTGTTGCTCTGTGGGAGAGGTGTGGGAAGTGGTGTAATGGTGTGGGTGTGTTGTGGACAGTGGTGTAGTGCTGTGGAAGTGGTGTGGGTAGTGGTGTAGGGCTGTGGGAGTGGTGTGGACAGTGGTGTAGTGCTGTGGGAGTGGTGTGGGCAGTGGTGTAGTGCTGCGGGAGTTGTGTGGGCAGGGGTCTAGTGCTGAGGGTGTGTTGTTGGCAGGGTGTAGTGCTGTGGGAGTGGTGTGGGCAGTGGTGTAGCGCTGTGGGAGTGGTGTGGGCAGCGTTTTATGCTGATGGAGTGGTGTTCGTTGTGGTGCAGCGCTGTGGGAGTTGTGTGGGTAGCGGTGTAGCGCTGCGGGAGTTGTGTGGCCAGTGGTGTATCGCTGTGTGAGTGGTGTGGGCATTAGTGTAGCGCTGTGGGAGAGGTGTGCGCATTAGTGTAGCACTGTGGGAGTGGTGTGGGCATTAGTGTAGCGCTGTGGGAGTGATGTGGGTAGTGGTGTAGTGCTGTGGGAGTGGTGTGGGCATTCAGCTAGCGCTGTGGGAGTGTTTTGGGTAGTGGTGTAGTGCTGTGGGAGTGGTGTGGGCTGTGGTGTAGCGCTGTGGGAGTGGTGTGGCTTGTGGTGTAGTGCTGTGGAAGTGTTGTGGGTTGTGGTGTAGTGCTGCGGGAGTGGTGAGTGCAGTGGTGTAGCGCTGCAGGAGTGGTGCTGGCATTGGTTTAATGCGGCGGGAGTTGTGTCGTCATTAGTGTAGCGCTGTGGGAGTGGTGTGGGCATTAGTGTAGCGCTTTGGGAGTGTTGTGGGCATTAGTGTAGTGCTGTGGGATTGTTGTATGCAGTGGTGTAGCGCTGTGGGTGTGGTGTGGGCAGTGGTGTAGTGCTGCGGGTGTGGTGTGGGCATTGGTGTAGCGCTGTGGGATGGGTGTGGGCAGTGGTCCAGCACTGTGCGAGTGGTGTGGGCAGTGGAGTAGTGCTGTGGGAGTGGTGTGGCTTGTGGTGTAGTGCTGTGGGAGTGGTGTGTGTTGTGGTGTAGCGCTGCGGGAGTGGTGTGTGCAGTGGTGTAGCGTAGCTGGAGTGGTGCGGGCATTGGTTTAATGCGGCGAGAGAGGTGTGGGCAGTGGTGTAGTGCTGTGGGAGTGGTGTGGGCAGTGGTGTAGTGCTGTATGAGTGGTGTGGGCAGTGGTGTAGCGATGCGGGAGTGGTTTGGACAGTGGTGTAGCGCTGTGTGAGTGGTGTGGGCAGTGGTGTAGTGCTGTGGGACTGGTGTGGGCAGCGGTGTAGTGCTGTGGGAGTGGTGTTGGCAGTGGTTTATTGCTTTGGGAGTGGTGTGGGCAGTAGTGTAATGCTGCAGGAGTGGTGTGCTTTGCGGTGCAGCACCGTGAGAGTGGTGTGGGCATTGGGTTAACGCTGTGGGTGTAGTGTGGGCAGTTGTATAGCGCAGTGGGAGTGGTGTGGGCATTAGTGCAGCGCTGTGGGAGTGGTGTGGGCAGTGTTGTAGCGCTGTGAGAGTATTGTGGGCATTAGTGCAGCGCCGTGGGACTGGTGTGGGCAGCGGTGTAGTGCTGTGGGAGTGGTGTTGTCAGTGGTGTATTGCTTTGGGAGTGGTGTGGGCAGTAGTGTAATGCTGCAAGAGTGGTGTGCTTCGTGGTGTAGCGCTGTGGGTGTGGTGTGTGCATTAGTGTAGCGCTGTGGTAGTTGTTTGGGCATTAGTGTAGCGCTGTGGGAGTGGTGTGGGCAGTGGTGTAGTCTTGTGGGTGTAGTGTGGGCAGTGTTGTTGCGCTGTGGGAGTGGGTTGTAGTGTTGCCATGTCGGAGTGGTATTGGTTGTGGTGCAGCGCTGTGGGAGTGGAGTGGGCAGAGGTGTAGTGCTGCGGGGATGATGTGGGCAGCGGTGTAGTGCTGTGGGAGTGGTGTTGGCAGTGGTTTATTGCTTTGGGAGTGGTGTGGGCAGTAGTGTAATGCTGCAGGAGTGGTGTGCTTTGCGGTGTAGCACCGTGAGAGTGGTGTGGGCATTGGGTTAACGCTGTGGGTGTAGTGTGGGCAGTTGTATAGCGCAGTGGGAGTGGTGTGGGCATTAGTGCAGCGCTGTGGGAGTGGTGTGGGCAGTGTTGTAGCGCTGTGAGAGTATTGTGGGCATTAGTGCAGCGCCGTGGGACTGGTGTGGGCAGCGGTGTAGTGCTGTGGGAGTGGTGTTGTCAGTGGTGTATTGCTTTGGGAGTGGTGTGGGCAGTAGTGTAATGCTGCAAGAGTGGTGTGCTTCGTGGTGTAGCGCTGTGGGTGTGGTGTGTGCATTAGTGTAGCGCTGTGGTAGTTGTTTGGGCATTAGTGTAGCGCTGTGGGAGTGGTGTGGGCAGTGGTGTAGTCTTGTGGGTGTAGTGTGGGCAGTGTTGTTGCGCTGTGGGAGTGGGTTGTAGTGTTGCCATGTCGGAGTGGTATTGGTTGTGGTGCAGCGCTGTGGGAGTGGAGTGGGCAGAGGTGTAGTGCTGCGGGGATGATGTGGGCAGCGGTGTAGAGCTGCGGGAGTGGTGTGGGCCGTTATCCAGCGCTGTGGGAGTGGTGTGGGCAGTGGTGTAGCGCTGTGGGAGTCGTGTGGGCAGTGGTGTAGTGCTGAGGGATTGGTGTGGGCAGTGGTGAATTGCTGTGGGAGTGGTGTGGGCTGTGGTGAAGTGCTGTGGGAGTGGTGTGGGCAGTGGTGAAGTGCTGTGGGAGTGGTGTGGGCAGCGGTGTAGCGGGAGTTGAGGTTGTTGTTGAATTTGTTGGTGTTTTTCAATATTGAGGTTGTTGTTGAATTTGTTGGTTTTGTCAATGTTTTTATTGTTGATGCTGATTTTATTATTAAAAGTTGAGGTTGTTGTTGAATTTGTTGGTGTTTTTTTATAGTTGAGGTCGTTGAATTTGTTGGTGATTTTCAATGTTGAGGTTGTTGTTGAATTTGTTGATGTTATCAATGTTTTTTTTAAACTTTTTTCTACTTTTAAAAGTTGAGGTTGTTGTTGAATGTGTTGGTGTTTTTCAATGGTGAGGCTTTTGTTGAATTTTTTGGTGTTTTCATTGTTAATGTTGTTGTTAAATTTGTTGGTGTTTTTCAATGTTGAGGTTGTAGTTGAATTTGTTGGTGTTCGAACGGTTTTTTTGTGAACTTTTTTTTGTTTTTCAAAGTTGAGGTTCTTGGTGAAATTGTTGGTGTTTATCAATGTTGAGGTTGTTCTTAAATTTGTTCGTGATCATCAATATTGAGGTTGTTGTTGAATTTGTTGGTGTTATCAGTGTTTTTTAAAAAACTTTTTTGTACTTTTAAAAGTTGAGGTTGTTGTTTAATTTTTTTTATTGTTGTTCAATGTTGATGTTGTTGTTGAATTTTTTGGTGAATTTCAATGTTGAGGTTGTAGTTGAATTTGTTGGTGTTTTTTAAAGTTGAGGTCTTTGAATTTGTTGGTCATTTTCAATATTGAGGCTGTTGTTGTATTTTTTTGGTGTAGTCAATGTTTATTTTGTTGAACGTTTTTGTAGTTTTAAAAGTTGAGGTTGATTTTGAATTTGTTGGTGATTTTCAGTGTTGAGGTTGCTGAATTTGTTTGTGTTTGTAAATGATGAGTTTGTTGTTGAAATCGATAGTGTCATCAATGTTTAATTTGTTGAACTTGTTTGTAATTTTTAAAGTAATGGTTGTTGTTGAATTTGTTGGCGTTTTTCAAATGTTGAGGTTGTTGTTGAATTGTTTGGTGTTTTTCATTGTTGAGATTGTTGTTGAATTTGTTGGCGTTTTTCAAATGTTGAGGTTGTTGTTGAATTTGTTGGCGTTTTTCAAATGTTGAGGTTGTTGTTGAATTTTTTGGTGTTTTTCATTGTTGAGGTTGTTGTTGAATTTGTTGGCATTTTTCAATGTTGAAGTTGTTGTTAAATTTGTGGGTGATTTTCAATATTGAGTTTGTTGTTGAATTTTATGGTGTTATCAATGTTTATTTAAAAACTTTTTTGTGCCTTTAAAAGTTGTGGTTGTTGTTGAATTTGTTGGTCTTGTCCATGTTAAATTTGTTGAACTTTTCTGTAATTTTTAAAGTAATGGTTGTTGTTGAATTTATTGGTGTTATCAATGTTTATTTTGTTGAACTTTTTTGTTCTTTTAAAAGTAGAGGATGATTTTGAATTTGTTGGTGTTTTTCATTGTTGAGGTTGTTGTTGAAATTTATGGTGTTATCAATGTTTTTTTAAAAACTGTTTTGTGCTTTTAAATGTTGAGGTTGTTGTTGAATTTGTTGGTGTTGTCAATGTTTAATTTGTTGAACTTTTTTGTAGTTTTAAAAGTTGAGGTTGTTGCTGAATTTTTTATTGTTTTTCAATGTTGATGTTGTTGTTGAATTTGTTGGTGATTTTCAGTGTTGAGGTTGTTGAATTGGTTGGTGATTTTAAATGTTGAGGATGTTGGTGAATTGGATTTTATTATCAATGTTTATTTTGTTGAACTTTTTTGTACTTTTAAAAGTTGAGGTTGATGTTGAATTTGTTGGTGTTTTTCATTGTTGAGGTTGTTGTTGAATTTGTTGGTGTTTTTCATGGTTGAGGTTTTTGTTGAATTTGTTGGTGTTATCAACGTTTACATTGTTCAACTTTTTTGTACTTGTAAAAGTTGAGGTTGTTGCTGAGTTTTTTATTGTTTTTCAATGTTGATGTTGTTGTTGAATTAGTTGGTGATTTTCAGTGTTGAGGTTGCTGAATTTTTTGGTGATCTTTAAAGGTGAGTTTGTTGTAGAATTGGATAGTATTATGAATGTTTATTTTGTTGAACTTGTTTGTATTTTTAAAAGTTGTGGTTGTTGTTGAATTTATTGATGTTATCAGTGTTTATTTTGTTGCACTTTTTTGTACTTTCAAAAGCTAAGGTTGTTGTTTAATTTGTTGGTGTTTTTCAAAGTTGAGGTCTTTGAATTTGTAGTTGATTTTCAATATTGAGGTTGTTGAATTTGCTGGTGATTTTCAATCTTGAGGTTGTTGATTAATTTGTTGGTGTGATCAATGTTTATTTTGAACCTTTTCGTGTTTTTCAAAGTTGAGGTTGTTGCTGAATTTCTTGGTGATATTCAATGTTGAGTTTCTTGAATTTGTTGGTGATTTTCAAAATTGAAGTTTTGTTGAATTTGTTGGTGTTATCAACGTTCATGTTGTTGACCTTTTTTGATCTTGTAAAAGTTGAGATTGTTGTTGCATTTTTTGGGATTTTCAATATTGACGTTGTTGGTGAATTTGTTGGCGTATTTCAATGTTGAGGTTGTTGTTGAAATTGTTGCTGATTTTCAATATTGAGTTTGTTGTTGAATTTGTTTGGGTTATCAATGTTATTTTTTGAACTTTTTTGTATTTTTCAAAGTTGAAGTTGTTGTTGAATTTATTGGTGTTTTTCAATGTTGAAGTTGTTGTTCAATTTGTTGGTGTTTTTCATTGTTCAGGTTGTAGCTGAATTTGTTGCTGGTTTTCAATTATGAGGTTGTTGTTGAATTTGTAAGTGTAATCAATGTTTTTTTTTAAACTATTCTGAATTTTTGAAACTTGAGATTGTCGTTGAATTTGTAGGTGTTTTTCATTGTTGAGGTTGATGTTAAATTTATTGGTGTTTTTCATTGTTCAGCTTGTTGTTGAATTTGTTTGTGTTTTTCAATGTTGAGGTTGTTGTTGCATTTGTTGGTGATTTTCAATATTGAGGTAGTTGTTGAATTTGTTGGTGTCATCAAGGAATTTTTGTTGAACATGTTTATATTTTTAAAAGTTGAGGTTGTTGTTGAATTTGTTGGAATTTTGAATGTTTTTTTTTAAAACTTTTCTGTGTTTTACAAAGTTGAGGTGGTTGCTGAATTTGTTGGTGATTTCCAGTGATAATCTTGTTGAATATGTTGGTGATTTTCAATATTGAGGTAGTTGTTGAATTTGTTGGTGTTATCAAGGTTTTTTTCTTGAATTTGTTTATATATTTAAAAGTTGAGGTTGTTGTTGAATTTGTTGGAATTTTGAATGATTTTTTTAAAAACTCTTTTGTGTTTTTCAAAGTTGAGGTGGTTGCTGAATTTGTTGGTGATTTTCAGTGTTAATCTTGTTGAATATGTTGGTGATTTTCAATATTGAGGTTGTTTTTGAATTTTTTGGGGTTATCAATATTCTTTTTTTTAACTTTTTTGTACTTTTAAAAGTTGAGGTTGTTGTTGAAATTGTTGTTGTTTTTCAATGTTGAGATTGTTGTTGAATTTGTTGGTGATTTTCAATATTGAGGTTGTTGCTGAATTTGTTGGCGTTATCAACGTTTATTTTGTTGAACTTTTTTGTACTTTTAAAAGTTGAGGTTCTTGTTTAATTTGTTGGAAATTTCAATATTGAGGAGTTGTTGAATTTCTTGGCGTTTTTCAATGTTGAGGTTGTTGTTGAAATTGTTGGTGATTTTCAATATTGAGGTTGTTGATGAATTTGTTGGTGTTATCAATGTTTTTATTAAAACTTTTTTGTACTTTTAAAAGTTGAGGTTGTTGTTGAATGTGTTGGTGTTTTTCAATGGTGAGGTTTTTGTTGAATTTGTTGGTGATTTTCAATATTGAGGTTGTTGTTGAATTTGTTGGTGTTATCAATATATTTAAAAAACTTTTTTGTGTTTTTCAAAGTTGTGGTTGTTGCTGAATTTGTTGGTGATATTCAGTGTTGAAGTTGTTGAATTTGTTGGTGTTTTTCAATGTTGAGGTTGTTGTTGAATTTATTGGTCTTTTGAATGCTTTTTTTTACTTTTTTGTGTTTTTCAAAGTTGAGGTGGTTGCTGAATTTGTTGGTGATTTTCAGTGTTAATGTTTTTGAATTTGTTGGTGATTTTGAATATTGAGATTGTTGTTGAATGTGTTGGTGTTATCAATATTCTTTTTTTAAACTATTCTGTCCTTTGAAAAGTTGAGGTTGTTGTTGAATTTTTTGGTGTATTTCAATGTTGAGGTTGTTGTTGAATTTGTTGGTGATTTTCAATATTGAGGTTGTTGCTGAATTTGCTGGCGTTATCAACATTTATTTTTTGAACTTTCTTGAACTTGTAAAAGTTGAGGTTGTTGTTTAATTTGTTGGGAATATCAATATTGAGGTGTTGTTGAATTGCTTGGCGTTTTTCAATGTTGCGGTTGTTGTTGAAATTGTTGGTGATTTTCAATATTGAGGTTGTTGTTGAATTTGTTGGTGTAATCAATGTTTTTATTAAAAGTTTTTTGTGCTTTTAAAAGTTGAGGTTGTTGTTGAATGTGTTGGTGTTTTTCAATGGTGAGGTTTTTGTTGAATTTGTTGGTGATTTTCAATATTGAGGTTATAGTTGAATTTGTTGGTGTTTTTCAATATTGATGTTGTTTTTGAATTCGTTGGTGTTTTTCAATGTGGAGGTTGTTTTTGATTTTGTTGGTCTTCATCAATGTTGAGGTTGTAGTTGAATTTGTTGGTGTTTTTTAATGTTGAGTTTGTTGTTGAATTGGTTGGTGTTATCAATGTAATTTTTGAACTTTGTTTGTGCTTTTCAAAGTTGTGGTCGTTGCTCATTTTTTGGTGATATTCAGTGTTCAGGTTCTTGAATTTGTTGGTGATTTTCAATAATGGGGTTGTTGTTGAATTTGTTGTTGTTGTCAATGTTTATTTTGTTGAACTTGTTTGTATTTTTAAACGTGGAGGTTGCTGCTGAATTTTTCATTGTTTTTCAATGTTGATGTTGTTGTTGAATTTATTCGTGATTTTCAGTTTTGAGGTTGCTGAATTTACTGGTGATTTTAAATGTTCAGCTTGCTTTTGAATTGGATAATATCATCAATGTTTATTTTGTTGAACTTGCTTGTAATTTTAAAAGTTGTGGTTGTTGTTGAATTTGTGTGTGTTTTTCAATGTTGAGGTTGTTGTTCAATTTGTTGGGGTTTTTAAATGTTGTTGTTGTTTTATTTGTTGGCGATTTTAAATTTTGAGTATGTTGTTGAATTTGTTGGTGATTTTCAATATTGAGGTTTTTGATGAATTTGTTGGTGTTATCAATATTTTTTTTGAACTTTTTTGTTTTTTTCAAAGTTGAGGTGTTTGCTGAATTTCTTCGTGATATTCATTGTTGATGTTCTTGAATTTGTTGGTGATTTTCAATATTTGAGGTTGTTGTGGCATTTGTTGGTGATTTTCAATATTGAGGTAGTTGTTGAATTTGTTGGTGTTATCAATTTTTTTTGTTGAACATGTTTGTATTTTTAAAAGTTGATGTTGTTGCTGAATTTGTTAGTGTTTTGAATGTTTTTTTTTTAACTTTTTTGTGTTTTTCAAAGTTGAGGGGGTTGCTGAATTTGTTGGTGATTTTCACTGTTAATGTAGTTGAATATGTTGGTGATTTCAATATTGAGGTTGTTGTTGAATTTGTTGGTGATTTTCAATATTGAGGTTGTTGTTGAATTTGTTGGCGTTTTTCAATGTTGAGGTTGTTGTTGAATTTATTGGTGTTTTTCAATATTGAAGTTGTTGTTCAATTTGTTGGTGTTTTTCAATGTCCAGGTTGTAGCTGAATTTGTTGGTGCTTTTCAATAATGAGGTTGTTGTTGAATTTGTTGGTGTAATCAATGTTTTTTTTTAAACTATTTTGAATTTTTGAAACTTGAGATTGTCGTTGAATTTGTAGGTGTTTTTCAATGTTGAGGTTGATGCTAAATTTATTGGTGTTTTTCATTGTTCAACTTGTTGTTGAATTTGTTGGTGTTTTTCAATGCTGTGGTTGTTGTTGAATTTGTTGGTGTTTTTCAATGTTGAGTTTGCTGTTGAATTTGTCGGTGTTTTTCAATGTTGAGGTTGTTGTTGCATTTGTTGGTGATTTTCAATATTGAGGAAGTTGTTGAATTTGTTGGTGTTATCAAGGATTTTTTCTTGAACATGTTTATATTTTTAAAAGTTGAGGTTGTTGCTGAATTTGTTGGAATGTTGAATGTTTTTGTTTAAAACTTTTTTGTGTTTTTCAAAGTTGAGGTGGTTGCTGAATTTGTTGGTGATTTTCAGTGTTAATCTTGTTGAATATGTTGGTGATTTTCAATATTGAGTTTGTTGTTGAATTTTTTGGTGAAATCAATGTTTTTATTAAAACTTTTTTGTGCTTTTAAAAGTTGAGGTTGTTGTTGAATGTGTTGGTGTTTTTCAATGGTGAGGTTTTTGTTGAATTAGTTGGTGATTTTCAATATTGAGGTTGTAGTTGAATTTGTTGGTGTTTTTCAATGTTGATGTTGTTGTTGAATTTGTTGGTGTTTTTCAATGTGGAGGTTGTTTTTGATTTTGTTGGTCTTCATCAATGTTGAGGTTGTAGTTGAATTTGTTGGTGTTTTTTATTGTTGAGGTTGTTGTTGAATTGGTTGGTGTTATCAATGTATTTTTTGAACTTTATTTGTGTTTTTCAAAGTTGTGGTTGTTGCTGATTTTTTGGTGATATTCAGTGTTCAGGTTCTTGAATTTGTTGGTGATTTTCAATAATGGGGTTGTTGTTGAATTTGTTGGTGTTGTCAATGTTTATTTTGTTGAACTTGTTTGTATTTTTATAGGTGGAGGTTGCTGCTGAATTTTTCATTGTTTTTCAATGTTGATGTTGTTGTTGAATTTATTCTTGATTTTCAGTTTTGAGGTTGCTGAATTAACTGGTGATTTTAAATGTTCAGCTTGCTTTTGAATTGGATAGTATCATCAATGTTTATTTTGTTGAACTTGCTTGTATTTTTAAAAGTTGTGGCTGTTGTTGAATTTGTGTGTGTTTTTCAATGTTGAGGTTGTTGTTCAATTTGTTGGGGTTTTTAAATGTTGATGTTGTTGAATTTGTTGGTGATTTTCAATATTGAGGTTGTTGATGAATTTGTTGGTGTTATCAATATTTTTTTTGAACTTTTTTGTGTTTTTCAAAGTTTAGGTTTTTGCTGAATTTCTTCGTGATATTCATTGTTGATGTTCTTGAATTTGTTGGCGATTTTCAATATTGAGGTTGTTGTGGCATTTGTTGGTGATTTTCAATATTGAGGTAGTTGTTGAATTTGTTGGTGTTATCAATGTTTTTTTGTTGAACATGTTTGTATTTTTAAAAGTTGAGGTTGTTGCTGAATTTGTTGGTGTTTTGAATGTTTTTTTTTTAAATTTTTTGTGTTTTTCAAAGTTGAGGGGGTTGCTGAATTTGTTGGTGATTTTCACTGTTAATGTTGTTGAATATGTTGGTGATTTCAATATTGAGGTTGTTGTTGAATTTGTTGGTGATTTTCATTATTGAGGTTGTTGTTGAATTTATTGGTGTTTTTGAATGTTGAAGTTGTTGTTCAATTTGTTGGTGTTTTTCAATGTTCAGGTTGTAGCTGAATTTGTTGCTGGTTTTCAATTATGAGGTTGTTGTTGAATTTGTTGGTGAAATCAATGTTTTTTTTTAAACTATTTTGAATTTTTGAAATTTGAGATTGTCGTTGAATTTGTAGGTGTTTTTCAATGTTGAGGTTGATGTTTAATTTATTGGTGTTTTTCAATGCTGAGTTTGTTGTTGAATTTGTTGGTGTTTTTCAATGTTGAGGTTGTTGTTGCAATTGTTGGTGATTTTCAATATTGAGGTAGTTGTTGAATTTGTTGGTGTTATCAAGAATTTTTTCTTGAACATGTTTATATTTTTAAAAGTTGAGGTTGTTGTTGAATTTGTTGGAATTTTGAATGTTTTTGTTTAAAACTTTTTTGTGTTTTTCAAAGTTGAGGTGGTTGCTGAATTTGTTGGTGATTTTCAGTGTTAATCTTGTTGAATATGTTGGGGATTTTCAATATTGAGGTAGTTGTTGAAGTTGTTGGTGTTATCAAGGTTTTTTTCTTGAACATGTTTATATTTTTAAAAGTTGAGGTTGTTGTTGAATTTGTTGGTGTTTTTCAATTTTGAGATTGTTGTTGAATTTGTTGGTGATTTTCAATATTGAGGTTGTTGCTGAATTTGTTGGCGTAATCAACATTTATTTTGTTGAACTTTTTTGAACTTGTAAAAGTTGAGGTTGTTGTTTAATTTGTTGGGAATTTCAATATTGAGGTGTTGTTGAATTTCTTGGCGTTTTTCAATGTTGAGGTTGTTGTTGAAATTGTTGGTGATTTTCAATATTGATGTTGTTGATGAATTTGTTGGTGTTATCACTGTTTTTATTAAAACTTTTTTGTACTTTTAAAAGTTGAGGTTGTTGATCAATGTGGCGGTGTTTTTCAATGGTGAGGTTCTTGTTGAATTTGATGGTGATTTTCAATATTGAGGTTGTTGTTGAATTTGTTGGTGTTATGAATGGTTTTTTAGAAACTTTTTTGTGTTTTTCAAAATTGAGGTTGTTGCTGAATTTGTTGGTGATATTCAGTGTTGAGGTTGTTGAATTTGTTGGTGATTTTCAATATTGAGGTTGTTGTTGAACTTGTTGGTGTTATCAATATTTTTAAAAAACTTTTTTGTGTTTTTCAAAGTTGAGGTTGTTACTGAATTTGTTGGTGATATTCAGTGTTGAAGTTGTTGAAATTGTTGGTTATTTTCAATGTTGAAGTTGTTGTTGAATTTGTTGGTCTTTTGAATGTTTTTTTTTTTGCTTTCTTGTGTTTTTCAAAGTTGAGGTGGTTGCTGAATTTGTTGGTGATTTTCAATATTGAGGTTGTTGCTAAATTTGCTGGCGTTATCAACATTTATTTTGTTGAACTTTCTTGAACTCGTAAAAGTTGAGGTTGTTGTTTAATTTGTTGGGAATTTCAATATTGAGGTGTTGTTGAATTGCTTGGCATTTTTCAATGTTGCGGTTGTTGTTGAAATTGTTGGTGATTTTCAATGTTGATGTTGTTGTTGAATTTGTTGGTGTTATCAATGTTTTTATTAAAAAAATTTTGTGCTTTTAAAAGTTGAGGTTGTTGTTGAATGTGTTGGTGTTTTTCAATGGTGAGGTTTGTGTTGAATTTCTTGGTGATTTTCAATATTGAGGTTGTAGTTGAATTTGTTGGTGTTTTTCAATGTTGATGTTGTTGTTGAATTTGTTGGTGTTTTTCAATGTGGTGGTTGTTTTTGATTTTGTTGGTCTTTATCAATGTTGAGGTTGTAGTTGAATTTGTTGGTTTTTTTTAATGTTGTGGTTGTTGTTGAATTGGTTGGTGTTATCAATGCAATTTTTGAACTTAATTTCTGTTTTTGAAAGTTGTGGTTGTTGCTGATTTTTTGGTGATATTCAGTGTGCAGGTTCTTGAATTTGTTGGTGATTTTCAATAATGGGGTTGTTGTTGAATTTGTTGGTGTTGTCAATGTTTATTTTGTTGAACTTGTTTGTATTTTTAAAGTTGGAGGCTGTTGCTGAATTTTTCATTGTTTTTCAATGTTGATGTTGTTGTTGAATTTATTCGTGATTTTCAGTTTTGAGGTTGCTGAATTTACTGGTGATTTTAAATGTTCAGCTTGGTTTTGAATTGGATAGTATCATCAATGTTTATTTTGTTGAACTTGCTTGTATTTTTAAAAGTTGTGGTTGTTGTTGAATTTGTGTGTGTTTTTCAATGTTGAGGTTGTTGTTCAATTTGTTGGGGTTTTTAAATGTTGTTGTTGTTTTATTTGTTGGCGATTTTAAATTTTGAGTATGTTGTTGAATTTGTTGGTGATTTTCAATATTGAGGTTTTTGATGAATTTGTTGGTGTTATCAATATTTTTTTTGAACTTTTTTGTTTTTTTCAAAGTTGAGGTGTTTGCTGAATTTCTTCGTGATATTCATTGTTGATGTTCTTGAATTTGTTGGTGATTTTCAATATTGAGGTTGTTGTGGCATTTGTTGGTGATTTTCAATATTGAGGTAGTTGTTGAATTTGTTGGTGTTATCAATGTTTTTTTGTTGAACATGTTTGTATTTTTGAAAGTTGAGGTTGTTGCTGAATTTGTTGGTGTTTTGAATGTTTTTTTTTTAACTTTTTTGTGTTTTTGAAAGTTGAGGGTGTTGCTGAATTTGTTGGTGATTTTCACTGTTAATGTCGTTGAATATGTTGGTGATTTCAACATTGAGGTTGTTGTTGAATTTGTTGGTGTTTTTCGATGTTGTGGTTGTTGTTGAATTTGTTGGTGTTTTTCAGTGTTGAGTTTGCTGTTTGAATTTGTTGGTGTTTTTCAATGTTGAGGTTGTTGTTGCATTTGTTGGTGATTTTCAATATTGAGGTAGTTGTTGAATTTGTTGGTGTTATCAAGGTTTTTTTCGTGAACATGTTTATATTTTTAAAAGTTGAGGTTGTTGTTGAATTTGTTGGAATTTTATATGTTTTTTTTTAAACTTTTTTGTGTTTTTCAAAGTTGAGGTGTTCGCTGATTTTGTTGGTGATTTTCAGTTTTAATCTTGTTGAATATGTTGATGATTTTCAATATTGAGGTTGTTCTTGAATTTTTTGGCGGTATCAATGTTCTTTTTTTAACTTTTTTGTACTTTTAAAAGTTGAGGTTGTTGTTGAATTTGTTGGTGTTTTTCAATTTTGAGATTGTTTTTGAATTTGTTTGTGATTTTCAATATTGAGGTTGTTGCTAAATTTGTTGGCGTAATCAACATTTATTTTGTTGAACTTTTTTGAACTTGTAAAAGTTGAGGTTGTTGTTTAATTTGTTGGAAATTTCAATATTGAGGTGTTGTTGAATTTCTTGGCGTTTTTCAATGTTGAGGTTGTTGTTGAAATTGTTGGTGATTTTCAATATTGAGGTTATTGATGAATTTGTTGGTGTTATCAATGTTTTTAATAAAACTTTTTTGTACTTTTAAAAGTTGAGGTTGTTGTTGAATGTGTTGGTGTTTTTCAATGGTGAGGTTTTTGTTGAATTTGTTGTTAATTTTCAATATTGAGGTTGTTGTTGAATTTGTTGGTGCTATGAATGTTTTTTTAGAAACTGTTTTGTGTTTTTCAAAGTTGAGGTTGTTGCTGAATTTGTAGGTGATATTCAGTGTTGAGGTTGTTGAATTTGTTGTTGATTTTCAATATTGAGGTTGTTGTTGAATTTGTTGGTGTTATCAATATTTTTAAAAAACTTTTTTGTATTTTTCAATGTTGAGGTTGTTGCTGAATTTGTTGGTGATATTCAGTGTTGAAGTTGTTGAATTTGTTGGAGTTTTTCAATGTTGAGGTTGTTGTTTAATTTGTTGGTCTTTGGAATGTTTTTTTTTACTTTTTTGTGTTTTTCAAAGTTGAGGTGTTTGCTGAATTTGTTGATGATTTTCAGTGTTAATCTTGTTGATTTTGTTGGTGATTTTGAATATTGAGCTTGTTGTTGAATGTTTTGGTGTTTTCAATATTCTTTTTTTAAACTTTTTTGTAC